>NC_059375.1:9525000-9830000 GCF_019703515.2 Myxocyprinus asiaticus | reverse complement strand
AAACACACAAGGAAGGGACACATGCAGAAAATGAAGACAAGCAAACACACAGGGAGAAAACCGGGTTGAAATCGACCCGAAATCCTGACAGTACTCCTGGCACTCTAAACAGGAGGAGTTGCCTGCCGGTGATGAATGTCCCTGATGAGGTTCTGATCAAGGATGTCCCTGGCTGGGATCCAACATCTCTCCTCAGGACCATAGCCCTCCCAGTTCACCAAATACTGAAAATCCCATCCATCTGACATCCAAAAAACTCTTAACCATGAAGGCAGGGGCACCATCAATAAGGCGAGGAGCTGGCAGGGAAAGGGATTGAGGGCATAGATGACAAAGTCTGACTGGTTTGATCCTTGAGACATGGAACATGGGATGATACGACGGAGGGGTGGAGGAAGTCCAAGACGAACGGCAACAGGACTGATGGCCTTTTCAATAGGGAACAGGCAGATGAAGTGAGGAGCCAGTTTCTGAGTAGGTCTTTAGAGGAAAGCCACACTCGTTGTCCACAGGTGTAAATGGGGGCAGAGGAGTGATGCCGGTTTGCTCTAAACTTGACTTGGTTCCCGGATTTGATGAGGGCTGCACAAGCTTGTTTCCAGGTGTTGCGACAGTGGCGAATGAAGGCCTGGGCAAAGGGGACCACAGTATCCAGTTCCTGAGAAAGGAAGAGAGGGAGTTTGCATCCTAGATAGCATTGAAATGGAGAAATACCAGTGGATAAGACTGGCAGGGAGTTATGGGCGTACCTTGCCCAAGAAAGGTGTTGACTCCAAGTAGAGGGATTGTTGGAAGCCAGATATCACTGCATGCACTCAATATATTGATTGGGGGGTTGGTTTGAGGACTTATTTCACAGACAAAACAGGTGCTGATGAATTGACTGATATCCTTGGCCATAACTGGCCACCAGAAGCATTGGCAAAAAAAATGCTACAGTTCTCCTGATACCTGGATGACAAGAACATGGGTATTGGATGGCTCTTTTGACCTGGTTCTCGATGTTCCGCTGGATGGATGCCAACACACACCATGCAAGAAGGATAGCCTTGGGCGTCTTCTCCTCTATAGCCTCCCCAAACTGATGAAACAGAGCTTGGCATATTGGATATATTCCAAGTTCTTGTAGTCCGTCCAGATAAGATAGGGTTTTTCTGCTACCTTCGGCCAGTGTAGCTATTCTTACAGTTTCAACAGTCAATAGTTTCCTGTTCTGGATATCATAATTCTTCTCCTTCTTGGATAACAAGTGGGTAAAAATGTGTAGGGATGGCTCTTGTCATCAAAAGGTGAGCAATGTGAAAGGGCGGCCCCGACTCCCACATCCGAGGCGTTAACTTCCACAGTGAACTGAAGGGCTGGCTCAGGCTGGACCCAGACATTGGCAGAAACAAAGTGTCTTTTGAGCTTGTTGAAGGCTGACTGAGCTGTGCTGGACCAGGTGAACCAAACCTTCAGGTAAGGGCAGTGAGGGATGTTGCAATCTAGCTGTAATTTTTTTCAAACCGATAATAGAAGTTGGCGAAATCCAAGAAGTGCTGCAGGGCCCTGTGGGAGTCGGGAATTGGCCACTCAGCAACACCCATGGCTGGATCCATCTTAATCCCCTCCGCCAACATGATGAATGCAAGGAACGGCACTGACTGGTAGTGAAATTTGAAGTGTGGCATTTCTCCGTCTTCACGTATAACTGGTTCTCCAGCAGCCAGTGATGGACTCGTCGAACATGGCAGACATGCTCCTGAGGAGAACAGGAGAATATTAGAATATCATCAATGTCAACAAAGACTAACTGGTTTACCATATCCCAGAGCACGCCATTGATGAGAGCCTGGAAGATGGCTGGGGTGTTGGTAAGTTGGTAAGCATGACACAGTATTTGAAATGACCTGTGGGGATGTTGAAAGCCGTCTTCCCATCATCGCCTTTCCCGATGCAGACGATACAGTACGCATTGTGGAGATCCAGTTTTGTGAAGATGCGTGCTTCCTATAATATCTTAAAAGCAGAGTTTATTAATGAGGCCAGCCACCAGAGCATCCTTGATGTACATCTCAGGGGATCAGCAGAAAAGGAATAAAGCCAACATTGCAGTGGAGAAGTTCGAGGTAGGAGCTCAATGGAACAGTCGTACGGTCAATGCGGAGGGAGAAATGCGGCTTGGGACTTGCTGAAGACACAGTTAAGGTTGTGGTACTCAGAGGGAACAGACGACAGATCAGATACCTCCTCCTGAAGAGCAGAGAGAGAGGAGAGAGAGGAGACTGCCAAACCAAGACATTGCTGAATGAACTCCACACTAACACCACATTTTTGGACCAGTCAAGATGAGGATTTTGTTTGATGAGCCAGGGGTGGCCCAAAACAATAGGAACAAAAGTTAAGTAAAATAAATAAAAATTAATCTCCTCTCTATGATTGCCAGAAATAAGCATACATTCCACCCACAGGATGTAGATAGAGTGCGGAATTCAATGGAAAATAAGACACTGAACGGTTCCCGTGAGACAGTGCCAGCAAATGTCAAGCTGCCTCTCTGCCATGCAGTGAACAGACAAAGCACTTCTCATCATAAAAAGACTTGAATGACTGACAGAAAAGAGCTTCATTATTCCAAACTGCAGTGGCCCAACCATGGGCGCAACATGTGATCAGCACGATAATGTAAGCTACCTGGCCCATTTGAAGGTAGTTGGTTGAAGAGTGAAAACCAAAAAAGCATTGAGACAGGAAAGCTTGGCAGGTATTAGGCTCACCGGCATAGAGAGGTGGTGGATAGAGACGTGGTTCGGGGGCTGGTGTCTCTGTGGGTGGGGCTGAAGGAGACGCGGCAGGTGCCATGGTAGCTAGGCACAGTTGGTGAAGCTGAGAACTGACATCAGCAATTTGGGCCACTAAGAACTCCATTGCCTGGTTGACGGAGCTTAGCTGGATTTCATGGCCACAGCATTTATGATTTGACCATCCTCCGCTGAATCCATGGTGGTTAGATTGTACTATCAGGTCAGTGGAAAGAGAACTCAGATGCAAAAAACGGACAGGCAATAAAGGTCTTTAATAAACAAAAATAGTCCAAGATGAACATAGGCAAATTCTAAACTTGAGAAAATAAAAGCTTGAAAACTGTGCATCAGCAGGGTTTTTCAAAACAAGGCAAACAAATCCAGAGGGCAATTCCAAAGCGAAGTCCAACAGGCAAAGATCCAAAACCAAAGACCAAGATTCATGGGACCAACAGAAGGGAGAGAAGGCAACAGAAAAATCAGAGCTTCTTTCTATTCCGGCTGGTCATGTGACTCTGCGAACATAAACAAACACACAAGGAAGAGATGAAGACAAACAAACAGGGAGATAATGGGTTTAAATCGACCTGGAGTCCTGACACAATGCTCCAGCTTTTGTGACTGACCAACATCTGACAAAACCATGAATTCATCATTATTTTATTTATTAATAAGAAATAAGTTTAGAAAGAGGTATTTGCTAGCAAGCAAGTCAGAAACACAACAAAAAAACTACTATTTCTTTGACTGACTTAAAGTGAAATCAAAATGAAAGTTTCAGAGTGACTATGTGCACTAGGTGTAAATATCACCTAAAAGTGTTGCTGCAATGGCGTAGTGTGATAAGAGGTCTATTCCATGCGGAAGACCCGGGTCTGATTTCCCCTTTTGTCCCACTTTTTGTCCCATCCTGTTTCCTGTCTCCACGCTTAATATTTCCTCTAATACTACTTATAATAATAAATAAAAATGAATATAAAGATTGATTTCCTCGCAGTGATTTGGTCACGTTGAATGTTGGTGAGTTGAGAGACAGGTTTGATTACTTTTTTCTACTCTTACTCTCTATTTTAATTTTTGAGGTAATGTCTTCTTTATTCCATTAAGATGATCTGTATGCAGTTTGTTCATTGTATTGTGTTTGTAGTATAATAATACAAAAATAAAAAAGTGTCCAAATACTTTTTGGGAATACTGTATCTACTGATTCGTCCAAGTTTGAACAGCCAGGGGTGGCCAAGAGCAATAATATGATAAATGTTCTCCCAAATGTCATTTATCAATAACATATCCAGATCAATCCAGGCAAACAGAGCATTGTTGGCATTTTGCCAGGGCAAATGAGACAGCACATGAGGTGTGGAGAAAAGCCTTAGATGAACTGGGCAAGCTCTGCTAACTTGCACTTGTGCTGCTCCCCTGGGAGAAATTGCTTCACATCTTTGAGGTGAACTGAGCTAAGATTCATCACAGAGCAACATACTGGAGTGCTCTCTCAACCCGAGTTACATGCTCATGTCAGTGTAACACATGTTGAGGGATTATCTGCACTCCCCAGGATTCCTGACAGAGAGAAGACGAGACTCGCACAGACAGAATGGGAAATATGAGAGGAACAGAAAGAATGATACATTTTTAGAGCAGTGCAAGACGAGAGGTGAGACACTGATGTGTAATGTGTTTTTTTTTCTTTTGAAGCTTCATCTTATGTGTGTAAAAGTGCGTTGACAATGTCATGGGCTTGAGTCATGCATTTTTAATCCCATCCTATGGAGAGGATTTGCATGATCAAGACAACTTTCTTCAAATTCTGGTGCCATACAGTGATGTCATAGTTTGACTAAATAATATTTTTCAATCCTTTAAACTCTAAGACAAGATATGTAGATTTACTAAGGCATGTAGGCTTAATATTACTTAAAACTAAACCATGTGTCATGATTTATTCATGTTTATGATGCTAAAGTGATTTTTTTCATTGTATACAGTATGTATATGCATGTATTTACTGGAATTACTCCTGAAATTTTCTCTAAATCAACTGGATGTTTCGGAATATTAAGCCAACCTACACATTCAACTGAGTGCCATTTAACACAGCTTATCTCCCACAGCGAGCTTTGCCATTGGTTGTAATAGAAGCACCTGTGGTATAATGCTAACATTTTGCAAAAAAACATTATGCCAATTTACCAATCTGTGGATTAATCCCTGTATATTCTTCATATAATGGGTAAAAGTATATATTAAATGACTACTTACTTTAGAAATATTCCATGTAATTAAGGCATCACTATTTTGATTGCTCATTCTTGGGTTAGGGGTTTTAACAAACTCCTAAACACAAGTATTGAATTTAACCAGCATTGTTTTTCCTCATAACATAAATTATACCTCAAATCACGCGGCTTGTTTATAAGAAGTAACCTATTACTTCCTGCGATGAGGAGGAGGGCAAAATGCGGAGGAGCAGTTGAGAACCGGGCAATAACACATCCGGGAGCCTTCTCTCTCTCCTTTCTCTCTCTCTCTCTCTCTCTCTCTCTCTCTCTCTCTCTCTGTGTGTGTGTCTCCGCTCGCCCTTTCCTCTCCCCACGCCTCCCCTCATCTCTCCCCCAGGTTCACAGGAGGCGGGTGGTGGCCCAGCCTGAATCGGGCGGGGGAGGAGTGTGACGAGGAGGAGGGTGTGGCCGGACCATGATGGAGCACGGCCGGCGCTGAATCAGCTGATCAGCGGGAGAGCGAGATAAGGGGCAGCCGGAGACACTGGTTGGAGAGAGAGTCGCATGTGGCCATGTTGCATGTGTGTCTGTGTTCTTAAGTTTTATGTTGTTTTAAGTTAATTTATACTATTAATGTTTATGTTTAATGTTCAGCTGGTTCCCGCCTCCTCCTTGCCCATCCTTAGAATGTTACACTTCCTTAATCATTTTCTCCTTGGATGTTATTAAAATCGGAGAAAATAATACCATAGACGAACATTGAAGGATGGACCCAAGTCATATATTGGCAATAGACTATCATAGAGAAGAGGTTAGGGATGGGAATCATAAGGAATTAAACAATTCCTGTTTGATCTGGATCCATTCACCGTCCCATTAATGATTCTTACTTTTCAAGAAGAAATATTTGGAAATAAGAAATGTAATTTTTATTGCATTTACTGCCCTTAAAAAATCTGTTTCCAAATGATGAGATATTTTAAGATTTCAACAGATCAGATTCATATAACAAATCAGAAATAAATTAACTACTCAAAAAGATTTAGCATGTTAAAGTGGGTATGACATATTGATTGTGCCAGCCAGTATCCGGTCAACTCACTTTATGTTGAGTATTTTCCATTTATTCGTCATCCAACAGAAGTATAATTCCTTTTGACACACGCAAGTTCCACAAGTCTTCATGAAGTTTAACATAATTAGTAATAAAACAATAATTCAACTGAAACATCAACATGTCATGCGGTTGAAAATTGTTTGCTTTTTACTGACATGCAGTCTTTGCAGGCTACCACATCCTTTTAAACAGGACCCTACAGGTATCATCTAGGTGCAGTGACCAGTATGCAACACCAGAGGTAGGTATTCAACTCAAAAGAATAACAAAAGGTAAATGGATTCATCATCAGGTAAGTAATGAGAGCTCTGCTCTAATGCAAAATAAAAATTAAGATGGCTCTAACACCCGGCCCCTAATTGTGGACTACACAATAAAAAAATAAAATAAAAAAATATTCACAATAATTATAATAAACATAATTGTAGACATCTTCAATAATAACAATATATAATCTTCAGTCTCTACAGTATAACCCTTATTTACATAATAGTAGTTCATGAGTTTACAAATTCATTAGGTTCAACATAGTTCATAAGAGACCATTGCAAGTTCATAATAGTTCATTATAAGTACATAGTAATTCATTTGATTTAGTTTTTTAGGGGTCAGAGGTTATCAGTACTTGACCCACCATTGGGGCTCAACCTTTACTGCTGGCCCATTAAAGGGAAAGTGGATCTTCCATCAGTAAGCAATGTTTGTTTATAGGCCTCAACAGTGTACTTGATTTTGTTTTGATAAGAGCACTCCTTACTAGACCTTGGTTATCTGGAAAAGTCTAGACAACTCGTCCTAACAACCAGGAGTTTCGTGGTGCTTTCTCGTCAGCAATTATCACATGGTCATTAGGCCTGAAGTTTCTTTTGGCTGAAGTCCATTTTGCTCTTTCTTGAATGCTGGGAAGATATTCTCTAATCCACCATTTCCAAAATAAGTCGGAAATATACTGCACCTGTTTCCATCTTCTGTGCAGATATAAGTCATTTTTATCAAAGACACCAGGTGGTATAACAGGTTGTACTTTCATATGCAGTAGATGGTTAGGTGTAAGAGGTTCCAAGTCTTTTGGAGCATTTGAAACAGTTATTATTGGACGATCATTCATGATCGCTTCTACGTCGCAGAACACCGTGGCTAGTCCTTCATCATCCAATGTTTGCTCTCGGAAGAGTGATTGCAAAATTCTTTTGAGTGATTTGATTAATCTCTCCCAGACTCCTTCATGGTGTGGTGCAGAGGGTGGATTGAATTCCCATTTCACTCCTTCCATTGCCAGTGTGTCATGAATTTTGTCATAATTTAAGCCTTTGAGGCTTTCTGCCAGTTCTCTTTGACTGCCGATGAAGTTTGTACCTTGATCTGATTTTATGATATCTACTAGGCCTCTTCTGCATATGAATCTTCGTAAGGCATTGATACATGAATCTGTATCTAAAGAACTGGAGACCTGCAGATGAATGGCACGAGATATTAAACAAGTCAGAATTACTCCGACCCCTCTTGACCTCTATGGGTCCAAAGTAATCAACACCTACATAGGTGAATGGTGGCAAATTTGGTGTGATGTGTTCGACTGGTAGATCAGCCATTTTCTGTTCTCCTGTTTTTCCTTGATGACGTCTGCAGAAGACACAGCTACCGATCGTTTTATGGGCTAGGGCATTGGCACAAGGTATCCAGAAACGCTGTCAGAGTTTAGATAACATATAGTTTCTTCCAGAATGACCTGTATATTGATGAATGTGTCTCATGATGAGCTTTGCGACATGAGTCTTTGGGCAAGATTATTGGATGTTGTTGTGTAACTGGCATAGCCAACTTATTGAGATGACCTCCTACCTTCAGTATTCCATTCTTTATCGAGAAATGGATCCAAGCTAGAAATATTTCTTGAGGTCTTAACTGACTTTTCTCTTTGCAAGGATTCAATGTCAGTTTTGAAATGTTGCTGTTGTACATGACAGATGATTGCCTGTTCTGCACTGACTAGATCTTTTACAGAAAGGCGGTTAGTTTCCACATGGCATGCAGCCATATTTTCATGCTCATCTTTTCCTTTCAATTTTACTTTTAGGATGTCTTTCAATTTCAACAGCCATGCCACTGCTCTTTTCAAGTCATTCCACTGTGAGAAGTGTTCAATTAACATGCTTATGGGATTTTCCATAATTGTTACAACATTCACTTGTGTAATTCTTTTGATTTCCAGATCATCTGGGTCTATGGAGAAGAATTCTTTGGTAACTTGGGACCACTGGCTTTTATATTTGCTGAGAAATTCTGGACCATTAAACCACAATTTGGATCAAGAATGCATCTACATGCAAACCTCGGGATGCTTTATCAGCCGGGTTATTTTCTGTACTTATATATTTCCACTGATCTTTGGTCATTAGGTCTCTGATGACAGAAAGACGGTCGGCCACAAAGGTACAAAATCTTGTCTGATCATTGCTTATATACTTCAACATTGACTGGCTGTCAGTCCACAACACTGAAGGTTCCAGCTGCACTTGCAGTTCTCTTCTCAATATTTTATCCATTATTGAGGCTAGTGTTGCAGCTTGTAGTTCTAGCCTAGGAATGGTGATTTGTTTCAATGAGGTTACCCTAGCTTTTCCCATAACAAAGGAGACATGAATTTCATTTCTGTCATTCACATACCTGAGATAGCTAACAGTGTCATATCCTACTTCACTAGCATCACAGAAGTGGTGAAGCTGTGAAGTCTTGATTGGATCAAAATTTTCAGGTTTAGTACATCTTCCAATCTGTAAATCTGAAAGTTTGTTGAGATACACAAGCCACTGTTGCCATGATTGAAGAATAGTCTCTGGAAGGGTTTGATCCCAACCATACCCAAGTTTGCAGAGTGTTTGAAATACATGTTTGCCCCTCAAGGTCAAAGGAGCAAGAAATCCTATCGGATCATAAACAGAACCAAGCATGAAGAGAATTCCTCTTCTTGTCATTGGCTTGTTGTTCACAGCAATTTTGAAATTGAATGTGTCATTCTCTATATTCCACTGAATACCAAGTACACTTTCAATTTGTGTACCCTTTCTGTCCAGATCCAGATCTTTTACTAGTTCTCCCCTGCCATCCACTGGAATTGATGTGATCACCTTTTTGCTATTACTTATCCACTTGGTAAGTTTGAATCCTCCCTTTGAACATATTTCACTGAGGTCTTTGTACAAGTTAATGGCTTGATTTTCAGTAGGTACAGATTTCAGACAATCATCTACATAGAAATTGTGATGGATATTGTCCACAACCTCTCTACTGTAATTGTGTTGATTATCTTGGGCTGTTTTTTGCAGTGCAAAATTCGCACAACTCCGTGATGAAACAGCACCAAAGAGATGTACATTCATGCGATAATCTTTAAGGCTTGAATCAAGATTTCCATTTGGCCACCATAAAAATCGGAGAAAATCATCTTCATGAACTCTCACCAGCTGGACCATTGCCTGTATGTCAGCCTGTGGCAGCGGGGGCATGCGTCCATCCAGAGAGGGAGAGAGCGGTAAGGGCACTTGCACCTGAGCTAGATTATGTCTAACACCTATCTCTAATTCCAGTGAGCATGGGGAGAGCAGCATACAAGCAGCCACACCACGGGCAGACAGAGAGAGAGAGCCTGGCACAAGGAAGTTCATGGTGTCTGTGAAGCTGATGAGTTTATGAGTGTTTGTATCTGTGAAGGTAATGAGTATGTGAAACTACATACCTGTGAAGCTAAAGAGTTTTGTGAAGCTGTAAGCATTGAAGTTGCCAATTAAAAGTCTTACCTGTGCCAGGAGAAGCCCGTTTCCCTGTGTCCTCCTTACATTCTGCTGTGGACCCTTTTACACTGGTGCCAAAACCAAATTGAAGTTGGATGAAGTACGCTCCATGGAGTCCTCCCAGTTGGCAGTAATCCTCAAGTCCCTCGATGGCCTATACCAGTCCCACCAACAATCCCTGCTTGAGCTCTGGCAAGATCAATATCGTCGGTTTTTCGAAGTCCTTCGAGCTCAAGCAGAGGACCGACATGCGATCCGGAGCCTTCTCAGCCAGGAGAGAGCCCCGGCTGTGTCCCCGGACAACCACAGCCCCATGCCCCCACCCACGCTCTTGAAGATGTGTCGGAAGATAATCCAGAAGCGTTCCTCGATCTCTTTGAGCGCACCACTGAGATCTGGGGCTGGCCTCATGATCAATGGGTGGCCAGGCTCCTCCCGTTGCTGTCCGGGGAAGCCCAGCTCACAGCACAACAACTGCCAACGGCTAACCTCCTGGCTTATTAAGATCTGAAGAAGACCATCCTACAGCAGGTTGGCCGGCAGTCAGTAGCAGCATCGCCAGCTCTTCCGATCAATGAAGTTGGAGATGACCGGCCGCCCATTTGCCTTCACCCAACGGCTCCGAGTCATCTGCCAGAGATGGCTGCTGGCGGGGGATCGCGACATCGATGGAGTGATTGATCAGGTGGTACTGGAGCAGCTCGTCCATCGGCTACCATGAGGAACAGCGGAATGGGTCCAGTGCCACCGCCCGGCGTTGCTGGAGGAGGCTGTCTGATTGGCAGAGGACCATATGGCAGCATACCCGAGGGCGGAAGAGCCCTCCCCCACTCTCTCTCCCCTTCCCCTATGTTTTCCACGTTCTCTTCCCCCTCCCCTCTTCTCTCTCACTCTGCTCTCTCCCAAGAGCCCGTTCCTGCCCCGTGGAGGTGAGGAGTCCCACCGCTGAAGCCAGTTCCCCACGCGTGGGGGTTTGCACCACCCACAGCATTGACAGTGCCCTGTAATGGAGCTGGGGATGGTGGTCCGGATCCCTGACACTCCACAGGCTGCCCCTGATCGAGCCGGAGCATACTGGATACCGGTAAGAGTCAAGAGGGGTACTCACCAAGCGTTGGTGGACATGGGTTGTAATCAAACCACTATCCACCAATGCTTGGTTCAACGTGAGGCTTTGGGCACAGCCAAAAGGGTAAGTGTGAAGTGTGTGCATGGGGATATTCACAATTACAGCGTGATGACCCTTGTGATAAAATTTCAGGGAACAAAACAGAGTGGAGGCTGCGATTAGTTCCCGCCTCACCCATCCGCTGATTTTGGGGACTAATTGGCCTGAATTCAGAAATGTGTTAAAGGGAATATGCTTGGATGGGTCCTGCATAAAAGTGATGAGATGTGAAATGTGCGATCCTCTGGCAGGGGAGGCAGAGCCCGGGCCATCTTCGTCAGCTCCACATCAGGATGATGTGGGGGGGGGGGGGGTGCGAGGCTGCAGCACCGCCCATCCTCATTTCCCAAAGGGGATTTCCGTTTGGAGCAGTCGCGAGATGAAATCCTCAAGCACGCCTTCAGCCAAGTGAGAGTGATCAATGGTCAACAACTCCAGCCGAATGTCGCACTTTCATATCCCTATTTCACAATTATAAATGAGCGGTTGTACAGAGTGACGCAGGATGCTCAAACAAAGGAAGATACAACCCAGCTCTTAATACCGTGGAGCTGCCAGGAAATGGTGTTCCAGGCGGCTCATTATAATCCTATGGTGGGTCACTTAGGGGAAAAAAACACTGAACCGAATAATAGCCCATTTTTACTGGCCAGGCATTGGCGGCGATGTTCGCAGGTGGTGTGCGGCATGCCTCGAATGTCAGTTGGTGAATCCACTGGCCACCCCAAAAGCACTATTGCGCCCCCTTCCACTGATTTATGTCCCATTCGAGAGAATTGGCATGGACCTTGTCGGGCCATTAGAGCGGTCAGCACGTGGACATCGCTTTGTATTAGTCCTAGTGGAATATGCAACGCTATATCCGGAAGCAGTGCCCCTGCGCAACATCTCAGCACGCAGTGTTGCGGAGGCACTCTTCAAAGTAATCTCCTGGGTGGGGATTCTGAAAGAAATCCTCATCGATCAGGGCACAACATTTATGTCACGGACACTACGCAAGCTTTACGAATTATTGGGCATTAAGTCAGTTCGCACCAGCGTTTACCATCCACAAACAGATGGCCTGGTGGAGCGATTAAATAAAACCCTTAAAAACATGATTCGTAAGTTCTTGCACGAGGATGCTAGAAATTGGGACAAATGGCTCGATCCCCTGTTATTCGCAGTACAAGAGGTCCCGCAAGCCTCCACTGGGTTTTCCCCATTCGAGCTGCTGTATGGGCGGCAATTGATGTCATACGTGAAGCTTGGGAGGACAGTCCTTCAATCAGTAAGAATTAAATTCAATACATTCTTGATCTTAGAGCAAAACTCCACACCTTGGGGCAACTAACACAGGAGAATTTGCTCTAAACTCAAGAACGACAGAGCCGACTGTATAACAGGGGAACTCGGCTGCAGGAATTTGCACCGGGAGATAAGGTATTCGTATTACTCCCCACATCGAGCTCCAAATTACTTTCCAAGTGACCCTTTGAGGTCACACGTCGAGTGGGGGATCTCGATTATGAAGTAAAGCGAACCGATAGAAGGGGCGCATGTCAAATATATCACCTCAACCTCCTGAAATTGTGGAGGGAGGTGGTCCCTGTGATGTTGGCTACGGTAGTTCCAGAGAGGGTGGAGCTCGGACTGGAGGTGAATACAAAACACAATCATATCACCCCGGTCACTTGCGAAGACCACCTCTCACTGTATCAACTCGCAGAGGTTGCCAAGTTGCAACAGGAATTTGCAGACGTGTATTCTCTTCTACCGGGTCGTACAAACCTCATCCAGCACCACACTGAGACTGAGCCGGGGGTTGTGGTATGTAGCCGTCCTTACCAGTTGCCCAAGCACAAAAAGAAAATTGTCCGGGAAGAATTGGATGCAATGCTTGATATGGGGGTAATAGCGGAATCCCACAGCGATTGGTCCAGCCCGGTTGTTCTAGTTCCTAAAAGCGACGGGTCTGTACGGTTCTGTTTGGATTATAGAAAAGTAAACGCAGTGTCTAAATTTGACGCGTACCCAATGCCTCGCATTGATGAGTTGCTCAATTGGTTGGGCACTGCTCGATTTTATTCGACATTGGATTTGACAAAGGGTTATTGGCAGATCCCCTTGACACCAATTTCCAGTGAAAACAATGGCCTTCTCCACACCGTTTGGATTACACCAATTTGTGACCCATCCGTTCGGTTTGTTTGGGGCCCCGGCTATGTTTCAGCATCTCATGGACCAAATTCTCAGACCGCATTTGGCTTATGCCTATTTAGATGACATCATCATTTACAGAAATGATTGGCAAAGGCATATGCAGCATCTGAGGTCGGTTCTGAGAACGCTGCGACGAGCGGGATTCACAGCAAATCCCAAGAAGTGCGTGAATGGACGTGTGGAGGTAAGGTATCTGTGGTTCCACTTGGGCCATGGGCAGGTGCGTCCCCAAATTGACAATACTGTGGTGATTGCGACCTGCCCGAGGTCCAAGTCCAAAAAGGGGGTGAGACATTTCCTGGGGCTGGCTGGCTATTACAGGAGATTTGTGCCTAATTTTTATGATGTCACCAGCCCGCTGACTGATCTCACTAAAAAGGGAGCTCCAGACTTGGTCCAGTGGACGGAGCAGTGTCAACAGATATTTATGCAGGTTAAGACCGCACTATGCAGGGGGACGCTTTTCGCGTGGATCACCCGTTGGTATCTGGCTCTTCAGCCGTATAAGTTCAAGGTGGTCCACAGACCGGGAGCGCAGATGGCTGTTGCCGACTTCCTCTCCAGAAATCGAGGGGGGTGGGGTGGGGTGGGGGGGGTGGTAGACAGGCCGGTGGGGATATGTGGCAGCGGAGGCGTGGTCAAGCGTCCATCCGGAGAGGGAGAAAGCGGTAAATGCGCTTGCACCTGAGCTAGATTATGTCTAACATCTGTCTCTAATTCCAGTGAGCATGGGGAGAGTGGCATATAAGCAGCCACGCCACCAGCAGAGAGAGAGAGATAGCCTGGCACAAGGAAGTCCATGGTGTCTGTGAAGCTGACGGGTTTATGAGTGTTTGTATCTGTGAAGCTAATGAGTTTGTGAAACTACGTACCTGTGAAGCTAAAGAGTTTTGTGAAGCTGTAAGCATTGAAGTTGCTAATTAAAAGTCTTACCTGTGCCAGGAGAAGCTCATTTCTCTGTGTCCTCCTTTCATTCTGCTGTGGACCCTTTTACACAGCCATAAGAGCAAATTTTTCTTTATGAAATCTGATGAGGACTCCTTGAAGGTTATTTGTTAGATCTGGGCCTAACAATTCCCTATTCAAGGATGTGTTTTTGAATGTGTAACAGTGATATATTTTTCGCTAAGGGACTTTTATTTTGGTGGGTGGCACTGTCTACATTGTGCATGAGAGAGAAGTAGAAGTCAGTCGCACCTTGGACGTTGGAGAAGACAGTCGCGCTGCACTCGCTGTGTGAGAAGAGATACACGCCGTGATCGCTGTGTAAGAAGTAGACATTCTCTCAGCTGAAAATGAAAAGGACGACAGAGGCACACAGTCTGTTTAAGTTTTGTGAGTTAAGTGTACATCGACGTGATCATTTGAAACTGAAGATGTAGTTGAAGCAGAAGTTCGGTTGATTGCGCCATTGAATGGAGAACGGTGTTAGAGACTGGCCAAGAGCACGAAAGAGAGTTGCTAAAGCAATGAGTTTCATTCAGAACATTGTTGTTTCTGGCGTAATACTGAATTTAAGTTTTTGTAGAATCATACTGTGTTTTTGGAGTCATCTATGAACCGTGTCATAGATCATGATACGTTGTTTTCCCGCGAATCGCTTTAGTGCACTTGTAAGTGCGCTAGAACAAGAGTTAGTTTTGTAACTTTAGATTTTTTCCCCTTTTCTGAGTATTTTTGCCATTCAGAAGAGTCTGACAATTACAGACAATCAAAATTTGCTTTCAAGATGTGTTTTTCTTGTTTTTGTGGATCGACCCTATTCAAGTGGGCCACGTGCGTGCTGTGACTGAGCCACGCCATTTTGGTCCAGAAAGTTCCAGAGTTTTCCCGAACCGCGCTGAAGCTTCTCTGGTGTTTTTTGTGTTTATTACCCTGCCATCCAGACAACATCTCCTCATTGTTCTGTCTCAGATGTTTTGTTTCACTGTTACAAGTCATCACATGTTACAAGTCATCGCAAAGTTGACACATCAAAGTCATTGTTGCTACGATCTGGTACAAATGTTCTTTACACATACCTATATGAACATTTTACTGAGTTAGATTGAACTGAACTGAGTTATTATCTGAATTGTGAACCTGAACTGTGATTTTGAACTATCTGATGTGAATCTGAGTCATATGGAAACTGAATCATAAAGTTGATTCAAAAGAGTCATTTGAATGAAGTTAAAGGGTCAACAGCGTTATTTGAAGTGAATCATTTGAATTGTACTACAAGAGTCTTTGATTTGATTAAGAGTTTGTTTAATAACATACAGTGTAAAGAATTTATATCTGAGGGGTGTTATATAAAGTGTTTAAAATTGTTAAGCCTTGAAGACTCATAAAGGTTGTAAGACAAATTCAGAGAACCTGTTATTTGTTTTATTATTTTATTTCATTATTTCATTTAATTGTAACAAACCTTTTCAGAAGAATTCCCAGTTTCCTAAAAAAGAGAAAATAAATTATTAATTGTTAAAAGTAATACAGTTGATAATTATTTGTGGAACTTACCTTGGAGTAGGGGCATCTCACTTACACTATTAGGTTTAGGGGGGGTGGGAACGTGAGCTTAAGTTATTACTTTGTATCATTTTTATTCTTCAGGAAGCCACCGTGTTGACACATAAATGCCTGAAGCCCACACTTCTTATTCCTACAGTATATTATACAATAGGTAAGCTAAAACATATACACACTTACTGTGTATACTGAGACTCAAAGCACCGGGGGTGGGGACTAAGATCCTGTCACTTCTAGGTCTTCCAGGGTAACGTTGTAGTATTCCCCTACTAGGCGGGAACTAAGATCCCATTACAAATGATGATGAACAATTAAATACCACATGTAAAGTTTTCTTGCACTTATGATAAACATTGTGGTGTGGTAGTTACCAGACTTTTCCCTCATCTGTATGCAATTTCTCTAAGGGTACTTTCTCAGCATAGTCGTTCTGCAGCATTTTCTATATAAAGTCTGTGTACTCCTTGTGAAAATTTCCATCAGGTTTCATTCTTTTTGCAAGTCCTTCTGCTCGTTGGAATGCCAGCTCTCTATTGTTTGGCATCATTACATCATCATTGTGAAATGGCAGAGGTAAGGAGTAATGACTATCTACTTGTACAACTTGATTCAAGACAATTTTCACACATTGTTTGTCATCCTGAGACATCTCTCTTTCTCCTCATAATATTTTGCAGGAAACTCTTGATTATACTGTTTGAGGAGAAGTTCTTCAATCTTGGCAACTGAAATTCTATTTGCAGTTACCTTTGTTAGGCCTGCATCATCATCTTCGACCAAACTGATTGGACCATTGACCACCCATCCAAGTAAGGTACGTACTGTGTAGGGACCATCGCCTTCACTATTGACAATTTGCCATGGCTACATTGCCTTTGGAGTGTTAATTCCAATCAGAAGTTTCACATCTGCATCAATTTCCTTGACATCCACATTTCGTAGGTAAGGCCATTTCTTGACACAAGCTTCTGAAAAAATGTTTTCTCTTGAAACCGGAATTGCATCTTGGGTGTAAACCTTTGGCAGTGCAATTAAGTTATTACCATCTATATCTTCAACTTCCAGATTGGTAATCTCATAGGTGGTAACAGGTTTTTCTTGAGACATTGTTCTAAGTAGGATCTCAGTCTTTCTTCCCTCTGCTTTCAACTGTCCCAACAAATTTTTTGTACAAAAAGTAGCAGAGCTGCCTGGATCCAAAAAGGCATATGTGGATTTGTTTCCATTTGACACTTTAATCTCTACTGGTAATATTGCTAATGTGCAGACTATCCCAACCCCAGTATCTTCACCAGATCGAAGTGAAACAAGAGCACTACTCACAGGCTTATCTACTAGAGACATTTGGGCACTTTTAAATACTTTTAAATCTGCAGAGTTGTGAGAATTGTTAGGGCAGCTGCATGACCATCAAAACCGCTTTTCCACAAGTCTTCATGAAGTTTAACATAATTAGTAATAAAACAATAAATCAACTGAAACATGCCATGCCATGTTTGCTTTTTACTGACAGGCAGACTTTGTAGGCTACCACATCCTTTTAAACAGGACTCTACAGGAATCATCTAGGTGCAGTGACTGGTATGCAACACTAGAGGTAGGTATTCAGCTCAAAAGAATAACAAAAGGTAAATGGATTCATCATCAGGTAAGTAATGAGAGAAATATTCTGCTCTAATGAAAAATTAAAATTAAAATGGCTCTAACATTGATAGTATATTGGTCTTGGCGGACCAGATCTGCTACGCTGCTTCTGCTGGTTCTGTTACTGCAGACCAAGTACAGAGATTTGCTACTCGAAGAACATACACAGACATGCTGAGTTAAGCATTTGGACATGCTGCTTCTGCACAATTAGACAAACACAAGACATGCTGCATCATTAGACATAAATACATTCCCCCAACAAAGCAAGGAAGCAGCACAAATGCATAACACAAAACAAACCCTCCCAACAATGCAGATCTACCACCAAGACTTATGTATGGCTGCTGCTCCGAAGAGCCACCTGCAAAGAGTGTATGCTAGCTAAGTGAGTTTGGGCCAGCTTGGCTGAATGGTATCATGCTAACGAACTAAATCTCTATGTGTGACTGAGTCTGCTTGGCCGAATGGCTTAAATGGCTAGTGAACTGACTCATAATGTGTAACTGGAACAGGAAAGCCCAGAGGTTATTTAACTAGTGACTTAGCCTAGCAATGTCTGGATTTATTTAAACTAATGACCAAAGATAGTGATGTGTGCCAATGTCTCATCTGGCTACGACTTATCTTGATAAAGACTGCCTTCTATGTGTCATGGCCAAAAGCAGACCTTACTGTGCATGTTGACAGAAGAAAAAGCCACAGCAACCACCTAAGCAAATAGCATTTTCAGAGAAAAATCACAGCGTGCTGCAGTGAAACTGGCTTACTTATAAAGTGTGCAAATTGAAATGTTAGGCAAAGAGAGAGTCTGCAAGTTGATTGGCTACCCAATTATATGTCAAAGGACCTATAAGCTTACACCATGTGAGCCGATTGGCTTGATATATCACATGTGAGAGAGCTGATTGGCTAGCTGACAACAAGTTGAAAGAACCAATCAGTTTGCACCATGAAGAGTTTTATGCATGAATTTAGTAATTTCTGTCAAAAGGCCTGTTTACATAGACTTTTTAGAAGCATAAATGTAATCCAATAATTGATCATACTGTAACTATATATTAAATACAACTTTTAAACAAACAAATAACATTATTTTTTTTAATTATATATATATATAACTCTTTAACTACACATTGCCATATGAACAACCATTAACTGAACTGCCTGATTTGTGCCAGGAGCCTTACAACATTACCAAACACGTTAACGTTAACGGTTCATTTGCAGCTGGACATAACGGTAGTCAGATTCACTAAAAAGAACCAGCTCATAAGAG
The DNA here is from genome assembly GCF_019703515.2 of Myxocyprinus asiaticus. Classification (NCBI taxonomy): domain Eukaryota; kingdom Metazoa; phylum Chordata; class Actinopteri; order Cypriniformes; family Catostomidae; genus Myxocyprinus; species Myxocyprinus asiaticus. The sequence goes on along the minus strand of NC_059375.1, from coordinate 9,811,283 downwards.
TCATTCATATGAGAATAGGACTATACTGGTAGCACCGTATGTTGCCTATGGTAGATTAAAAAGAACAGGCTCATTAGAGTAATTTGTTTGGGAATCTGACTACACTGGGCATGTTGTGTTTCATGTTGTAGATTAAGCAGAGTCCTGGTTAGTGCAGCATAAAAATGTTGTTGTGTAACACTGTTAACAAATCTAAAATTATGACAATTTTGGTATTTTTTAAGAAATGGAACCGGTTCCAAGTAAGAACCGGTTCTTGGTTTCCAACCTTAGAAGGGGTGAATGCTTTTGCCTTGGGCAAGTAAGTAATCACCTAGCACATCTACAACCACCACAACATCTAAGTAACCATCAGGAACACCCTAACAACCAGAGGTGGGTAGAGTAGCCAAAAACTGTATCAAGTAAAAGTACAATTACTTAAAAAAATGTTTTACTCAAATAGAAGTAAAAGTACTAACATAAATAATTACTTGAGTAAGAGTAAGAAATTATCCAATTAAAAGAGTACTCAAGTAGTGAGTAATTCGTTACTTTCACAAATGACATAATAGACGTTTACCCCCCTATATTCCTTTACATAATACACATTTAACATGTATTACAGAATTATTATTATTATTATTATTAATGGAAATTCTGTCATCATTCACTATCATGTTGTTCCAAATCCCTATGACTTTCTTCCATACAACACAATAAGGAGAATGTTTGCCTAAGTCACTATTTACTTTCAGTGAATGTGTTTTTTTTTTCTCCATATTTTGAAAGTGAATGGTGACTGAGACTGTCAGTCCCTAACATTCTGTCTAACATATTTTGTGTTCCACGTAATACAAAGCGTCCCACTGGTTTGGAACAACATGAGGGTAGGGAAATTATGACAGAATATTAAATTATGTAATTAGATTAAAGTAATCCATATGACTCCAGTGGTTACGTCCATGTGTTCAGAAGTGATATGATAGGTGTGGTTGAGAAACAGATCAGTATTTGTCATTTTTTGCTGCACAGCAGGGGGCAATCTGCAGAGAAGAATGTGAATCACCAACAACACAACATTTACGCATTTGAGAAATTCTTCTAAAAATCTTCATTTGAGTTCAGCAGATGAAAGAAAAACATACTCATCTGGGGTTGCATGAGGGTGAATAAATAATGAGAATTGTAATTTTTGGGTGAACTATCCCTTTAAGGGCTCTTGTCAGATCTGGATGAATTTGTCAATAAGAGAGGTTTGGAAACATTTCTAGTAATTATTACAGTGAAAACATGAAAATGTCCCACAAGGACATTATATATAATGCTGAAATATAAACCAAAGCAAGATCATGCTTTTTAATGCCTTCTTTCGCTATTTCATAGCTTTTAAAGTCCTGTGTGGATCCTTATTTCAGTGTAGTTTTAGTTTTCAGTGTCGTAAGTATTTAGATCATTAGTTCTTTACAGCAGTACCACCGCTCTCTAAATGCTGACTACTCAGCCTATTGCGTAGGGCACCAACCCCAGTCGTGGAACACTCGCTGTGTCCAAAACTGCCCCCTATCCACTATACAGTGCACTATTTCGGGTGTCTGCCATTTTGCAGGAGTGTCTGAATTCTGAGTGAGCCACTCATTCCCTACTTTTGTTCACTCATTATTACCGACAATGCACTCTAATTTTGAGTGTACATTTGATGTATACTTGACCACAGTTAATTGCCCACAATCCACCATGGGGAAGATGTACGAGCTGGGAGTTTACTGCTTCCTTCACTCCTGCAATGTTTTATTTCATTCTGAATGTAGTAAATTACTTTTTGACAAATCATTACTTGATTAAAATAACATAATAACATATAGAGAGACAAAACATACAGATACATTTAAAATGTACTCTTTGTTTGATCAAATCTGTTTACTCTTTATATTAACAAACAGAATATATTAAAAATGACAAACAGAATGAAGATTTATTGTATTAATATATTATTTAATAAGAATAATAAGTAAGGCCCAAGTATTTTAAAAGTGCATATGTGACGTTGTTTCTGCGACAGCCCTAGAAATCCAACACTCGTGTATACGTCAGCATCCGAATTCACTCACTCATTTCATTCACTCACTGCTGAGATTTAGTGCACTTACTGCCATTCACTATATAGGAAGTAGTGAATGAGTGAACGATTGCGAACACAGCCACTCTCTTCGCCATACGATTGCCTAGCACCTGCACATCTCACACGCGCGCGCCCCACGCACCTCGCTGTGCACGCGCAGAAATGCTGTCTGTTCGTGCGCCAGTTGTCGATCACGCGAATGGCAGTGATTTGCACTTAATTTGGATGTTTACATGGATTTATACAGTTAATTCGCCTGAAGTAGCTGCGATAGTTTCCAGTACTCCCGCAAGGGTGCGGAGTAAATGCATAAATACTGCTCATGACATGTGGGACGTGGCACAAAGGGCACTGATATATTGCTGCACTGATTTAATAATGTACACTTAAAAACTGGTGTCATAAGAGCCCAGTTACAGAATCACCCTGAAAATGGCCATCTCATTACACAGAAAAGCCCGTGTTAGGATTAGAGCCAAAACTTACCTCAGCGTGCTGCCTTAAATTGGAGCTGTGATGTTAATCTTGAAATATCAGCTTGTCTTGGTATTAAATGAAGGCATTGCATGACGAAACTATTCTTTTTTTCACTGTGTGGCGCAAAGAAAGTGTTTCACTTTGAAGAGCTTGATGCTGCAGCATTGATGACTTGAGTAACAGTCTGTGACAGTACGCGCAGCTGTGTGAACTTCCACTCTGGTAAAAGTCCCATTCAATAATCTCACAATAAATTACACATTAATTAAAATTAAACCCATTAATGTAATGACAGCAATGCCACCCATTGTAAAGAAGTAAAAGTAAATAATTTGCATTAGAAATTTACTTGAGTGAGAGTAAAAAGTGCACACTTTTAAACCTAAAGTATTTTTATTTATTTTTTTCAAAAAGTTACTCAAGTAAATGTAATGGAGTAAATGCACCGCATTCCACCCAACTCTGCTAACAACTACATAGAAACATGGTAAAAAATAACCTCAGAACATCTTAGCAACCGCATAGCAACATCTTGGCAACCCCTCTAAACAACCTTGTATTGTGGTATTTTGCATGGGCAAGAACAACTCACATAAAAGTGAAAAGTTCTGGAGAAAATGTAAACATCTGTTTCTGTAGTTTCTGTTTTGTTTTGTTTTGTTTTTTTAGGTTGCAGAAATAGCATTTCATTACCAGCAATTAATGATTGCATGCTGTATTGCTGTTTGTTTGATAACTAAACTTGGATTTTGATTTGATGCGAGATCACTTATCTACGATTGATCTCTGCATCACTCCAACCATCAGTTCACCTTTGAGTTTAACATTTAATCTTGGAGAAAGCAAAGCATTCTTTCATTCACTTTCGCAGTGGTCTTTTTTCCCTTTTGCTGTTTTTCCTTTTATTTTGTGATTGATTTGACTTGAGTGCAAGAGCCTGTTGAAACACAAGAGTTACAGAATTCAGAGAAATTTGAAATTAAACAGCCTTGACGTGTCTCACTGAAAAAAAAAAAAAAAAGTTTATATACAACATTTGCTTGTAATTAGCTTTTCTTTAGATTGCTTTGGAGTTCAGAGACAGCAGATAACATTCTCATCAGAATTCTAATTACTCAGCACCTTTTTATCAAATTAATAGATGTTTCAAACGTTTTGGCTGTTATGTTTTGTTGAAAGTATGACAGTCAAGGATCAAGATCAGATTGTTCCATGTACAGGGCTGATATAATTAAGCAATATTACATGAGCAAGAGTGCTGAGGTACTGAATATCAGCACAGCTGTGATTCTGTCATAGGCAGTTCCAATATTCAGTACAAAAGCATGATTGGGTGTTTCTTCAACTTTAGGCACTTTTAGCACTTAGTCACTCTCAAAAAATGTTCACTGTTTCACAATTTTTGTTCTCACAATTTGTCTACTAACAATGTTAAACAGTGTATTTACATGCACCACACACTGACTAATGTTAACCCTTTAAACTCTGGTGCATTTTTGGGCTGCAGCCCACAAAATGTCCTAACTTTGCAAACATGTAATTCTAGTTCTGTTCACTCAACCTCACTTTGAAAAGTCTCAAAAAGATTTTTTTTCTATATCACATTCCATCACAATATACAGATCAGAAATGTAGGTGGAACTCTAATGCATTTTAGCCCTCACAGATGTGCTCGTCCATACACTGATCAGCCACAATATTAAAACCACTGGCAGGTGAAGTGAATAACATTGATTATATTGTTACAATGGCACCTGTCAAGGGATGGGATATATTAGGCAGCAAGTGAACAGTCAGTTCTTGAGTTTTGTTTGTTGGAAGCAGGAAAAATGGGCAAGCGTAAGGATCTGAGCGACTTTGACAAGGGCCAAATTGTGATGGCTAGAACAGCAGTTCTTGTCGGGTGTTCCCAGTATGTAGTGGTCAGTACTAGACTTGCCACGGTTTCATAATTTTCACACCAGTGTGGTGTTCACATTCAAACCGACTAACACCAGTATTACCACTGGCTGGACACTAGGTAGTACTATGGGGTAATTATCGTTAAGCAGTAGCCTACACAATAACGCAAGGCAGCTTGATTTCAAACTTTTAACTTTATTTTTTATTTATTTTAACTAAACATTCAAATGAAACTGGAAATGAAGTGCAATTAAAACTGTGTTGTTCAACTTTTTGAAAGATGGCTTTTCAACAGTTGTGAAGGGCAACATCTCTTTGGCAACGAACCTGCATCATCCGTGCATTCTCTACCGGTCGGGTACTTCGTTGTCTGGGCAAATACATCACTTACTGTGGGTTGTTGCAGGTTTAAAGTTGGCATTTTATTACCATTCATCCCAGGATCCAGTTTGCTACTTCAGAAAGGTAATGATTTTGAATGTGTGAATAAATTCGTTTTGCTCCCTCCTTGGGCTGGGCGATATGCATGACATATGTTCATGATATTTTTATATAAATGTGTGTATATATATATATATATATACACACACACACACACAATATCCAATCACTATTGTCAACCCCCCGAATGAGGGATCGGTGAATATTCTTGCTTTAGTGATTTTGCATTGAAAATGTAATTAATTTATTTTAAAAATTAAAAACCAAAGACATTTCTAAATTCAAACAGCACTTCAAACAAAATGAAAAAAGTGGTAAAAAAAAAAAAAAAAAAACATATATAACCACCTTTACATTTACTGTCAGGCAAGTATACATCTATGACAAAGGTGGAAAATTACTAATACATATTAAGATCTAAAAACAATTATAAATGAAAACATAATAATTATAATGATGATAATAATCACTGAAATATAAATCATGGTTCGAGGTGAATGTGTTTTTGTATTATTTTATATTTAATCACAGATGAATAGGCTATACATAAAGTGACCCTGCAGAGTTGTACTCACAATGAACTGCTCTGTGGAAATAAATTGAACTGAACTCAGAGCACATCCTGAGCAGAGATGGTCTGAGGTCATTTGCAGCATTCTCATAGATGATACTATTCTTGCAAAAAAATTTCAGAAGACTGAAACAAAGAAAGAGTGAGAACCCTTTACATACGCGTGCTCCACAAGACTGCACGCCTCTGAACAAACAGCGTGTCAGACATACGCATAGATGGCTGTGGCGGGGGGGCGTGGTCATGCGTCTGTCTGTGGGAGAGGGAGAGCAGTAAGGCTCATCACCTGGGCTGTAAATACACTAATTATAGTGTCTCTCATTATAGTGATGGTGGAGGGAGACCTGATAAGGCTCATCAGAGCATCAGAGATGGGGAGAGTGGATGCGGAGAGTGTTGTCTGCATGTCATATTGTAGCGAGAAACGCCAAGACACTTTTGTTTATGTTTGGCCACTAAGAGCCCGTTTATGTTAATGTTTTGTGTGACCCAGAGGAGTAAATTAAAATACTCACTTGGATAGTTCTCTGCCTCCTGACTCCTCCATTGCCCACGAACATACATCTTTCACAATTACTTATCTGTCATCTGTTCTTAAAAATATAATAAAGTTTGTTTCTTCAAGCACGTCTGTGTGCCTAACAGCATTTCTTGTGTCATTCCGAATCTGAGATGTCTTACAGTTACCCACCATGCACATTATATTCGCTACCTGCAATTAAACGCCTTCTGTCAGTGTGCGTAATTTGCTGCCTGTGTAATTTGATCCATTGGTAAAGAACATCTGGCTTTCAATGTGTTATTTAGGTTCATTTATCATGGGTCGCAAACTCTTCATTAGGCAAATATTCTTTATTTAAGGCTGTTCTATTCGTTAGGCTATTGTATTGATATTGGAAGTTACATTCATAATGTTCCCCCTTTTACCCAGTACAAAATTTCACACCGGTGTTGTCCCTTCTACCGAGTAAAACTTGTTACACCATCCACCGTGTGGTGTTAGTACCTACCAAAAATGGTCCAAGGAAGGACAACCGGTGAACCGGTGACCGGGTCAGGGGCTCCCAAGTCTCATTGATGGCACGTGGGCAGCGAAGGATAGCCTGTCTGGTCCGATCCCTCAGAAGAACTACTGTAGCATAAATTGCTGAAATACTTCATGCTGGCCATGATAGAAAGGTGTCAGAACACACAGTACATCGCAGCTTGCTGTGTATGGGGCTGCGTAGTCGCAGACTGGTCAGAGTAGCCATGCTGACCCCTGTTCACTGCCGAAAGTGCCTACAATGGGCATGTGAGCATCAGAACTGGAGCATGGAGCAATCGAAGAAGGTGGCTTGGTCTGATGAATCATGTTTTCTTTTAGATCATGTGGACGGCTCTGGGCAATGTTCTGCTGGGAAACCTTGGGTCCTGGCATTCATGGGGATGCTACTTTGAAACGTACCACCTAACTAAAGATTGTTGCAGACCACATATACCCTTTCATGGCAATGGTATTCCCTGATGGCAGTGGCCTCTTAGTGGCAGTGGATAATGTGCCCTGCCACACTGCAAAAAATGTTCAGGAATGGTTTTAGGAACATGACAAAGAGTTCAAGGTGTTGACTTGGCCTCCAAATTTCCCAGATCTCAATCTGATTGAGCATCTATGGGATGTGCTGGACCAACAAGTCTGATCCATGGAGGCCCCACCTTGCAACTTACAGGACTTTAAGGATCTGCTGCTAACGTCTTGGTGCCAGATACCACAGGACACCTTCAGAAGTCTTGTGGAGTCCATGCTTCGATGGGTCAGAGCACGAGGGGGACCTACACGATATTAGGCAGGTGGTTTTAATGTTATGGCTGGTGTAGACATTCAGTCTAATTTTCAGTTCAAGCACCACCCTTGTTGTTTCATTGAATATCTTAGCCTCGGATTGGACTACAAGCATAATCTAGGTGTCATTATGATATAAAACATTTCATTATCAATAGTCAGATACATATTTTCTGATGATTTGATTTGCATGCTTTTCCTTCTGGATGTCATATTTTGTTCTGGACATCTAAGATATAAAATTGGATTATTCAGCCAAGCAAGCTCACAGACAAGTAAACAATGGCAAATTTTTTAGGCCCTGTTCCCACCTGGTATTAAGATGCATTTCGGGTGATCCGATCACATGTAGTCAGCCCTAAATACAGGTCTAAACTGATTTGTGATCGGAATAGCATGAATGTGGTCAAAAACACATGTGACCAGATCACATTTGAGGTATAAATGCTAATCCGTTTCGTATGCATCCTGGCAGCATTGAAACTCCACCCTCACATGTCACTCAACTGCTGCGCTAAAACAAGAGTTTAAACTTTGCCATTTACAGGCAGCCTTAAAAGGAAATAACAGTCTGATCGGAAAATTTAAAAAAGCGGATATATACACAATCAGGAGAGCTTCACAGATATAATTTAGTGTGTCTGATATCAACATAGATGAGAAGCACGAACACCTAAAGCTCCTTTAATACAGGTAATCTGCTAAAATAATGGATAATTCTGCTTGATATGTTGCGTTTGTGCTTAGATACAATTTCAGCCGCATCTGGGAGAAATAAAACGCTGTTTGTTTATTTATTTATTTATTTTTAATTTAATTTAATTTATTTGTCTTTTCTGACTTTGAAAGTAACAGTAACACAATGGCATAGTGATTGATGTATGTTGTCATGAAACAGAGACCCTCCCCTCTAAATCAAGTGGTCACAGAAGACACATTTAAATTACCAGGTGTAAACAGAAAATCTTTTGAACTGTGGTATTAGGGCAACAAAATTAACAGTCACATTCCTGAGAGTGGAGGAGAAGCTCATTTTCAACGCTAATGTTTTGAGGCCTTATTTTGTTATTGTAAGTAACATAAATGCAGAATTGATGAGTATCTCTGAAAGGTTCAGATTCTACGCTATCAAATGATACCTCATATGCCTGACTTATGTATAAGGAGACTTTAACATTTTAAGCATACATTTAAGCCTTTTAAGGTGGTGGGTACATAGAGTTTAAGGGGTTAAATTACAGTAAATTACTGGCAGCTACAGTTGCCAGCATTCTACTGTAAAAATATGGTGTATCACTGTTGTTGAAATGTACAACTAGATACTGTTTTTGTCAGCTACAGTATCCAACTGTATTGTAGCAATATCCAGCATGCACTGCGACATGAAGAAATGTAATAGATTTTTAAATTATTATTATTATTATTATTTTACTATTTCTGATTTATTTAGCTGTTTTTGTTGCAGTCTTAGTTACTTGTATTTTTAATGTTCAGATTTTACTTTATATCTAAAAGTATGTTTGTTGATTGTCACCACTGTTGAGTTTTGTATGCTGAGTGTTGATATCTGTGTGTGTCGGTTGACAACTCCTAAGTTCACCATAAATAACAAACACTCAGTTTACTAAAATCATATTGCATAACTCTCATTAAATGTTTACAATTATATTATTTATATTTTTTATACTGTATAATGACGTACATTATTGCAACATACATGATCTTAAGTCTGAGCTTAAGTTTTGCTTATTGTCTTCCAAGTAACACAGTGCAACCAAATGTGTTTTACTCTAACACAATTACAATGGCCAGAAGAACATTATTTAATAACAAAGAAGGTCCAAGTTGCCAGCTTAAGGGAACACTAATCACCGTAATGGTGACTTATAACAAAACACAACTATTCATAAAAAAATTAAAAAAAAAAAAAAAACTATATAGTGCTAACATTTACATTTACATTTACATTTATTCATTTGGCAGACACTTTTATCCAAAGCAACTTACAAAAGAGGAAAACAAAAGCGAATCATCTTAAGGAGACAGTGGTATGAAAAGTGCCATACTACAAAGTTTCACTAGCATCAGAATAGTATTCAAAACAGGTTTAAAGTGCAACAATATTTTTTTTATTTTTTTTTATTAATGACTGGTTAAGTGCTCATGGAAATATTGTTAGTTAGCTAAGAACTCTATTAATTCTGAATAAAAACTTTAGCCCCAATTCATTACCCAAGCATACTGTACATTATTCAAGTGAAAGGGCATATCTGTATTTCACCATTGTAGGATCCCACAATGCAGTGCAATACTGTTATTTTACATTATACAGTATTTTTTGGGGGTAAAAAAAAAAAAAAAAAAAAAAAAAACGTAATAATTGTCAATATATTAATGTGAAATTTCACAGGGTGATTTGTACTTTATTTTTTTTATTTTTTTTTTTTAATTGCGCTTATGCAAGTGAACCAGGATTGTTTTTGTGTATCAACAGCATGAGCACTAACAATATGCCACAGCTCTATTGCACATTGGATTTAACTTATATGGTTCAAAATGTCACTCTAACTTTCGCCATAATGAAACTAGGATTTTTTATGTTATCCTGGAGCAAGAGAATTTCCAAACAGTGAAACATCACAGTGCTGTTATACTAAATATAAAAAACTCATGGAATGCCGCTTGGCCAATCATATTATAGGGACATGAACCAACTATTTTATAATGGCAATTCCCTCTCTATAAACTTTATATGAACCTCTGGAGGTCACTTACTGCATAAATGTAGCATATGTGTTATTTGATAGCAGTAAAAATCACAACTCATTACCATACCAACTTACTGAACATAGTACTAATGTACTAAAACTGCCTAAACTGGAGCACTGAGTTTTCTGGAGAGAAATATGAGTAATTAGAATTAATATAATCATATTAAGCATATTAAGACAAATTGCTGTGCTTTGGCAGACATCATTAACAGTTATTCCTGGTTAAAATTAGTGAGGCATAACATAATAACTCATCATCTTAAATCAGCCTTCTCTATTCCTCACACTCTCCGGTTTCTTTTTCAGGTTTTGGGTGGGCCAGTGATGTTGATGCTGCTGCAGAGCTAGTATGGAGTGATGTTGATGTTGACTTGATGTCCTGGTTTTTACTGTATCATAGCACAGAAAATACATCAGGTGGAACCTCAGATGGACACTGATCTGATCTGACTCTCCCGATCTAAAAATCTGAGGTCCACCTGCATACATATTTAATTCAGAGTAAAGCATGTACAAAATTTTATTTGCAGCTGTGTATCCTTTACTGACCCATGCAAGAGACCTACCTGCATGTAAGAAATGACATGTTTTACATTGTTGTTTTTTTTTTTTATTTAGATCTGTTTCCTTTTTAAAATAAATGAAAAAAATAGTGGAACCAATTTATTTTCCAGGGCTGTCAATCGATTGAAATGCTTATCAAATTAATAACATGATATGCTGATTAATTAATCAAATTATTCATAATTAATCACAAAAATTCAATATAAAATGATTAAATATTTATAAATAAATATATTTAAATAATTACACACACACACACACACACACACACACACATGTTGGTGCAGCTATCATTATGAGGACTCTCCATAGACATAATTATTTTTATACTGTACAAACTATAGATTCTATCCCCTAAACCTAACCCTCACAAAAAACGTTCTGCATTTTTACATTTTCAATAAAAATCTTTTAGTTTGTTTTTTTAAGCGATTTGAATTATGGAGACACTAGAAATGTCCTCATAAACCACATTTATAGCATAATAAATGTTATTACCTTTGTAATTACCAGTTTGTAACCTAAAAAAAAATCCTCGTTACCACTTAAACCTGCCCACACACACACACACACACACACACACACACACACACAGCTATATATATATCTGAGTTACCATAGACTTTGTCAGTTCGAACCAGTCTGGCCATTTTCTGTTGACCTCTCTCATCAACAAGGCATTTCCGTCCACAGAACTGCTGCTCACTGGAATTTTTTTTGTTTTTGTTTTTGTTTTTGGCACCATTCAGAGTGAATTCTAGAGTCTAAATCCCAGGAGATCAGCAGTTACAGAAATACACAAACCAGCCCACCTGGCACCAACAATCATGCCACAGTCCAAATCCCTGAGATCACATTTTTTTTTTCCATTCTGCTGGTTGATGTGAACATTAACTGAAGCTCCTGGCCCGTATCTGAATGATTTTCTGAACTGCTGCTACACGATTGGCTGATTGGATAATTGCATGGATGATTGTTGGTGCCAGAGATTCTGAGATGTCACAATATTAGGCAGGTGGTTTTAATGTTGTGGCTGATTGGATATATATATATATATATATATATATATATATATATATATATATATATATATATATATATTTGTGTAATTAAAATGCATTACATTATTGTGATAGCATAGTAAAGCATTAGCACAATATAAAAACTGGCTTTAGAAGGCAATATATATTTTTTTATCATTAAACATGGATGTGTCGTGTCATATACAACTTTTTTAGAATGCTGTGTCAAGTTACATGTAGTTTAAAACTAAGAAAAACACGTCTCGAGGACCCTTCATCCAGCTGTTTTTGAATGCAAGAATGCATCGTCATTTTGCTGTCTACTTACAGTAAGTGTGATTTGATGCCTGTACAGTTGGAGTCATGCTTACTGCGCCCTGCTGACTGAGATTCGTAAAAACATAAAGGTGGTTATTGAATTGCAATTCAATTTAAGCTTGAATTGCTCCAATTGTTGGGAAAATCCTTATTACGGTCCTGGGTCAGGATTAATTGCGTTAATTTTTTTACATTATTTTAATATAATAAATCTCACTGACTTGTTAAATCGACAGCCCTATTATTTTCATGACATTTGTAGGTGGATTTCCCCAAACAGCTGTGAAAGAATTGTTAATGGAAACTGAATCATTAAGTGTAATGGGAATTGGAAGTAAAATTGTTAAATTCTTTACGATTCACATCCCTAGATGTTAGAATTCCTACTTTCCTGCACATTCACCCACAGTATCAGCTCACAGTTAAATAACTGTCCACCCATATGAATATTATAAAAGTTTGCTGGCAATTCGTTGAAACTGGCATATTAGGGAGCCAGTAGACTTCACCTGACAGTCCTGAAAGGAAGGCCATCTGAGAGTATACTGTATCTGTTTAAGACAGAGCAGATGTCTCAGGTGGAGTTAAGTTCAGTGGATTGGTGTGTTGGTGATGTCTTTCTGATTGCTTTGTCAGCTGTCAGCTTGTTACCTCAGCCTGAGAGAAGCATTGCACATGGTTGTCTGCTCACATTAGACTCAACTGCTGAAAGTCTTCCCCAAATTGTCACTGTGTCTCTGACAACTCCTTGTCCCACAAGCCATGAAACCTCTGCCAAACAGACCCCAGTTCTCATGCATAGGCACGGTTGTCCTTATGGCCTCAAAAGCATTTGGACACTTAAAAGAAAACAATTCACCCAAAAAAAAAAAAAAAAAAAAAATAATCGGACATTATTTGCTCACCTTCACATTGTTTTAAATGGGTATGCTGTAAAAATAAATAAATAAAAAATCTCTATTCCATATAACAATGGTTCATAGTGAACAAGACTATCAGGCTCCAAAAAAGGACAGAAAGATGACTTTCTCCATTCAAATACTGTACAGTCCATGCAGGTAAAATTTTGACTTTTTTGGGAAAGATAGTTCTCCAGGAGCTGCTATATTTGTTCCTTTACACATGCCATCATGGCTTTCTTATCCTTTAAGTTAATGAATGGTTTTCGCTGCATTACTCTCCCTCAAGTATGCATGCATGTTGATCCTGTTTCAAAGAGTCTATGAACTTGAATCTGCATCTGGCAATTCTCAGTGATGTCTCAAATCTATGGAGTTTCTTGCCTGTTTCTCTTTATTTTAACCACAATTATCCTGTCCAACCTGCTGGTGGTATTTCTGTCTGTGTCTGTGTATTATCTGTTTTCATTCAGAAGCCTCTTATCTTTTACCATTTTTACAAAATACCCAACTGTGAAAGACAGAAGATTGAGTTTTTAAGTAATACAGTGACGAAAGATCTTTTCTCAGAACAAAGTTATTTATTTTTTTTTTAGCCATTTTTGCAATGACTTTTAACCAACTAGTGTTAATATTTAGTTATTTATTTATTTTATTTTATTTTTTTGTGGACAACACTAATCACAGGTGTAGTTCATCACATTAACAACAACCTGGAAGTGTCTAAATACTTTTTTGAATTAATTTAAAACAGTATATTATTATTATTTTATCATTTAAAACCTAACCAATTATTTTTGTAAAATGCTTTTCTTGAAAAGTGCTCTTTAACATTCTGCTAATTGGTGTGACATTTCATTTTCTAATTAAATTTATAAGTTTTTAAGTGTCCAAATAATTTTTGGGGGCATTATGTGTATTCATGGAATGTTTCTGAACTTAGGGGATGTTTTAATTGAGGGAAACATTAAGAATCTTGTCAATATTTTGAATATTAACTTTCATAAAGACACAAGAACTGATAGGTCTAAGATGCACAATAATGAATTGCCTGTTGGCACTCTGAATACCAGCAAAGCTTTGACTAAGACCAAACAGACACAATCCATTTATCCCCAACACAGTTTATCACTGTAATCGTGGTCATGTCAATGGATTTCATAAGCCAAAGATATTTACCCTTACAGAAGCTTCATCAATCTACTGAAATCGATCACTCGTGCCCACTTTTCATTGGCAGAAGTTTTGAAAGTTTCAAAAGTTTACTTCATACTAAATGTTCTCTAAGTCATAAATGTTGCTGGCAGATTATATAGACCTGTCAAAAAATGCAAACTAAGATGATCATTATGCAAATAATTTACATTAGATCAGTGGTTCTCAAACTTTGGTTTGCAGAGTGTCCCTAGATGATGCACGGCATAATAAATTAACAATACTAAAATGTATGGTGTTTATTGAACTTCGGGCACTTTTAACACTGTGGATTTCTAGAAGGTAAATCCTTGTTAAAACTCTCTAAATGACAAAGACATGAATATTATTCAACTTGCAATGACTTGCTATGGAAACTTCCTAGACGATCACATTTCCTAATTCATATTCACGAACCAAGTGGAATACTCCTGTGCAGATTTGCTTGAATTGTATGGCCTTATAGGCATCCCTTAAAATGTTTCATTTGCTCAGATATTTTTTTCATTACATTTTAATATTAATTAGAATTAGAATGAAAAATAATTAGATATTAGATATACTTTATCTAGGTTTTATATAGCCAGCAAGGTATCTGTCTGATAACATTAGTAAGGAATAATTGACGACGGACCGTTGAATTGTTAAAAAAAATTATGCACACCCGAGGTGGCAGGGCCAGTTCTAGTGGGGTGAAAGGTGGTAATGATTCTAGGGGGCCCCACAACAAATTCTAAATTGTATATTTTTAATAGGAAAGGGGCCCAGAGCAATATACAGTCAGGGGGCCCATAATACCTTTCTACGGCCCTGCGAGGTGGTAATGCGGTCACGATGCACACTGGAGCGCACTCCAAAGATACCAAATCAGCTTTATTGAGACTGAGACCATCCTCAACTGACAACTGTTTTGAGCAAAATGGCATAAAAATGATTATTCCGCTTATACCACGGTTACCACACCTTAAGGCCGGGCGTTCACAGTGTAAGTTCTGACACTCGGGAGGTCGTGAGCCCCTGCACATGTTACAAGTCAGTTTATCTGAAAATTGTACAGGTCCAATTGTACATGACATGACTTTATGACCTGGCGAATTCCGGAGCAATCGCATGAATTGTTCGTGCAATTTATCATTATAAGACATAAAGCCAGATGAGGATATTGCTTTAATTCCTTGTAGCTTGCGATTTAGAAATAAAAAAGTAGACTGGCATGGGGGCTGCATTAGCTGAAACTCATCTTCTGATAAAAAAAATAAAAAATAAAATAAAAAAAGGATACTTACAATTACAAATGCTGTCCAACATTTGACAGATTGAGATTTCAAAGGGAGGTTGTGTAATTTTATGACTGCATACATCAGTGTGTTGCTGCCAGTTACTGCATGATAATAAAGTGCACAAAATGTACAAGATTAAAAATAAAGTGCTGAAAAATCGTGCACCGTTTCTGCCAGTTATACTTGGATTTAATTTAAGTGCAAACATGACGTTTAGTGCAGAATTCTGAGTTATTTTAGTGGAATAGGCTACCTGTATTATTCAGCTTTAGATATAGGCTACGACCTTCTCACTGCTTGCATGTTGATAGCAGACATTCTGAAGAAGATCTGTGAGGTCTGCAGTGGTTGATTGACAGGTAGAACTGTCAACCTAGAAGTCCTTTGTTTCACTAGACATGCACAAAAAAAAACCTTCTATCACATATCCACTATCGTGTGCATATACAATTATAACAGATGCTATATCCCCCTAAATGTAGACCTAGAACTGAAACAAATGCAAGTATGATGAATAAAAATAGACTATGATGGAAATTTGAAAACTCTGTCCATCAAAGTGATAAAGATTGTTTTACAGCGCAACCCATATTGCAAATTATTTGTTTTAAGAGCAGAGAACAGCATGGCATTTCTGTAGAATCATTACCAGTGATGTGTTTATTAATAATATGGGTAAAACAGTTTTAACCCGACTATATTCACCAAATGTGTAAAAGCTTCATGAATACTCAGTTTACATTGATCGTGTGAGTTGTAACACCTTCTCTTGATTGGTCAACTTCAGGTAGATCGCAAAATCAGCCCGAATTTTTTAAAAATGTGTAAAAATGATTGGGAGGTTGTGAGCCACTCGTAAGCCACTCGGGTCCGCTAGTAATTCCTCTCACATGATGTGAGCCATGACCACACGAGCACCAACAATTTCCAAGTGATCTCTCACGACTGGAAAAAAATTGGTTGGGAGCTTGCACGACAGCTGTGTACGCCCACCTTAAGACATTGTTCAGGGTTTTATCTCAAGACATTTTCTGGTTTTTGTCCCTAAAACGCTCTTATAAGAGAAGCTACTTTCTTTCGCCAAGGATTCAGCATCTTGCTTTAATACAGTCCGACCCTTTGTTGCTAGTTCGAAAACATCACTTTAGAACTATCAATGGAGGATAGCGATGCTTGCGCTGATTTACTGGAGCACTTACTGGAGTAACAAGGTAGTGCATGTGTGTGTGTGTTAGAGTTTGTGTTTGAGTGATCGAAAGAGTGAAACTCAGAAACAGAGAGATCGCTTCAGGGATTACCTTTCTTGTTGCAGCTCTCATCAGAAGTAACATCGCTTCAAAATCGCCAAGATGTAAGTTTAAGCACTTCTCAGCAGCAGTGAGTGTTGCCATATTTCCGTTGTAATCCTTTCAACCCTACTGAGATGCAGGTGTGGCTGACATGAAGGCTTTGTTTTTCTCTTGCAAGAAAGAGAGGGGAGGGTGTTTCCCACAGATATTTCAGATCATATAGAAATTGTTGTATTGATCAAGTGTATCTAGCTTTGATACAGCTCATGCTTTCGTTGCTAGTTCGAAAACGTCACTTTACAACTAGCAACAGATGATGCGCTGTTTCTCGGCATTGGAGTAACAAGGTAGTGTGCATGCGTGCTTGTGCATGCGTGTGTGTGTGTGTGTGTTTGTGTGTGTGTGAGCGAGAGAGAGAAACTGAGAGAGATCGTGAGCTGAATTGCCTGTATTTAAAGTGGCTCTCATCAGGAATAACATCGCTTCCAAATGCCAAAGTGGAAGTTCAAGTCTCAGCAGCAGCAAGTGTCGCCATTCTTGTATATAGCTTTTCTATTGCTAAACAACTGTTTACAATCGCAGTGAGTTGAGGGGGAGCACTGACTTTGCTACCAAGTGAGTCTGTGTGAGAGTGAAACAGAGGGGGAGCGGTAGCACGGTGCTTTTTTCCACTGTAGCTATATGAGGCTGATTAGGGTGAAATACACTGAAACATTCAAAGTTATTTCGGATAATAGAAACTGTATTGATCAAGTCGCAGGGATGCAGCTCTATTTGTTGGTCGCAACTCGAGTCTCTGTGTGTGCGTGTGCGTGTGTGAATGTGTGTGCATGCGTATGCATGTGTGTGAGCGTGTGTAAGTGCGGGTGAGACAAGGGAGCGCGAGGGCTCTTTTTAACTGAAACTGAAATAAATGTAGGATCTGAAAAAATTTAGTGAATTGATATGGAACCGTTATGCGGTCAAGACCTGGAACTACTTCATAGCCGTGCGTTTACTTGAAAAATAATTGTACACCTTGGAACGTCCGTGAACCAATCAGAGCCAAGCATTTAACAGACCCATGGAATAAAATGCAATAAATGCAGAATGTTGAAGCTATTGGTGTAGTATACAGTACACTATCATTTTATTCACTATTTGTATTTTTGTAATGGATTTTCATAGTTTGATATTGAAAGCCAGTGTCTGGGACAAGGCTAAAACAGTAAAAATCTATACATAAAAATACATTTAAAAAATATTGTCTGCAAATAAAGCTGGGATAGGATTATATTTTATATAAATATAAATAATCATACCCCAGCTTTATATGCAGAGACAACTATAAGTAAGCTATTTGTATGTTAATTTTATCGAAAATTGTGAACACTATGTCTCAGTAGCCTAGTTTCCATCCACTTTTCGTGCTGTTTTATCGACAAAGTGAAAATGCATTAAAAAAAAAGTTTGCGAAATTTGCCGTCTTCTGCCTATTTCCAATCAAATGGCCTTTTATTGATAAAAATGGTGTGCGTGATGACGTCATGCCTAAAAAAACACTTTGTCGCGTAAGTTTTGGTTTATCACAAAAGAAATCTGCCCTTAAGCTGTTTCCATACAGAAATGTGTGTTTATCGCTAATTGTGTACCTTTTGCCTCCCAGATGTCCCAATTTTTTTCCTCCGAAGTTTTTGTAAAATGGGAATAAGAAGACAAGGAATTGCAATCAAACCTTCTGATAGAGCAGTAATATTGGTCCTGATGTTGAGCCTGTCGCAGGTTGCCTCCGGTTCCGACCTGAAAGCGAATCGTCATGGCCCTAAGTAGTGGGGGAAACTTTCAGTCTTAGTATAAGGACCATCCATCGATGTGTATATGCTGTGTGCACAGCTATTAAAGAAAAACTGATGCAGTGTAATATCAGGGTTTACATATGAGATACATTCCTGATATTTAATAGGTTATTTTGTACAATCATCTAATCTAAAGCATTGCTATCACAAATGCATTATGTCCCACAACTTTTAACTACCAACTGAACTTGATTGTCATCTAAAATTAGCATCATAATTCAACTGACATTTTCTGAAGAAGCTCAGCAAATGCGATCCGAGGTAAAGAGGGTTAGATTTAAAATATTTAAAATATTTAAAATGTTCAAAAGCTCATTTTCTGAAAGTGAACTCAGCATTGGACAAATAGTTCTGATAGTTTATAGTCTTGAAAAAAGTGTAGAACATTCTGAGGACAGAGTAAGGCTAATTTAAGTTTGTGTAAAGAAAAGGCATATATATAAATAAAGGTCTAAAAATATTATTTTTTTCATTTGGTAATTAATTATTTTATTTAATGCTTTATTCTTTCGGTAGGCTAATTTATTTAATTTAATACAGGGAATTTTTCCAGCAATTTTCAAAAGTAAGCTAAACAATACTTTTATAGAATTGGGCTGTTAGTGTTCCAAAAAAGCACACTGACGCTTTTCTCCTAGTATTGTGTATTTATTTTTAATTTAAAACATCTTTGTGCACAGAAATGATATTTTTTGTGTATTGTGGGCTAATTCCATGACTGCCGTCTATTATTTTGAATGGTGTGGAAAAGCAGCTTTAATAAATAAACGGATGGCTACCGCGATTAATCGCAAACAGTGGCCATTCATTTGTTCTCCGTGCACTTGTCCATGTGCATGATACAAGATATTTGTGTTGGCACTCCTGGAAGTGTCATGTTTGCAGCATCGGATCTATATGCCATTAAGATCAATCCATAATCACGTACAATAAATTGGCTTTCAAAGATATATACCGTCGTTGTTACACCCGCAGCGCCTGCCATCTCCCCTGAACGCCGCCAGAGGTCGCCATCACCTGAGTTTTAACATTTCACGAACTACATTTCCCATAATCGTCCAGTCAGACTAATTACTCTTCCACCTGTATCACATTTAACCCTATCTAAGTTCCCAGTTTCCACTCATTCAACGCGAAGTCTTGTTTGCCTAGTCTACAATTCTGAGTGTTATTACTATCATTGATTACCCTGTGTTTGACTCCTGCCTGTTCTCCAAATTCCCCAGCCTTCTTGTGAGTGTTTTGGATTTACTGCCTGTGTATTGGATTATCCCTCTGCCTATCGGACTTACTTTGTTTGCCTTTCTGGACTGCCTATCTGTGTACCGATCCCTTGCCTGCCTTTGTTTTTGCTCTTTGTTTTGTTACTTTGTTTTTACTATTTATTTGCCTTATTAAACTGCACATGGATCTTAACACTACTGCCCCGACGTCTTCGCTACAGAAGACTTCTCCAAACCTAGATCCAGCAGCTTTTCAACAGTTACATGAGCTTGTTTCAGCACAAACAGCCATGCTGACTAGTCACCATCAGCAGCTGTGCAAGCTCACATCTATCATGGAAGAACTCTTCAAATCCGTGCAACCCAACTCATGTGTATCACCGAAGGGAGTTTCCACTAGCAGTTCCACCTGCAGCCCAATGCCCTCTACGGCTGTTGTTAATCCTTGACTCTTTCTTCCAGAGAAGTTTGACGGATCACCCAGTAAGTGTTGAGGATTTCTGTTACAATGTGTACTTTTTCTGTCGCAACTACCTCACTTGTATCCCAACGATGAAGCTCGTGTTTCCTTCATTATATCACTGCTGTCAGGCAAAGCTCTAGACTGAGTTACGGAAGTTTGGAGTCAAGAAAACATCTTAAAGTGTTCTTTGTCTCACTTCCTAACTCACTTGCAGGAAGTTTTTGAGCACTCCGATGGTGGTAAGTACGCTGGAGAACTTCTGTTATGTCTAAAGCAGAATAATATGTCAGCTGCTGAATTTGATTTATCATTCCACACTCTAGCAGCACAAACCGTGTGGGTGGAGGATACGTTAAAACTGTTGTTCCGTAAAGGACTAAACCCTGACCTTCAAATGGAACTAGCATGTCGTGATGAGGGAAGATCTCTGGATGAATTCATCAAACTCGCCATTCGCCTGGACAACCTGATCAGATCCCATCGTCCAGTCAGCTCTCTTCAATCATTTCCTTCTGACATCACTGCTACCAGTCTTCATGAGCCCATGCAAGTGGGTCGCTCCTCCCTCACCACCAAAGAGCGACAACGCCGTCTCAGAGAGAGACTTTGTATCTACTGCGGACAGTCGGGACATTTACTGGCTGCCTGCCCTACTCGCCCCCCTAGGGAGGGGGGTTGCGACGGTGAGTTTTGAATTCTCTAATTTGATTCATATTGATCAGTTTCAATTGTCTGTTATATTGCATGTTCAGAATAGTGAACAGCAGATGTCAGGCATCTTAGATTCTGGGGCTGCTGGTAATTTCATTGACCTGGCCCTCGCCACGAATCTAAGATTGTCTTTTGTCCCTTGTGTCCCTCCATTACATGTTGCAGTGCTAGACGGACGGCCCCTGGGCTCTGGCAAGAATCAGCAGATAACTCAACCAATTCATCTCCAAATTGGACTCTTTCATCATGAGAAAATTCAGTTCCTGGTCACTCACTCTCCAAAAAAACAGATTGTTCTTGGCTTACCATGGCTGAGACTTCACAACCCTGAGATTTCCTGGAGAGATAGACAAATTACTCGTTGGAGTACCTCCTGTTTCCAGTCTTTCCTCAACCTCCCTGAACCCATCTCTTTCCCTCTGGTATGTACCACGACTGTCCTCCCAGAAAAGGAGACGTCGACCCTGCCACATTGTTATTTGGATCTCTGGGAGGCATTCAATAAAGCTAAAGCTACCCATCTTCCTCCTCACTGTTCCTGGGACTGTGCTATTGACCATTTGCCAGGCTCCTCTCCTCCATACGGACAAATTTACCCCTTATCTGAGCCAGAGACTAAAGCTATGGAAGAATACATAGCAGAATCCCTAGAAAGGGGTTTCATTCGACCCTCCACCTCTCCAGCTTTGGCGGCTTTCTTCTTCGTAGGAAAGAAGGACGGGGGTCTTCGTCCATGCATTGACTATTGAGGCCTGAACTCTGTCACCATCCAGTATCGCTACCCCCTTCCTCTGGTACCACCTGTGCTAGAGCATTTATGAAACACCAAAATCTACACTAAGCTGGATCTTCATAATGCCTACAATTTGATCCGCATCTGGGAGGGGGATGAATGGAAAATGGCCTTCTGTACACACACTGGCCACTATGAATATCAGGTGATGCCTTTCAGAATTTCCAATAATCCTTCTGTCTTCCAAGCCTTCGTGAATGACATTTTCCATGATATTATTGGCAAGTGGGTTCTAGTCTACATCAATGACATCCTTAAATTCTCATCTTCCCTCGATGAACACATTCAACATGTCAGAGTGGTACTCAACTGTCTTATTCAACATCAGTTTAATGCCAAGATGGAGAAATGTAAGTTCCACCAGTCCACTATCTCCTTTCTGGAGTATATAATCTCCCCTGAGGGGGTTGCCATGGACTCTTCCAAAGTACAAGCAGTACTGCAGTGGCCCTTACCGGTGTCTATTAAGGAACTACAATGCTTCCTCGGCTTTGCCAACTTCTACCGACGTTTCATTAGAGGTTTCAGCTCCGTAGCTGCCCCACTCACCTCTCTGCTCCATGGTAAAGCCCAAAAAATTAAACTGGACACCTTCCGCCCATCAAGCCTTTGATGATCTCAAGCGTTGCTTCACTACTGCCCCTATTCTCCATCATCCTGATCCCTCTCGACCCTTCGTGCTAGAAGCAGATGCTTCTGACTCTGGAGTAGGTGCGGTACTCTCCCAGCGACAAGGCTCTCCCGCTAAACTCCATCCCTGTGCATTCTACACACGCAAGTTATCTTCGGCCGAGAGAAACTACGATGTTGGCAATCGAGAACTCTTGGCTGTGAAAACGGCTTTCGAGGAGTGGAGACACTGGCTAGAGGGAGCTCACCATCCATTTCTATTGATTACGGATCATCGTAACCTAGAATATATTCAATTGGCCAAGCGCCTAAATCCTCGTCAAGCCCGATGGTCTCTCTTCTTCTCCAGATTCGATTTCACCATCACCTTTCGACCTGGGTCTAAGAACACCAAGGCCGATGCTCTGTCCCGCATTTATGATTCCTCCAGTGACAACAACCCTGTGACTTCCATCATCCCACCTAATCTCATTGTTGCTCTCGTACAGTGGGAACACCGGTTTTGGTGGGAAAACCTAGCCACTGAAGTAGCTGACTATGTTAAAAACTGCAATGTGTGTGCCACCACTAAACCTCTTCGACAGCTCCCGTCTGGTCTCCTTCAGCCTCTTCCTGCCCCTCGACATCCTTGGTCCCATATCGCAGTGGACTTCGTCATGGATCTACCCAACTCGCAGGGTTTCGCTACCATCCTAACCATGGTGGATCAATTCTCTAAAGCCTGTAGATTCATCCCTCTGCCCAAACTTCCTTCATCCATGGAATGTGCAGAGAGCCTGTTTCATTATGCCTTCCACCTTTATGGCCTTCCTGAGGACATTGTCTCCGACCTTGGTCCCCAGTTCACCTCCCGAGTCTGGTACGCATTCTTCAAATTACTCAAAGTCAACGTGAGTCTAACTTCTGGTTGACTGGAACTGTTTCCTACCCTGGGCTGAATATGCTAAGAACTCTCTGTTCAAACCTGCCACTGGAACCACACCGTTCAAATGCATCTTAGGATTTCAACGACCACTCTTTCCCTGGTCCGGGGAACCTTCCGATGTTCCCGCTGTCGACGACTGGATGCAACGCATCGAGGCTATCTGGGACCAAGCTCATGTCCACCTACTACATGCCATTCGTCGACAAAGTGAACAAGCCAATCTCCATCGCCACCCAGGTCCCAAATATGCTCCTGGACAATGGGTCTGACTGTCAACCCGAGATCTTTGTCTACGACTCCCATGCAAGAAAGCAAGTCCCAGGTATGTTGGCCCTTTTAAAATTCTCCTTCAAATTAACCCTGTATCATTTAAACTTCAGCTCCCTGCTAACTACCATATTTCCCCTACATTTCATGTGTCCCTGCTCAAACCTGCGGCACATCCGAGAGAGGAACGTTTCTGGACTAATTCTGAGGACATTATGGACCCTAATCTCATCATTGAGATTCACAGCAATTTCCCTCATCGACCCGCTCCCAGAGGTCGAGGTTGATCCCGACGTAGACAATCTCCTCATGTCAGGAGCCGTTCGTGGGGGGGGGGGCTCTGTTACACCCGCAGCACCTGGCATCTCCTCCGAACGCCGACAGAGGTCACCATCACCTGAGTTTTAACATTTCACGAACTACATTTCCCATAATCGTCCAGTCAGACTAATTACTCTTCCACCTGTATCACATTTAACCCTATCTATCTAAGTTCCCAGTTTCCACTCATTCAACGCGAAGTCTTGTTTGCCTAGTCTACAATTCTGAGTGTTATTACTATCATTGATTACCCTGTGTTTGACTCCTGCCTGTTCTCCGAATTCCCCAGCCTTCTTGTGAGTGTTTTGGATTTACTGCCTGTGTATTGGATTATCCCTCTGCCTATCGGACTTACTTTGTTTGCCTTTCTGGACTGCCTATCTGTGTACCGATCCCTTGCCTGCCTTTGTTTTTGCTCTTTGTTTTGTTACTTTGTTTTTACTATTTATTTGCCTTATTAAACTGCACATGGATCTTAACACTTCTGCCCCGGCATCTTCGCTACAGTTGTCATGATTAACAGGCTAACGATTGGGGTAAATTCTGTCATGTGACACTACATTTTTGCGTTAATGCCAATTTTCGTGACAAAAAGTGTTTCCAAACCAGTTTTTCATGACATTTGAAGTATCAACATAGAGATTATGTGCTAGAGTTAAATGGAAAAATATTATGTCTACACTTTTAGCAATAATTTGCATTTCCATCAGCTTTATTTTGATGCGTTAAAACATTTTTTGCAAAAAATCCTTGGATGTCCTTGGGCCAGTTTGTGACACTATAAAAATTCCTCTTTTTTTTTTTTTTTTTTTTTTTTTTTTTGTCCAGTCTGTCACAACAACATTGGCTCAGCAAATGGCATGATCAACAGAAAACAGTGGCATATTCGAAAGGGTTTTTAAATCAAACGTTTACTTTTCCGTTCAGTGGAACTAGTGTCACAGAAATTACACACTTCAGTCTTAAGTAAGCCATTAGTATGATGATTGCCACAAAAATTGTAAATATTATGTGAGCACCCTAACCTTGACACAGCAACATTGGCTCAACCAACGGTATGAGTTTGGGGCAAGACTATCTGTTTGTCCAACCCATGGAAGATTTATGTTTTATTTCAATGTTTTATTTCTAATTTCTCATTTGTGTTTTGTGTGTGTGTGTACTGTATGTGCAGACTCTGCAGTGCAACAAACGATTATAATAAGTGTGAAATGGAACTGATCATGCAATATCCTCTCAGCTGGTGGCCTGGCCGGCTGGCACAGTGAGTAGCAGCTCTTACTGTGTCCACTGAGACAGGGTGTTGAAATGAGCTCTGGTGCTCTGGGTTTGGCATCATCTCTCTCCAGTACCCCGCAAAACCCAACAGTGTCTGCCAGCCAAAACTGCTCTGCCAGACCCCCTCACTCACTGTCTTTGTCTGTGCATCGAGGAGAAATAGAGAGGACAGGAAAAGAGCTAACATATAGAGAGAAAACCTGTGATGGGTGTTTCTTCAACATTTCTTCAACATTTTGGCATTTGATCCATGCAGACATGCCACAACCTCAATCCTCAGACATAATTGGGACACACATGCAAGAAGTAATGACAATTTAAGTTTTTTTTTTTTATTGTTTTTATGTTAACTATACCATGGATTTTGGAAAGTCATTTTGGAAAGCTTGTTTGTATGGGCAAACGCTAAGTTAAACATCATTCTGAGGCATCCAGCATGGACAGCAATTCAAATGCTGTTCCATCTCAACTCTCCGCTCTCAAACCTAAAGGTGCAAGACTGCACTGTAAAACTTTTCACTGTAAATTTGCATTAATTAACTGGTAGCAGCCTTGCCAGCAAAGTACTGTATTATTTTTACAGTTTCTTACTGTATTTTGAATTACAGCGTATTACTAGCAGTTAAAGCAGCTTCACCAGCAAAGTACTGTGCATGAAAATGTGCAGTTCATTACTGTATTCTTGTAAATTTGCAGCACAATACTGGGCACAGTTTTTCAGTAAATTACTGTATATTTACAGTATATAAACTGTATTTGAATCCACAGTATTTACTGTGTATTCAATGATTATTAAAGAATGTTACTGTAATACTACTACTAAGAATAATAATAATAATAATAATGACAAAGTGACAATATTCATTATGTAGTTCATTTTCAATGTCACCAGTGCAATACAACCTAAATAAACCATAACTCCCTGTCTGTTTACTTTTCATTTTTTGTTTCATCCTTTCGAAAGATGGACAGTTTTTAATTTAAATGAATATTTGTTAACTCAGGGTGACAATTTTGTTTTTGTGAGAAAGAAACATCAAAGTAACTGTTTTTAATTAACCTGCTGCAGAACAGCAGCAGTCTAGTTTGCATGATTGAATTACAGTAAAGTGAACACAAAAGAATTATGTATGCAACTGCTTTTCTGAACAACGTAAAACTTCAGTTCCAACAGTTTCGAGAAGAAAAGGCACTGGGGTTTTAGTCACTGACTGAGTGAGTAAATAAGTGAATGCATGTTTGAATGAGTGCTGGGTGAAATTGTGTGTGTGTGTGTGTGTGTGTGTGTACAGGTTTGGCTATATTTGTGAGTGCCACAGGTGGTTTACGAGGACTTTTGTTTAGGTAACAAACTGGTAATTACAAGGGTATTATGCTATAAATTTGGTTTATGAGGACATTTCTAGTGTCCCCATAATTCAAATTGCTTAAAAAACATACAAACGATGTTTTATTGAAAATGTAAAATTGCAGAAAGTTTTTTGTGAGGGTTAGGTTTAGGGGTAGGGTTAGGGTTTGGGGATAGAATCGTCATGGTTACTTGTGTAACCTCCATTCCCTGATGGAGGGAATGAGACGTTGTGTCGATGTAGTGACACTAGGGGTCACTCTTGGGAGCCCGAGACACTTCTGGTCTTTGATAAAAGGCCAATGAAAATTGGTGAGTGGTATTTGCATGCCACTCCCCCGGACATATGGATATAAAAGGAGCTGGTATGCAACCACTCATTCAGGTTTTATGTTGAGGAGCCGATATAAGGTCCGGCCATTTCAGACCCAAGAGATAGAGACAGGCTTAACCCAGTCGTGGCCTCTTTTCCCTTCTCTTTTTTCCACTCCCTAAAAAAGAAGGGGGATTATCCGACTGGGCTGCCCTCCCAAGGGGAAGACACAGCGGAGACCGCACCTCGCCCAAAGAGAGGGGGGGATATTTAAGTGGAAGGATACGTCACATGGTCTTTCCAACCATGTGGAGAGTCTTCAAGGTAGATCCTGCCCAATGGGGGAGGAGTTACTACAAACATGGAGACTGGGGCAGAGGGGCTCTGCCCAAGGAAGACACAGTTTGCCGACAGGGAAACGTATTAGTGGAAGATATATATATCGCATGGGGTTAGCCTTACAGGGAACCGCCACATGCGGAGCACCTACCCAAGAACAGGACTCTTAGTTATCACGTGTACTGGGCCGGCAGTGAATCTCTCCGAAAACTCGACTGCCACAGGGCTCGGAGGAAGTCAACCAGGGAACAAACTTGTGAACACTACTGGGAATTAATGGTGCACGTCTTCAGCTCAAAAGGAGGTGGAAGGCGCTATGTGCAAGCGATACACCCGGCCGGCTATCCCGGGCTTATCCACCGGGGGAATCGCCGTATAGCCCCTGGCCGCCCCGCCATCGAGGGTAGTGAGAGTGGGGGAACTGCGGAATCGGGGCCGGGGAGTAAAAGGTACCTCCCATGACTTCGACAGCTCCTCATGCACTTCCGGGAAGAATGGCACTGGAGCGGGGCGTGGCTGCTTTGAGTGGCGCCGCGAGCCCATGAACCAATCATCAAGCCACGAGGGTTCAGGGGAGAGCGGAGGGTTCCACTCTAACCCGATGCTAGCGGCCTCCCGGGAAAGCATGTCCGTCATTTCGGCATCGGCCTGTGACTGGGCAATCGTCCCCGAAGGGGGAAGCCCAGCTGAGGCTTCTGCATCTGACTGGACAAGCCCGCTCTCCGATGCTGCGCTCGAGAGCTCATCATCTTCACGGGCTCCGAACAAGAAGAACGGGCTCCGAACTCATCCGGAAGCCTGATTGGGGCAGACGAGCCTGCTGGGGAATGGGAGGTCCAGGGGGGGATACCTGGCGGAGACGATCCCATTGGGGTCCCCAAATCGCCCCCAGTGCTAGCCGTGCTGGCCTCATACCTGTAGGTAGAAGGACCGAGGCGGGGAGCCGCTGGGGTGGCTTGCTTTCTTACGAAAGCAAGCCGCGACCGCAACGTTGCCATGGTCATGTTCTTGCAGTGAGAACATGAACAATCCACAAATGCTGCCTCCGTGTGGGTCACGCCCAGACACGAAAGACAGCGATCATGTCCATCTGAAGTTGAGAGATAACGACCGCAACCAGGAATAACACACAATCGGGAAAAGACATTCCATGCTCCATCTTTTAGAGAAATATATACTCTTTTAGAGGAGGAAAAGCTGTTTCAGAAAATATACTCTCTTGTTTTTCTGCCGAAGCGCCCAGGGGCGTTCTCTGCAGTGCACCAGTGCAGAGGAGGGAGAAGCCGCTGAAATGCGCCGTCAGATCCAGCAGAGGTGAATGAACAGTAGTATTCAGCTCAATGAGCATGACCGTTCGGCTCCGAAGAGAAAATCTGAATGAGTGGTTGCATACCAGCTCCTTTTATACCCGTATGTCCGGAGGAGTGGCATGCAAATACATCTTGCCAATTTTAATTGGCCTTTTATCAAAGACCAGAGGTGTCATGGGCTCCCAAGAGTGACCCCTAGAGTCACTACATCGACACAACGTCGAGTGAGTGACAGATAGGGAACTATAGTTCGTACAGTATAAAAATCATTATGTCTATGGAGAGTCCTCATAAGGATAGCTGCACCAACCTGTGTGTGTGTGTGCGTGTGTGTAAGATCAGACAAAGTCCCACTTGAAGTCACTGAGCTGCTTGATTAGTGTGCAGACATGTGGATTCACTGATGTTGCCTTCTTTTTGACCACATTCTTGCTCTTCTTGCTTTGCACCTTCTCATGGCTTGCTTTTGTACCCCTCTCAGGATTAATGCAGGTCAATGCAGCTTCTGAAAAACAATGTAAAACAACAAAAATATTCTTCTTTCAGGTGACATCAATCTATGAATGTGACATATCAATCCAGAGCCTGTTCACTACAAAATAGTGGTACAGAATATTGAACCATATGATTGTCACATTTCACTAAGTAGCTATGTATCAATTCATACCAATGATTAACTTAAAAAGAAGAATGTGATGGAAAGGAAATAGTATCAGCCATGACAATATTATTAGAGGCAGCAGTAATGTTTGTAGTTGCTGTTCTTGTGTCAGAGGCACCAGTGGTTATCACTAGGTTAGAGGACAATGGAGATGTGTGAAGAAAAGTCAATCAACTCAAGCTGTGTGGTACAGTATGTGAAAAAGATCCTACCTCTGAATGAATTCCAGTGTGCACGCTGCATCATGTTGATACTGAAGGTTGAAATTGTAGTAGGAGGAGAAGACTACAGCAATCACAAGCACAAAGGACGTTCCTTCACACAGCACCACTTTTTCTATGCTCATCATCCATCACTGGTTTGTCTGTGTCAATGGACCTGAAAAAAAAGATTACAGATTACAAACATGACAGTTAATAAAAATGGCAAAAATATTGGAATCAATCTCTTCTGATTGATCATGTTCATATGAAAAAGTATGGCAAGTCAGTTACTTTAAAATTGAGTGTGAATGTGAAAAAGCACATGTTTGACCAGTAGTATTGCTTCAATAATTTTATATATATATATATATATATATATATATATATATATATATATATATATATATATATATATATATATATATATTGTTGTGTATTGTTGACAATTACAAATAATTTAGATACCATCTGCTTTTTAAAGTCGTTCAAGTTAAACTGAATGCAAAAACTTGTTAAACAACTGCTGGTGTGGCAGACACCTTAAAAAAGCACAGAAACAAAATTAGTTTATTACACCTTGCAGATGCATGCTGATTGACATTGAGTGCATTAATGGAAAAGACCTAATGAAAGAAGAAAATGTCTAACTATAATAGTGTTTAAAACAGGACTCCATGATGTTTCTGCCATGCTCTTCAAGAAAAGCTTCAATCTTTCAGACAATTGGAACAGCGGTCAGCAGTTCAAAATGAGTGCACATACTTCTTGGGAAAAAAAAAATATGGCCATTGCTGTTTCACCTCCTCCAAAGCTGGTGCTGGATTAGCATTTATCATTTTGTTGTGCAAGTAATATGTTGTTTCCATAAACTTTATTCATGTGAAAACAGCTCCATCAGCTTCTGTCTCTTATTTTCCAGAGATTCTTCTGTCTCCTCAGGTGGAAACTCAGGCTGCCATAGTGTGCATCCGTAAATGTCTGCAGTTCCTTATTGTGGTTTAGCCCCATTTGCACCCTTTAATGTTCTGCGATGAGCAACGGTGTTGTTTCTGTTCAAATGTTCTATGCGTTTCTTTATTTGACACAGATGAGATTCATAACCTGACCCTACAGTTGTTGTTCTGCCATCCATTGTATCCATAAATGACTGGGGATACTGTCACACTATGTCCCTTGCAATGATGAGACACTGGGTTCTGGTTGGATTCACTTCAATTTTCTGCATGTCATCAACAAGTACGTGGATCATCTGTCACCTGTGTGCTGGTGAAGGCCTTTTTCCATTCTGGATGGCTGTGCATAGACTGGGGGCATTTTGTCCCAGTTTACTTTAAAAGTGTCAGGCCAGTTTGCCTTTCCAGGCAGGGGTGATGCTAGAGAAGAGGACATGGACTGCTTGAAACCGAAGAGCTTTAGTCCAGTGGGATGTATGCACCACTGCCTTGGTGGGGCAGAAATGGACACAGGCTCTGGAATGAGGAAAATATTACATTTCTATGTATCAATATCTGGTAAAACCTGGTAAAATACCATTTAGGCATTGATCAAATCAAATTGATATCAAGTAAATCTGCATGTTGCTATGATAATTTCAGCCTGAATCTTTGTAGCTTAGTCAGGTGCTTATATTTCTGTGCAAAAGCTATGCCTGCTTCATCAAAATGTGCTGTCATTTGCACATCTCTGCACATCATGTTGTCTTATCTGGTCATATTTTATGTTCTTATCATATTTAATGTTCTCTACCATATGATTTAGTTTTCTTATTGCATATTTTCTTAGTGTATTTTTCTCATCATATGCTCTTCTACTTTTCTGTTATTGCAATTATATATTTCCTTTTATTATTTGTATATTATTTTCTTTTTATGTATTTTGGAAATAAGACAACATGACTAGCATCTGAAACCTTAGTTACTTTTATGTTTCCAGGCATCCAGAAGTTTTCTAGGATTTATGAACTCTTCGATGTCTTGCTCTCTCACATACTGCAGGTCTTCCTTTGTCTCTACTCCTTGCTGTATCAACTTCGCCACCATACAACCTAGTGACTCTACAGGGATAATGGGAAGTGTAGAGAGGATGGCCTGCCTGATCAGATCACTAGGTTCCAGCATCCTATAGACATGGAAAAGAGTGGTGGATTGAGATCACTGACAAGCCAAGCATATTATACTGTGGCAGAGGATAGTAATTAAGTAGCCTTTTATGATCAGTGCAGACATAGTTTGTACTTTATGTGAGGCAATAAACCCCTTGATCAACAAGACGGACAGATCGGCATTTTTCTGTGACAAAGTAGACAGCAGTAGCATTGTGAATTAAAATTAACTTAATCCTGCCAAAGACAAGTCCTTCATCATTGCTCTGCAGGATAACACACATGTTCTTTTTATAGAGTGTGCCTTTAACAGTACCTTCATGTGCTGCAACAGTGTTGCTTGGCTGAAAGCTAAGAGGGGCAACTGATTCTTGTATCTTATCACTGTATTCCTGTACAAAAATGTCTGTGCCTCTTTCAATGGCAACACATGGTGGGAGGATATAACCAGCACTAAGGTAAGCTTGCAGAAGCTGATGCCTTTCAGCAAGAGTGGAGCAAAGGTTCTTGAAGTTGTGCAGTTTGCGAGCACACTGTTGTGAAATATGTATGCTTACTCTCAAATCGTAGAGTCCATAATCGTATATGAGGCCCAAAGTGACTGGTTAGGTCTGGGTGATGAGACAAATAATGGTGTTTTGGTTTCAGTGGCTGATCTGGAAAAGTTTCCTTTCTAATAAGTAAGTACTCCTCTATCAACATTTTCAAGTACTGTATGCTACTTGACCGGTGGTTATCTTTGGAGCACAAATAATCTCGACTATTTATCTGAGTTGCAGCACCAGTTGCCAGAAGTCATTGTCCATTGGGTTATGAAACTTGTCCCCAATCAAGACTGGCAGAACTCTCAGTAGACACCAGTTCTGCACAGCATTCCCACTTAGTTTCTCACTTCCAGGATTTACATCACTTGGTTTGTTGTTAGAATCATTGTCAAGGTAACGGAAATGATTTATACGACTGTTTAGCTCTACATAAATGAACTCCTTTTGCTTTGTAATAAATTGGCTCATATACAGGGCCAGATCGCATGAAACAACACCTTCAAACAGATTATGGCCTAAACAAGGAGGCAGTCCAGGTTGGCATACATGGAAGAAGGAAAGATCATTGAATTTTGAATCAGTTGTAATGCCTGCAGATGACTTTAAGCCTACTGTAACCAATTGCTGCACATGGCCAATGTAGGATACAGCTGTCCTGACTGAGGCTTTTGCCAAGGTATAAGAAGTGAATGTTTTACGATCAATATCACAGAATCTGCAGAAGTGAGAAGTCTTGCTATAGTTCTCACTGAAACCACCAGTATTGTGTGATCCCAAGTTATCACCAGCGATGGCACACAGCGTGTCTCTGTACACCTGTCCATCAGATATGACCAAACCATTTTCTTCAAGATCTTAGTTGTGGCCAAAATATTAATAATCCTGCTTTTGTCATAATAAAGACAGTTGCACTGATCCACACTTGACCTATTGTATGGTGCCATATCTGCCAGTGAAAAGTACACAGCAAGAACTTTATGTTTCCTCTTGCCTGATCCCAGTGGATAGCAACTTCAAAGGCACCCTGATACAAAGTTAGGCCGAATGACTTTGGATCAGATTGACACAATGCATTTTATGCAACATTGCTACCTTCCCATATATCTTCCAGTGTGTCCGTTGGTCAAGTTGAGGAAAACACCTGCTGCTTATGGGCATTCACTTCTTGCCTGACTGATTCACACTGAAAGAGTGAGTGTCTCTGTAATGGGGGCACACTGGGCAAAGCATTCCTTTCCTGACTCATTCTGTCTGAGACATATTGGAACTGGTTCAATTTATCTGAACTGACTTTTAAAAAATAATTTTCTTCTTTTATCAGTTTTTAATGTACCAGTGTTGCATGCCCGGAAAAGATCCTCTGATTTTAGGACATCCACAATATTATTTATATCACCCTCAGATACATCTAGAGTCACCATCTTCTGTTTGAGCTTATGAAATAGATGAGACTGGCTGACATCATGAACATCTTGTATGCTCCACTATCTGAGGTCATAGAGCTCGAAATATGTCTCACAGAACATTTTTTGTGAGTTCTTGATAAATGGGATGAAAATATAGACACCACAAGGAAAATATTTTCATAGTTAAATGAGACAGTAAATGGAAATACTGTCACACTTTACACTGCAAAAATACACATGACAAGACAGTGTGTCATTAACAGTGCATTGGCCTAAAAAGCCACTTTCATCTGATGGCCTTTGGTCTTTAGCTGGGTGATCTCTGTACACCTTTTGAAAACACATATTTTTTGGAATATGTGGTTACAATCAGGTGGAGCACATTTGAAGTTCAAGTTTCGGACATTCTTATGAATTTTCATATGCCTCAAAAATGCAAATTTTGTTTCATAGTTATGACTACAGAGTTCGCAATGAAACATTTTGGAAAATCAAATGAAAACCAAGAATTTAAGTGGGAGATAATGTGTCAAAAATAGAAATAAGTGGGGGGCCTGGGTAGCTCAGTGAGTAATGACACTGACTACCACCACTGGAGTCGCAAGTTTGAATCTAGGGTGTGCTGAGTGACTCCAGCCAGGTCTCCTAAGCAACAAAATTGGCCCGGTTGAGTCACATGGGTAACCTCCTTATGGTCGTGATTAGTGGTTCTCACTCTCAATGGGGTGCATGGTAAGTTGTGCGTGGATCACGGAGAATAGCATTAGCTACTCACATGCTGTGAGTCTCCGCGGTGTCATGCACAGTGAGCCACGTGATAAGATGCGCGGATTGACTATCTCAGAAGCGGAGGCAACTGAGACTTGTCCTCTGCCACCCGGATTGAGGTGAGTAACTGCGCCACCATGAGGACCTAATAAGCAGTGGGAATTGGGCATGCCAAACTGGGGAGAAAAGGGAATAAAACAATAAAAAAGTAAATGAATTGTAATTTCTTGTTTTTTCTTTTTTTTTTTTTTTTTTTTTTTTGGCAGGGAACAAATTATGTGGCCAAGAAACCTGACTTTGTGACAACCTTAACCTAATTTATTATAAAACTCTTTTTTTTTTTTTTTTTTTTTTTTGCTAACTCTTTGCAACTGTTTGGGACAAACAGTGAATTTAGAGCAAGGTTCTAAAAAGGTCTTAGAAAAAAAGTTCTTGTATGGCTGTTTTTGCCAGTGTGGAAAGCACTAGGTTACACTTACAACCTTACTACATTATCTTCCAGCAAAAGCAACAGTGTTGTTTTAACGTAAACTGAGACAAAATGTCGACATGCACTAATTTTAGCTAGCTAGAACGTTGCAAATATGAAGCTTTTTGACATCTTTGTTATAACACTCTTTTAAATGGCAGAAAATTCCACCGGAGTACGCATCACAATTATTTTTTTTACTTCCTTGACAAGGATAGTGGTATGCCATTTCCTAACATTTTGACGTAAAATAAAAATGGTGATTTATGTTACTCAGTGGAGGTTGCCTTATCAATGCAGCTCTAAACAACTTTGACAAAAGGCTGAGGAGGTGAGTGGGTCCCTGGTGGGTCCTGTAATGCGATGACGGTGTGTATTTTGGTGACGTAGCATAAGTTTTAGTGCACATGCGCAACGAAGCAAACAAAGTGTCATTAAAGTTATTATGTAAACACTTTTCTTTAAAACTTGTTTTTAATTTTGTTTATTCTCTACTTTAAATTAGGTATCATAAATTGGAGTGTCTTCTCCAAATCGTACAAGGAGCAGTTTCGGAAAACACACTGTTTGAACTGCGGTGACATGTTGAAAGACTGCCTATCGGGCTATGTTGGAGATGGCAGGAGAGGAGTCCTGCATGGATTTTATTCCTTCCAGGAATATCAAGGATACTGTTCAGTCGAGTGTTTTTTAATGATGGAGGGGAGTTCCATCCTGAAGAGTAGTTCATTGTAC
Source organism: Myxocyprinus asiaticus (assembly GCF_019703515.2). NCBI lineage: Eukaryota > Metazoa > Chordata > Actinopteri > Cypriniformes > Catostomidae > Myxocyprinus > Myxocyprinus asiaticus. Next base: position 9,775,988 of record NC_059375.1, on the reverse strand, counting down.
TTTTATTAATTGTTGTTGTTGTTGTTTGTTTTGCAAAATGCAAAAGTTAATAAAGTTCATATTTACTCTCCGTGACAATGAGCTTATAGCTAACTAGCTAGCCACGTAGCTACTTTCATTGTTTGTCAGCTGAGTGGAAGCTAATGTGTAAACATGTATTCACCAAACTGTTTTGTTCAGGATTCACAGTTTGCTACCCCCTTCAACTGAACAATTCCAGTCACTGCATTTACAAAATGTAATATTTAAAAGTCTGGTTTTCCAGACATTAAAATAGGATACGTAATAAAAGTAGATTTAATAAATAGTATATTTACCCTGTGTAAATAATAATATATAGGAACTGTATCTAAAATAAATAAGGGGTAATAAATACTAATACAACAGGCTGGAAAAAATAGACATTTATTCATTTTAATATCCTATAGATATATTTTGAATGTGTTGAAACTTGACACTGAGCAACGCACCCTAAAAACTGCACGGTTAGAACGGTTTCATGCTGAAGAGCTGCTTAAAAGTACATTTTTTCTTTTTTCTACTTGGTCCTCTGAGCCTACAGCGTCGCCCTGGCTCTCCATCCTTCCGGCTCCACCTTGGTTTCAAGCCTCCGTGACTTTTCCTTGTTCCTCTGCTCCCCTTGCCCCTTGTGCCCCCTTGAACTACCTGTTTTCCCCCACATCCCATGGACAATTCGTTTTTGTTTTGTTTTTTGGAGCGTCTGAGAGCCCCCCTTTTAAGGAGCGGATTCATCACATATTCCCTGTTTTTTGTCTTGACTTATGTTGAAATTCTGGTTTTGTTTCCTGTTTTGTAGTCCTTTTTGTAGTTTCTTTTCATGATTGGTCTTCCCTTGATTGTTTCCCCAGGTGTTCCTCGTTCCCTTGTTTTCCCCTGGTTTCTTTGTCAGTCTTCATCTGTATTATGCTGTGCTTTGTTACCTGGTTTACCTTTTTTATTAAAAAGGCTGCATTTAGATACTCATTCCTCTCCTGTTTCGTCACATTAGTAGTGCGTACGTTTTTACTTAGTGCCCATTTACACCACAACTAGGCTAAGTTTTAACACATGTAACGTATAGCTGGTGCAACCGGCCCCTGATGTTTATTTAGCTATTTATTTTATTTTTATTTATTCTTTATTTTAATGGTCAGCATTTGACTGATACTAAACATACAGTACTGATGTTTATTTAGCTATATATTGTATTTGAATTTATTTTTTTTGTTGACTATGTATAATAATGTCAAATATTCTTTGATAAAAATATTTAAGAAAGCAGCCTTATGAGTACCTTTCCATAGTCATATCGGTGCACAATCCACATAGAAAAGGTCTGTTTTCATTCTAGCTCAAAAATTAACCATATCGCCCACCATATCGGTAATCGGTGAATTTTCCCCTCTAAAATCGGCAACAGTCTCAAAAATCCCGTATCGGTCGGGCTGTAGAACACAGAAGAGAGGACGTATGTAATTGTTGACAGCAGAATATTTTAGTTGATATTTGGATCATAAAGAGTCATATCAACTCCCTTAGGTTAAAGAATAATCAAAGTAAATCCTTGTACAGCTTCTTAGGAGATGATAGCAGTGGTGTTGTGAGTTCTTTGGGTAATTAGGCTACAGTAGGTCCTCTTTCGGCCAAGTGCTGACTTAGTCTGTATGACTCTTTTTATTTTTTATGAAAAAGTCTTTCATGAGGACATGTCTTATTAGGCATTGATTTGTCATTTCCAGTTGGCTTGTAGTACGCTACCAACACAACAAAATTTTGAGGTGTTCATTTTGTGATAGGTAACAACTTAGTAGTTATTTTAAGTGATCAGTAGTTAGTTGGTCGTTCTTCAGTATGTATAAAATATTCAGTAATTATTGATTATCTAATAGTGAACTACCCCAGTCATCAATTTGCCATTCACTACGAACTAATTAATTGCTCTTCCATATTAGATAGTAGTAGTGACTGAAGAGTTAATGATGTACTCTCTGTTTGTTCAGCATAAGTTCCTACATAGTTAAGTATTAACTATGGAACATTATTATAAGGGGTTAACATTGACGTTTGTTAAATACTGAAAGACCATGTATATACTGTAGACTTCGTATATGGTTGTCGTTAAGGCATCAGGTGAAGAAAGTGAAATTTAGCCAAATATCAATGAAATCCAAATTATTGGAGGAATATTAGAAGTGAAAGATAGAAGGAAATATATTCTGTTCAATGAAGCGGCGGAGGGCGGAGTTGCTTTTCACATGTTAGCTGGAATGGCACCCTCCATTCATTTATAAATTGGTCAGTTTGTAGATGGCACTGCATAATTGATTTGATCTATTCTGCTTTATTATCTAGTGTTGGGTTGGAGTTTGGAAAGATTAAACTGCATCATTAATTATCACAACTATTTTAAGATATCAGGAAGAGCTCATCTTTGTACAGGAGCATAACTGTCAACAAAGAGATATAATAAAGCCTACAATCTTTTATTAGTTTGATGTCAGCCTCCCCGGAAAATTCCCTCATGGTCCGCCACCAGTGTATTTCTTCGTATCTCTGTTTCTTGTGCAATCTTGAGCTTGATTTTGTTCCATTTTCTAGCAGGTTAAAAGTGTAAATAATATTTTGAATATATATGTTTTTAGGGTCATGCAGGTCATTTTGTCCTTCAGACGGTGACGATAGAACACAACCAGTAATTTTAGTAGCGTACAGTACAGTTAGGCTAAAGTGAATGTGTGCCCCCTAGAAATTTCAAATGCCCCCACATGTGGTGCCTGTTTAGTTTCACTTTCACATCTGAAAGTGAAAGCGAAAGTGGAGATTAAGCGTAAAAAAGGACTTAAATATTGTTCTGTTTCTCACCCACACCTATCATATCGGTTCTGAAGATATAGATTTAACCACTGGAGTCATATGGATTACTTTTATGTTTTGCTCTATGTGATTTTTTGAAGTTACAAAGGTCTGGCCACCATTCAAATGCATTCTAAAGACCCATACAGCTGAGATATTTTTCTAAACATCTTTGTGTTCCGCTGAGGAAAGAAAGTCATACACATCTGGGATGGCATGAGGGTGAGCAAATAATGAGAGAATTTTCATTTTTGGGTGAACTAACCCTTTAATATTAAAGGTGCATTCAGTAATGTTTTCCTCATTAAAAAAGTTTAACACCTAAAGACATTAATTGTAATTTTGCAATATATGTAGGAAATCATGACCATGCCAGTCATAACAGTAACCTTATATAAGCTGTTTTATTCTACATGGAGAGGGTCCACACATGGGAGCTGCCATCTTAGAATCACATGACCAGCCGAATATTACTCACTTAATCTCAGTAACTGTCCTGTATTTGACACTTTCACTCATTGATTAAAGTAATCATGTCTGACTGTGAATACTAAATTTCTACAATGACAAAATATTTTAAATGATGCTTCATATCTGCAGACAGTATATGATATAAGTTTTATTGATATTTGCCTTTTTATTATTAGACAAGACAAATAAAAGTTACAGGGAACTGTTGAGGAGAGAGAGAGAGAATAAAACAGGCTCAAGCGCATCTGCTCTGATATTCGGACCATTTAAATGACACTGTGTTGCACGCCGGTTTATTATTGTAGTAACACGATGGCACATAACAACAAAACGAACTGTGACTGGTCATTTACATGTCTCAGTCGCTTCGCATGCAAGCAGGTGATTTCTACAATGGCAAAATATTTTAAATGATGCTTCATCCAAGCCACTAAGTGTCAGTTTAAGTCCAAGATGACACAAAGACAAAAGTTACTGAATGCACCTTTAAGCAAGATTAATAACTTTAAAAAGAATTGTTCATTGTAAGTTCATGTTAACTTATGTAGTTAGCAAATACAACAGTATTGTAAAGTGTTGCTAATTACAGCATACAAAATAATTGTTCATATTTTCAGATGTGAGCATTATTCAGCGAGGTGTGCTGTGTCTAAAAATACCGTGATAAGAAGCGGTACTGGAGTACCCAAAAATGTATTGTGATATGAATAAATTATGCAGATTACTGTGTACTGTTTAAAGCTTTACTGTTTGCAGATTTAATATACACTGCTGTTATTGTATTTGTTTTAAATTTCAGTTATTTGTCATTTGGTGATTATTCAGAGCTTATCTTATTCTCAAGATGTTGTTTTTGTTTATCACTGTCATTATGATTTGTGTTAATTGATGAGATTCAGGCGCATTGATTGCAATGAATGTATTAATTAAAAAAATAATTAAAGCCATAAGAAGTATCAAAATAAAAGTCTCCTGTGCTTCTCAGTATATTCATGATACGCACATTAAAGGTACAATACCGTTCAAAAGTTTAGGGTCACTTACTCGTTCTTTATTTGTTTGTTTGTTTGTTTGTTTTTGTTTGTTTGTTTGTTTTTTTCTCCACATTTTAGAATAATAGTAAAGTCATCACAACTGTGGAATAATAGAAATGGAAATATGGGAATTATGTTGTGATTAAAAAAATTCAAAATAAATCAAAACTGTGTTATATTTGTGGCCACACTTTGCCTAGATTTTGCAAAAATGTACTCATCATTTTCTCAACCAACTTGAAGTATCACCCTGGGATGCTTTTTAAACAGTATTGAAGGAGTTCCCATCTATATGCTGGGCACTTAGTGGATGTCCAATTATTCGGTCCAAGGCATCCATTTCAAAAACTTTTTTTTTTTTAATACAATTTTTGTTTTGTAATTAAATAAATTAATATGTTGGCACAATTATATTTTTGTCTACAAAACTAATTTCAAACATTTAAGCATACACCTTCAGATCAAAAGATTTTTAAGATCATGAGAAACATTTCAGGCAAGTGACCCCAAACTTTTGAACAGTAGTGAACATAACAGAATATTTTTTTTATTTTTTTTAAATCAAAGTGCCATTATTGAGTGAGTACATAAAAAAATTATAAAAACAAATCAGTGTTCAAAACCATGTCCTTGCCTTACCCTTATTCACTACGGTAATGCCTACGCCTGATTCACACATACTCCGTGAGCGAGCCGTGAGTGGAGCATGAGAGGGGTGTGAGCAATGCGGTCATGTTGGGCTTTCACAGTGGCCCAACTGCGAGACAGAGCCGTGGTTGTGTGCAGAAAATAAGAGTTATATCTAGGTTTCTAAACTATATATATATATATAATAAAGAATGAGTAAGTGTTTCAAAACTTTTGACCGGTAGTGTACATGCTGTTTAGGCAGAGGGGAACTTGCCCCCACAGTGAACCTGGTTTCCCCCAAGGTTATTTCCCTTCATTAACCAACATCTTTTTGTGTTCCTTGCCACAGTCACCTTTAGCTTACTCACTGGGGTTCTAAATACTAATTTTATTTATTTAGGCACAATTTACAATCACATTTTTATCAAATGCACAATGATGACTCTAAGACTTTACAAACTTTACAGATATTACAGCTTAATTTTCTGTTATAGCATAATTTTCTGTAAAGCTGCTTTGAAAAAATGTGTGTTGTGAAAAGCACTATACAAATAAAAATTGCTGGACTTGATTTGATATTAGTGATCGACCAATATGGGTTTTTTAATGGCCGATATCCAGAGAGCATGGTGGCCGATATGCCGATACAATGCCGATATATCACACAATTTAATATAGTAAATAACATAAAATTGCTAAAAAATGAATAAACTCTTATTTAGTACTATATTTACTCAATTTCACACTAAAATTTAACTTTGTAAAAAAGAATTAAAAAAAAAAAAAAAAATATGCAATATATATATTAAATGGTAGATAGCAGTTTCTTCTGATTTCTGTTTATTCGTCAAATTTTAGTATTTTATTTGCGCATGAAGAAATTGTTAATATATTAGGAAGAAGGAAATAACAGTACACACACAGTAGTCCAGTAACCAGGAATGGCATGTTCATGTTAGCAATTGCATTTTCTAAAAAAATACAGAATCAAACCAGTTGCACATACAGTGCATAGTGAATAAGACATTTACTTATAGCACACATGAAGTGCTTTTACTTTGAAGATGCACTCACACCCTCATGTGGATCCAGTGTGAGCAGCAATCTCCTGACAGTTTAAACAGCCTGGATTGCCTGTTTGGATTGTCGCGGACTGATCATCATGATTTGTGAATCAGAGTTCTTTCCAGAATTGGCTCAGTTGGCAATGAACACCATTTTGCAGGCTAAGGCACCATCCATGAGATGGCTCTATGCACTAAAATGGCATGTGTTTGCAGATTAGTGCTCTTCATGTGGCAAGGACCCAGAGAATTGCTCCATAGCTCAGATCCTAACATTCCTTCAAGAGTGGCTGGACGCAGGTCTTACTCCGTCAACGCTTAAGGTCTATGTATCTTGGCATGTCACGCCCCCAGAGGCTAGCTCCTCTATGGGCAGACATGATCTGATCATACATTTACTTAGAGGAGCAAGGCACTTACACCCTCACCCTAATACAGTCCCAACAGGATTTAAACCTGTTGCTGAAGGCACTCACAAGCCCCCCATTCAAACCATTGGAATCTGTTGCGTTGCGTGTGCTTTCTCTAAAGACCGCTCTCCTGTTGGCTCTGACCTCAGTTATTCGGGTGGGTGATATGCAGGAGCTGTCGGTTGACAGCTCATGTCTGGAATTTGGGCCGGGTCTTTCAAAAGCCATCATCAAACCCAGAAAAGGTTATGCGCTTAAGGTTCTTTCCACAAGCGCATTCAACTAGAGGCATGGCCTCTTCGTGGGCATGGGCAAATGGTGTGTCCTTGCAGGACATATGTTTTTCAGCAGGTTGGTCTTCACAAAACACGTTCGTGAGGTTTTACAACCTAGACGTGTCGTCCATCTCGTCACATGTCCTCTCTGTCTAGGGATTCATTAATCTATACACTTGAAGGCATGTCTGTAATAAGTCACTGTGGGACTGTGATTTCCTATACATATTCTTTTTCAAGTGTTTATACCTCTGGTAGGTCCCTCTGGGGGTATGACATTCATGTAGTGCAGTGTGATGGGACTCTGTTCCCCATAGTGTTATCGCAATGTCGAGTGAACCGTAATTGAAAGGGAACGTCTATGGTTACACATGTAACCTCAGTTCCCTGAGATGAAGGGAACGAGACAATGCGAAAGCTGGCTGCACTACTACTTCAGAGTTTCGAGGTACAAGCGATGCGCTCTTGTCCCTTAGTCAGAAAATTCTGATGGCCAACTGCGTGCCTAAAGGGGCGGGGCTCAAACACCATTGCCAATCACAGGACTGGTGTTATTGTACAAGGGCTTCAACTAATGGAATTAGCTAAGGAATTCTCCATAGCATTATTGCAATGTCTCGTTCCCTTCATCTCAGGGAACCATGGATATATGTGTAACCAGAGAAATTATGCTTAATTATCCGTGAGAGGCAGAAATCGTGATCGTGGTTAAAATAGGATTAATTGTGCAGCCTTAATGTTAACTGTTTTGCGAAGTTGTTTACTTGCTATAATGCTTAGATATGTTATCTGGTGGGGTTGTTGAATCTCATACTGGTTGTCATGCTTAATTAACTGAACAATACTCGTGTATTAACTGATTGCAATGTATCTATGAAGTTACTGTAACTTGTTTGCAAATATTATTGACTTCTGAGTATTTTATAAAAGTGTGTGTGTGTGCCACTGTTTGCTCATTTATTTTACCCCAGTCATAGAAATGCACAAGTTATCACTATCCATTGTCCTTTTAGCAGATCGTCTGTTTAAAAGCTATAGGTACAAGTTACTACAAGGTATTTCACCATGAATTTATAATAGTCTCATGTTGAATATACTGTACCGATTTTATATCAGTAATGTACGTATTAATTTGTTTAGTGTGTAACCATATATCTATTATAACTTTACTGCTAAAGAAATGATTAAATCTGCACTATATAAGATAGGTCAGTGATTCACTATGGTAAGTCTACAATGATGATTTTTATTTTGAGCTGTCGGGTCAGATTTGGCATGAAATCGCAGGCATAGGTCATTCGTCCTTGTGTGTACACGTCATATCTGTAAGCTCAGAAAGAAGGTCCAGCAGCGTCACGAGAGGTGAGTGCGACAGCTTTTTAGTCAGTCCAGTCAAAGTTTCAGGAGTCAGGACAGCAGCGAAGTGAAGTCACTCTCCTAATGGATTTAACTGTTTTTTACAGTTTGGTAAAGTTTTTACCTGCTATAATGCTTAGATATGTTGTTAAAGCTTATATTGATTGTCATGCTTTAATTAATCGAATATTACTCATGTGTACCGATCGCAAATTGTTTATACATTTATTTATTTATCGGTACAGTTACTGTTATGTGTTTTCTAATATTCATGACTTTTTTGTATTTTTATAATATTGCTTCAGTTTCGAGATTCCTTAATTGTGTGTCTCTATGTGTGTGTGCCGCTGCCCACATAGCAGACAGACTTGGCCCGAGTGTGGCCTCAATCTAGCACTGATGGCCTCATGTCGGCAACGGCATGCGTCCTGTCAGCCAAAGATGGGCCATGTCTGGCAATGGCATCTCTGCATACGTGACGGCAAACAACATGAGGGCCGATTGTTGGTGGAAGGTTTGTGGCCCAGGTCAGGCTTAAGAATCATGGGCCACATTTGGAAAGTTACATTGATAGTTTTTTTTTTAATGGAACCCTAGATTTTCTTCTTCTTCTTCGAAATAATAATTTTAGTAAATGTTAGAATAATTGATAATCAAAAAATCAAGACATTGTTCATTGTTATAAGTCTTTTGTAAGACACTTGCATGACCCATGTTTTCTTAGGCTATTTTTATTTTATTTTTTTTTTTTTACCTCAGTCACAGAAATGCACAAGTTGTTATTGTCATTTCCCATTGTCACATCCCATTTTTTAGCATGTAACCATCTCTATGTTGTGAATTTACTTCCAAATAAATGATTAAACATTTATAATTGCAGTTGTTATATTGCATATTTTTGAATATTATCTTCATGTTCAATAAGGTATTTAATCATTATTGAGGACTCATTTTGTGTTTTTTAATATAACAGCCTTATTGTTTCCATTGCATAGACCTATAATTGTAGAATGACAGTTCACTTGCATTGCCCACTGAGGCTGTAGATTGATATATAAAAATAAAGTGTCCTCAACCCACCTCTTAAATTAATATGTGTAGTGCAATTCAAACTTTAATGTGTATTGTGTAGTGAATAAAACATTTTAATAATCATATTCAAATATAATTAATAGTGTTGTTGATCTTCCTCAAAGTAATATATTGGTTATAAATGATATAATATCAATATGAAAATAGTTCATCATGATTCTCTTCTGGTAATATCCGAGTCCTCATGAGATTCATCCGCCAGAAGAGCAGTGCCGAATCACAACTGATGAAAAGTGTTACCCTGCAGGTTACTTGCAATTTTATGCTTCAACTGCTCTGTGTAACTTTGTGTCATTAACACTATGTGGCCAGGAACAGTTGCCATTACTTGTTTGTTTAAAGTGAAGCTGGAGCGCTATGCATTCACTATCAAAGTTTATATTTGTTCGTTTACATTTACGCAAGAGTTTGGTGTGATCCTCTGCTGCGAGTGCATCAGAGCCAGGGCTGTAAGGCTGTAAGGCATTAAGGTACTCCAGGGCCCTTGGGCTTAACACTTCACAATGACCATGTGCTACACGGATGGGTTTAACCTTTGCGCATCGAATTAAATTGTGATTGAAATTTGAAGTGCACAATAATCACTGTTATCTCAAATAACTGTGGTTAGATCAAATAACAGCGATCAGACAATTATTTAATAATCGCAACAGGCCTAAGTGTTATTGTGTGCAGTGCATAGACATACTATTGTAGTATTCTGGTTTATTTTTATTGACTAAGGCTGTACAATATAATTTAAAAATAAGTCTTCCATTGAACTCATATCAGTCATACTCTTGGTATAGACGCACTGGCACACAGCTGGCCCCCTGGACTTCACAAATATGCATTTCCCCCAGTAAGCCTACTTGCACAGACCCTGGGGGGACGAGGAGCAGGTCGTCCTGGTAGCACCCTACTGGCCCACCCAGATGTGGTTCTCGGACCTCACGCTCCTCACGACAGCCCCCTCCCCCGGCAAATTTCCCTGAGGAAGGATCTTCTTTCTTGTATGCCTTTAAGTGGCGTCTGTACGCTAAGTGGTGTTCTTCCCGACGCGAAGACCCCCAGAGATGCGCAGTCGGATCGGTGCTTTCCTTCCTGCAGGAGAGGTTGGAAGGGCAGCTGTCGCCCTCCACCTTGAAGGTGTATGTAGCCACTATAGCGGCACACCACGACACAGTGGACGGTAAGTCCTTAGGGAAGCACGACCTGATCATCTGGTTCCTGAAAGGTGCCAGGAGGTTGAATCCCTTCAGACTGCACCTCGTTCCCTCATGGGACCTCTCTGTAGTTCTTCAGGGTCTACAGAGAGCCCCCTTTGAGCCCTTGCAGTCAGCTGAGCTTAAGGCACTCTCTTTGAAGACTGCCCTCCTGACTGCGCTCACTTCCATCAAGAAGGTAGGAGACCTGCAAGCGTTCTCTGTCAGCGAAACATGCCTGGATTTCGGTCCGGGCTACTTTCACGTGATCCTGAGACCCCGACCGGGCTATGTGCCCAAGGTTCCCACGACCCCTTTTTGGGACCAGGTGATGAACCTGCAAGTGCTGCCCCAGGAGGAGGCAGACCCAGCCCTGACGTTGCTGTGTCCGGTGCGTGCTTTACGGATCTATTTGGATCGCACGCAGAGCTTTAGAATCTCTGAGCAGCTCTTTGTCTGCTTTGGTGGACAACGGAAAGGAAGCACTGTTTCCAAGCAGAGGATCGCCCATTGGCTCATTGACACCATAACAATGGCATATCATGCCCAGGACGTGCCGCCCCCAGTAGGGCTACGAGCCCATTCTACCAGGGGTGTAGCGGCCTCCTGGGCCTTGACCAGTGGCACCTCTCTAACAGACATTTGCAGAGCAGCAGGCTGGGCAACACCCAACACCTTTGCGAGGTTCTACAATCTCTGGGTAGATCCGGTTTCGTCCCATGTAGTGGCATGCATAAGCAGGTAAGTCCGGGACAGCCAGCCAGGTGTATCACTTGCGCATAGCGCCTTTCACCTCCCCGGAGCTGAAGACGTGCGCCGTTGACTCCCAGTATTGTTCACAAACTGTGTTCCCTGGTTGATTTCCTCTGAGCCCTGTGGCAGACGAGTTTGCGGAGAAACTCGCTGCCGGCTCAGTACATGTGCTAACTAAGCCCTGTACTGGGGTAGGTGCTCCACATGTGGTGGTTCCCCATAGGTAACCCCATGAGACGTATATGTTCTGCTAATTCGTTTCCCTGTTGGTAAACTGTGTCTTCCTTGGGCAGAGGCCCCTCTGTCCCAGTCACCATGTTTGTAGTAACTCCTCCCCCATAGGGTAGGACCTACCATGGGACTTCCCCACATGGCATACTTCCGACATAGCTCGGCAAGATCATGTGACATATTTCCACTTAAACCCCCCCCCCCCCCGGGCGGGGTGTGGTCTCCGCGGTGACTTCCCCTTGGGAGGGACATCCCCCAAGACCTGACCTGGTGGCCCCAGTCGGTTAATTCCCTTTTTTTGGGGAGAGGAAAAAAAAGGGGATAAGAGGCCATGACTGGGCTAGCCTGTCTCTATCTTTTCGGTAGTCGACTTGTCCCCAAAGGGCTGTTCGACACTCATAACAGTGTTGGGCGAGGTTATGTGTCGGCCTGGTGTGCTGGCTACGAGGCACACAGTGGTCTGCCTGTCACACACCGCCAGTTCACGTAACACAGTTCAGCCAGTTGCGGCATTTCGTATAGGGACCCCTAGTGTCACTACATCGACACAACGTCGAGTGAGTGACAGATAGGGAACGTCCTGTTTACTTGCGTAACCTCCGTTCCCTGATGGAGGGAACGAGACGTGTGTCCCTCCTGCCACAACGCTGAACTACCCGCTGAAATGGCTCCTCAGCACAAAACTTGAATGAGTGGTTGCATACCAGCTCCTTTTATACCCGTATGTCCGGGGGAGTGGTATGCAAATACCACTCGCCAATTTTCATTGACCTTTTGTCAAAGACCAGAGGTGCCTCGGGCTCCCACGAGTGACCCCTAATGTCACTACATCGACACAACATCTCGTTCCCTCCATCAGGGAACAGAGGCTATGCAAGTAACCAGGACGATTTCCCGATTCGATTCTGATTCACAAGCTCTCAATTTGATTCAATTCTGATTCACTTTGATATAGATTCTTATGGGTATATTTCAGTTATAATGTACCATTTGCAGGGCTGGGGAGTAACGAAATACATGTAACACGGGATTATGTATTTAAAATACAAAATATAAGTAATAGGGGTAGGGGGAAATATCGTTTCAGCGATGCATCGCGATTCATACTCAAACGATTCTGAATCGATTCTCAAAAGAATCAGAATTGATTCTGAGTTCAGTTTAAATCACTGCAGAGCAGTGGCGCGTGCCAAAGGCATATGTAGAAACAAGGATGCGCGTTAAGTGCATACACTAAAGTCAAGTGAACAAACATGACTGTTTGCAGACCAGCTGTATCTAACACATGACCATTTGTGCCCGAATGAAACTACGATCCCAAAATTATTTTACAAACCCACGCACATAGCAACGGGAGAGTTTATTCGTGATAAGCCAACAAACAACATGAAAGACAAGCTCACACCCATTATTGCACTGATTTGCACACAAAGGGGAAAACACAGAAGAAAATAATGACAAGGCAGTGGTTCGGGAGATGTTGGTGATGTTTTCATTTAATTCTTTTTTTTTTTCTTCGATGCCTTTCTCTACTCTTGCGCGCTCTCCATTTCATTGGCTTTTGCTTTATTGCCAGTCACTCGCTTGTCAGGACAGTGCACACACCTGATAATAAAGGTTTGAATTCCATCGTAGCTTTTGCGACAGGGTCGTGCGATCTTCTACTCGCAAAGCAAACAGATGGAACAGTGCACACGAGACGCTTGATACATTTCTGAAGCAACAACTGCACTATTTAAACCGCTTTACTATCACCTGTGCAGGTGAGGAGGGGAGAAGCTGACAGCTGCACTCTCATAGAAGCAGATATATCTCTCATCTTGGACCAGCAACGTCCAGTTGTGGTTAAAAATTAAAATGAATAGCATGGCATAGATTAATTTTAAATAATAATTAAATACTATTAAATGATTTACAATGCTTAAAAAATAACAATAATAATAATAATAATAATAATAATAATAATAATAATAATAATAATAATATATAATCAATTGAAGTAATAGTATTCTGTGTGTTTTGATGGAGAACCAATATTTTTTTTTTTTTTTTTTTTTTTTTTTGTGCTTTTAAGATAATTTTTATAAGGTTCTAAAGAAAGAAACTGAAAAACTGAGATACTCTTTTAAACTGTAGGACTATTTGTTTAATCTTGTGGATGCTCCACATTTTGTTCACAGCTCATAATGAATGTAAAAGGCCAGTTTATGTAATGTGACTCATTCTGATTTTTTAAAACAGCTGTTAAATAAAAAGCTGAAAGGGAAAAAATAGAGAGTAAAAAATTAATTTAGAAGAAACTGAAAAAAGAAAGAAACTGAAGGACAAGATGCATCGTGATGCGTTGAGAATCATTTTATAATCGAATCGTTACCCTTTGAATCGTAATCTAATCGAATCTTGAGGCCAGTGAAGATTCACACCTCTAATAAGTAACTGTATTCCACTACAGTTACAATTTAAATAATTGGTCATTAGAATACAGTTACATTCAAAAAGTATTTTGATTACTGAAGAGATTACTTTGCATTTTATTGTCATTTGTTTCATTTAATATTTAATTCACATTTATACATATAAATGATGCGATCCAATGTGCATTTGAATAGCGGTGAAACACTTTCTTATGATGTGTTACATTCATACGAGCAGACAGAGAAGAAAGTCTGAAGTAAGTTTGGAGCAGAAGAAATAGAAATAAACCTTGTGTAAACTGTCAGCTTTACGCTAAGCTAAAATGATATTTCTAGCCATTTTACATGCACATGTTACAAGGCACGATCATATTCTTTTATCAAGAAAATTCACGTTGGATCATAATTTTTTTTTTCTAGTAAGACCTTTGATATTAGGGCAAAAATCGTATTCTTGATAATAATTTTTGTATTGTTTTCCTGTAAAAATATCTAAAAATCTTTCAAACAAGATCAATTAGATTGATCTTGTTTTAGAAACAACACTGCATAAGATATTTAGGTTTTTCAGAGAATGTATTTTTAACATGTGTATTTTGTCTTACTGTACTGGCAGAGTTTTATAGTCAAAACAAGTGAAAAAATCTAGCAGTGCTGAAGAAGTAATGCAAAGTATTTAGAATACGTTACTGACCTTGAGTAATCTAACTGAATACATTACAAATGACATTTTACAGCATGTATTCTGTAATCTGTAGTGGAATACATTTCAAAAGTAACCCTCCCAAGCCTGACCATTTGCTTACATATAAAAGACATTCTCTCCCAGCTAATGCTGTTAATTATACATCTTATTATAATTATGTTAATTATATAGAGTTTTTCATCATTTTGGTCACCTTTTAGCTTTATAAATTGGAACAAATCCCTGTATTCAATCAATACATTTTACATTATATTGCACATATTATTTTTTGTCAGATGTTTATTGTTTGATTGCATAATTTGTACTATTTACAGGGATTTGTTGAACACGTGCTAAAAAACATGCTGTCTCTTTGAGAAAATCGGCTGTTCTGTAAAGAGCATCTGTAAATGAGCTCATGTTAAAGAGAAAGGACTCGAATGGCTTTATCTCATCTGTGCTATGCAAGATTATTAGTAATGTTTATTTTTTGTTGTTTTTGATGAACAACTGACTGAAAAGAACAGAAATTATATTAAAAGAGACATAATTCAATGACAAATGGATGTGTGGATCTCTTCTTTGGATACACATTACACTGATCAACTTTTACTCTTTATGACGCAGAGAAAGGATCTCACCACTGAATACTCCACCACTACACAATCTAGTGAAATCTAAACATTTATATTTAACTTGTATGGCAATCTGTATGGAAGATCACATGGAGCTGTTCACATCTTATGAAAGAGTTTTCAGTAGGGTTCACTAAAGCATAGTGACGACTCTAGAGTTGTTGTAAACAACATGTGTCATTACATATGCCCCCTCTACCTGTAAATTGAATGTTGCGAAACAACATCGTTGACCTGATGGAATTGTAAGCCAAAAATGCTGTCTAGCTTGTTGACAACCCTTAATTTTTCACAGACCCCTCCTATTACATAAACAACATTACAGTGCGATTAGAAAACACATGTCTAATTGTTATGCATGAAATGAGTCTTTAAAATACCATTACAAGTGAGCTATTAACCTCAACATGAACCCTGATTCATAATTAAAACTATGATAAATGCAACTGATTATCGGGTCACTTTTGGCTTTATATGTCAGCGAAGCAGTACCACTCACAGAGAGAAAGAGGGAGCAAAATGGATGAGTGCAACAGTGACTGCCCACATTGTCAGCTGCCTTTTTTCTGTGGTTCTGGAATATTTTTCCCAATCATTTTCTCCTTAGGGATTTCAAAATCTTCAATAAAGAGATTATTTATTTATTTATTTATTATTTATTTATCACACATTATACGTTTGCACATATACAGTGAAATTATTTTTTTTTCACATATCCCAGCTAAACTGGGGTCAGAGTGCAGATTTAAGCCTTCAACCAAAGGCTTAAATCTGCAAGCGTTTGGTTGAAGATTCCCTGAGTGGGAATGAGACACCACGTAGCAGGTCATACTCACTAGTTACTGCATAGGCTCGTGCCTCTTGTTGAAAATATTGGGTGATGGCACCAGGCGAGCACTTATAAGGAGTCCATGAAGTAGCTCCTTAGGGGCGCCGCTTAAGCCGCATCAACCAATGAACTGCTGTGATGTTTAGGGCTTCAGACCATGGTCACACTAAACATGTTCCCAAGGCGTCAAGGACACAGTGTCTCGTTCCCACTCAGCAAACCTCATTTTATCATGAAACAAGTCATTTTATCATGAGTTTGAGTCAAAAATAGGGACAGTCCATGGTTCTCAGAGGAACTCTCAGAGCTTAATCGTAAAAGAAATGTTCTAAGGGCTGAGGCTAGGAAATCAAACTCAGATGTACACTGGTCACAATACAGAGAACTTAGGAACAAGTGTATCTCACTAATTAGAAAGACTAAGGTGGATTATTATTTGACAGTTACTACAGAAAATTTAAGTAAACCCCAAAAGTTTTGGAAAACTATTAAATTACTGTCATCTAATAATCCCACTGGTGTACCTGCATTTACTGAAGATGGCTCTGTTGAGGTATGTGAGAAGGTAGAGAAGTTGAATTGTTTTAACAGTCATTTTGTGTCCTCTGGATTACTTTCTTCTAAGGTTATGAATTGTTCTGATATTAATGAAACTATGAATTGACCTGTTGAAGTGGAGTGTAAGTTTAATTTTGTTGCCTTTTCAGTTGGTAAGGTGCATAAAGCAATTAAAAATCTTAACCTTAAAAAACCAGAAGGTCTGGATGGCCTGGATCCTTATTTTTTAAAACTTTCTGCAGATTATATCACAGAACCATTGACTTATCTTTTTAATCTTAATTTGATCAGTAATAAAACTCCTAGAATTTGGAAAAAAAAGGCATTTGTTTGTCCACTGTTAAAAGGTGTTGAGCCCTCACTTATGAATAATTATGGGGTCCCACAAGGCTCAGTGTTTGGTCCCCTATTGTTTATTATTTATATTAACAATTTGGGATGTAATGTTCATGATGCAAATTTTCATTTTTATGCTGATGAGTAGTAATACCCTTTGCCATATGTCAATTTGATTGTGAGGGGGCGAGGCCGGAAGTAGCTGAAAGATGTTTATGTAGTATAACAATAGGCGGAATTAGACCGGATGTCTGTTTGGAGGATAACAATAGGCAGAAATGGTAGACCGGATGTCTGTTTGGTTGATAATAATAGACCAGATGTTTTGACAGGATGTGTGTTTTGCTAGACAGGATGTGTGTTTGCGAATGATACATTTTGAGAGGATGTGTGTTTGTTGACCTCTAGTTTGACCATTGGTTTGACCTTTGACAGATGGTTGTGACTGACAAGCATGTGCCGAGTGGTTTAAAAGGTGAGTGTTTTCCTGAATGTGTAAAAGTCAGCATAATCAGAAAATATTCTGAAGGTTGGTGAACACGGCTGTTTCTTCGGTGAGAGTGCAAATTGAATTACCTGAAAGGTTGCCTTTTGCCCCAAAGGGCAAGAATGAGCCGAGTCTGTCCATGTCGAACATTGTGAAGCCTGAGATTCCCATATTTGGTAACTATTTTGCTGGATTTGAGTTTAATAAAACGACACAGACCATCAAGATCTACACTAGGGATGTTGATGATGACTCGTTCGACAATATGCCTTTGTTTTTTGTGAAAAAATATTGGTGTTATTTCTATACTTACATCTGGAAGAGTGTGAAAGCCACACTAGACACACCTCTGTCCATTATCGTATGGAATGGCATAACTCCAAATGTACGATTCAGAGTCATCTGTGATTTTATGAACAAGAAGCTTGATGATCATGTCTTCATAGACACTTTGGGGGTTAATACAGAAGATTCTGATGATGACTCATCTTTCTCAGGAGACAGTGACACCGATTCCTGTAGGCTCTGATGACACAGATGGTGAAAATATGACCGTGTTCTTGACATGTCAGTCTCAGTGTCTGAGACTGTGTTGGTCAGTTTGCGTGTAATAGGTTCTAATAATAGACCAAATGTTTTCAAAAAGTAAAATGTAAAGAAAAATAAATGTATGTTTAAGTGTGATGCCTGTATTTACCTGTTTTGAGAGAGATGTATAGCTCACTTAAAATGTTAAAGATGAATAAACAACATATTTAATTTTTAACAAGAGGGTCTACTCTTTAACTTACTAGCCATGAGTAAGCAGTTTTCAGAATCCATCAATGGTCTTCTGTATAAATTAATGCTAAAAAAAAAAAATGCACTTACAATGATTATTTAACAAACTATCATATTTAAACTTTTTATTTACAAAGTTTTTAAAGCACATACACTTCATACAACTAGGCTACTAAGTACAATAGTCTGTATCACAAAGTGTCCAGAAGCACAAAGTAAATTTAAACAAATGCTTAATTAAATTTAAATATGTTTAATTCTGCCAAGTATAAATTAATGTTAAAACAAACACACTTACAATGATTATTTAACAAACTATCATATTTAAACATTTATTTACAAAGGTTTTAAAGCACATACACTTCATACGACTAGGCTACTGAATACAACAATCTGTATCACACAGCATCAAGAAATACAAAGTAAATTTAAACAAATATTTAATTAAATTTAAATAAGGTTAATTCTATGAATAAAATTCATGTTAAAAAACGTGCTTATGGGAATTCCAGTTATGGCTCCTGAGTATATGTGTGTGCGACCCGCTCCCTCTAACTTTTCACTTTTCAAACCTCACTGTTTTTAGTTTTCTCCAGGCAGCTTTTGTTTGTTATCAGTTTCTAGAACTTTAATCTCACACAAAATGTCTAAGGGAAAGGGCAAACATGTGAAAAAGGATTGAGAAGCTAATTCATCACCTGGGACTAACGTAATGCTAGCTGAAATTAGCACCCTGCATGACGAGCTCAGCATTGGATCCCTCAAGTCTGGCATTACGGTGGTGGGCCAACGCCTCGAGCAGCTTGAGGCCACATGTTCTGGGCTTCAAAATGATAATGAGTGGCTGCGGGCTAAAGTTTCAGACCTTGAGGGTTGTAGCCAACAGCAGAATGTTAGTATTGTGGGCTTATCTGAGTCCATCGAGGGTTCGTGTCCAACGACCTTCTTCTCCCTGCTCCTTGTTGAGGTTTTCGGCCCTAAGGTTCTATCTTCTATCCGCCCGAGTTGGACAGAGCTCATTGAAGCCTTGCACCCAAACCCGCCTTGGGGAGAGACCAAGACCTATCGTTTTGCGATTTCATCGCTTCCAAGTGAAGCATATTGTCATTCGTGAGTCTCGCAAAAAAGGCGATTTGTCTTATCAAGGACACAAGATCAGGATCTTCAAAGATTACTGCCCCGACGTTCTGAAGCTGCATGCCGAGTTCAAAAATGCTATAGCAGAACTATACAAATGAGGATTCAAGCCTGCTCTTCTCTTCCCAGCCAGACTGCGTATTACACTTTCAAACGGTGAGAAAAAATGATTGCTGTCTGCTACTGAAGCCAATAACTTCATTCAGAGTCTGGACACAGAATAGTTCACGTTGAAATACTGGACATGGAATGGAGCTTCAAGTTGAAAGTAAACAATAAAACAGGCATTTGTTTTACTTTGGTGCCTACTTGCACTCATTTATTTGGCAGTTTGCCAGTTTTGTTAGTTTTCTGAGGCCTCTTTTTCCCCTCTCCTTTGGCATAGTTGCTGGTTTGGTTAACCAAGTTTTTGTTTTCAACGTAATGGTTATTTAAATAGGCAAATGTAAAAGTATTACACTGTTCACTTTATTTTATTCTGAATGCTAGCTTTTTGATAAAGTGTTCTTGATATTTGTGGAACGTCTCAGAATAATGTTCTTCTGAAAGATATTGTAGCTCTTATGATATGATAATGCCCATTACTTCTACAGTTTATCTGAATGCTGTATATAGTTTTACAATGCTTCTGCCTTTTATTATTAGTGTTCTATCTATTATACTCCATGTTTGTGCAGGCCTTTGTGCCTGCATTTGGAACAGGGTTTAGGGATGGATTTATGTGTATTTTTATTTTAATTTTATTTTAATTTTATTTTTTTTATACTTGTCATTTATTGGGTGCAATCTTCTTCATCTCATTTTTGTCCTCATGTGTTACAAGCAAAAGATGGGGGGTGGTCAGATCGGAGTATGTTTATGCTTAATAATAGTATTTTATGTCTTCAGTGAGCAACACAACACCACCTAGTGGTGCACTTAGGCTCACTAGCTGGAATGTTAAAGGGCTTAATTCACCTGTAAAGCGTAATAAAATTCTTAATCACTTGAAACATTTAAATACCAAAGTAGCTTTCATTTAAGAAACTCACCTTAGGCCAGCAGACCACCTAAAGATTAAAAGGGCCTGGGTAGGCCAGCTTTACCACTCCACTTTCCCTAGTAAGTCGCAAGGTGTGGCTATTCATAAGTCAGTACCATTTTCCATCTCCAAGGTCATTTCAGACCCTAATGGGTGCTTTATTGTTTTTACAGGCCAGATTAACAAAGTTCATTTGGTCCTGGCCAATGTATATGGACCTAATTGGGATAATAAGGCTTTTTATAAGACTTTTTTGTTCTTGCTCCCTGATTTAAACTCTAGCCATCTTATTCTAGGTGGGGATTTCAACTGTTATTAGATCCTCTTCTAGACTGCTCTTCTTCTAAACCCTGAATACAATCAAAATTCAGTTGTTTATAGAACAATATGCAGTTTCTGATGTCTGCCGCTTTTTCAATTCTAACGCAACAGTTTACTCCCCCCCCCCCCCCCCATTTACCATACCTTCTCTTGGATTGATTATTTTCTTTTTGACAATAAGCTGCTTCCACTCGTTTGTGCCTACATCTACAACCCTATAGTAATCTCAGATCATGTGGCAGTTATAGTGGACTTTTCACTCCCTGGTGGGTTAACCTCTAGGTCTCCTTGGTGTTTCAATTCTTTATTACTTTACAACACAGATTTTGTAAAAGTTATTAACGATCGTATTGATCTTTTTACTTCGACAAACTTTTCCCCAGATATTTCAGCTGCTACCATATGGGAAATGTAAAAGGCCTTTTTGAGAGGAGAAATTATATCTTATTCAGCCGATCAGAGGAAAAAGACAACTGAGAGGAACTCCTCTTTATCTAGAATTCTGGCAGAGCTTTAATCCAGTGCTGTAGATTCACCCAGCTCAGATCTCTTTAATAAACTTCTTACAACTAAAGCTGAGTTCGATCTGCTAGCAACGAATATGCAATCGAAGCCCTACACAAGTCCCGCTATAACTATTATGAATTCCGTGATAAATCAAGTAAATTGCTCACACACCAGCTACGCCAATCCTTCTCCTTTCATCATATTACTCAAATATCTACCCCTACTAGCCTTACAATCAACCCCCTTAACATTAATGACCAGTTCAGGGACTTCTACGTCTTTTTATATACTTCCCAGAGTACAACTGTTGAGGCAGTTTTTTTCGACTCCCTTGATATTCCTCTTATCGATTCTGATTCGGCCTCCAAACTGGTAGAACCCCTATACTTTAGATGAAATTAAGACGACATTGAACCTGATGCAGAATGGAAAGTGCCCAGGCCCAGATGGCTGGAAATAAATTGTCTGTACATGCAGACAACCTTTTTCTGTATGTCACTGATCCGGCCAACACTATTCCCCCAGTGCCAGCCTTACTGACAGAGTTTGGTCAAATTTCAGACTATAAGCTAAATCTGAATAAAAGTGAATTAATGTCTATTAATTGTGCTGCCACAGAATATCTTTTAGAGCATCTTTACATAGCTTCATATATCATAATCAGAATCAGCTTTATTGCCACGTATGCTTGGGATTGGGGTATACATGTGACAAAAAGCTTTGCATAATTATTTGAACATAATGTTTCCCTGCTGCTCAGTCATCTTAAACAAGATTTTCGCCGTTGATCTCTTCTTCCCCTGTCCTTGGCCGGTAGAATTAACTGCATTAAGATGAATGTGCTCTTCATATTTTTATATCTTTTTCAATGTATCCCTATTTTTATTCCAAAGTCTTTTTTTTCTCTACACTTGATAGGTCTATTTTTCAATTCATATGGAATAGAAAGATTCCAAGGATCCAAAAAGGCATCCTGCAGAAAACAAAACATTTGGATGGTTTGGCCCTCACTAATTATCTATTTTACTACTGGGCAGCGATTATGCACTCTATGTTGCATTGGATCAATTTGAATAAGTTGGACAATGCCCCATTATGGTTAAGCATTGAGAATGCTTCATGCAAATCTTCCACTTTGAATGCTCTTTTATGTTTCCAAATTACACTCTCCCCACCTGAAGTACTCTGATACCGTAATAGTGAAAATAGTCTTAATGTCTGGACTCAGTTTTTGCGTCATTATGGCTTCCAGGTCATCCCCCTGTCATCCACCATACATTCTAATCCTTTATTCCTCCCCTCTATTCTGGATGGTGCATATGCCACCTGGAGGTATCAGAGTCTCTTTTCTGTAGCTGATCTTTACATCGATGGTACCTTTGCTTCATTTGACCAGTTAACCATTTTGTACAACATTCCTAGAAACCATTTTTTCAGATATTTACAAATACAAGATTTTGTTCATAAAAAGTTTGTGAATTTCGCCAATGCACCACCTTCTTCTGCAATTGACACCATATTTTGGGGTTGACATTTGTGCTAAAGGCTCAATTTCTAAGCTAGTCAGTACATTTGCTACTTTGCAGTCTTTACCCCTTGACAATCTGCGCACCAGTTGGTCCCAAGACCTCAATATAGAAATAGACCAAGAAACATGGGAGGCAGTTCTGGACAGGGTTCCCTCCTCATCTATTTGTGCACATCATGGGCTTCTACAATGCAAGGTGGTTCATAGAGTTTACTGGTCTAAAAGCAGACTTGCTTGGATTAATCCAACCATTGACCCAGAGTGTGTTAAGTGTCACTAACTCATATGTTTTGGACCTGCCCAGCCCTCTCTTCATTTTGTGGGTTAGTATCCGATCCACTTTCAGCCTTCACCTCTGCAGATATTCCACCATTACCTATCATGGGCCTGTTTGGGGTATTGCCCATCGGTCACTCACTGCCCTCTTACTTTACACATTTTGTAAAGGTGTCCCTATATTTTATGAAATTAGAGAATATTAGATATTCTTTTCACCGGCCTAACATTATTTTTACTCAAATTTGGTGGCCCTTTCTTGCATATGTTAAAATTCCCCAGCTTGACCCAGACCCCATTGTTTAACTCTGACTCCCCATCCTCCCCAATGCCAGCATGGATGTTCTTATTGTTCTCATGATGCTTGGACAACATGTTTTATGGTTTATCAAAATACATGTTTCTAAAGTTTTGTTTATTTATATATATACTGTATATATATTAAAGAGTGAGATTTTTGCAAGTACTTACCTAAACATTGTTATTATTATTAATATTATTGTGTGAGATTAAGAGATAGCTGTAATTATTTGAGACATTTCACTGTATTGTTGTATGACCACCCTCCTGTTTAAAAAAAAAAAAAGTCATTCTATGGTAACTTTGTCATTTTAATAAACTTTTGCATGTACAACATTTCAAAATAAAAGTTTATTTATAGTTTGCAGCCATGTATGTAAATTAGGAAGACCAAAAAGTCTGTAAAATGTCAATACTTTGACAACCATATCCTGTCCCCTGAAATAAGAATTATACACCAGTTGGTCTTTTCTGTAAGTTTTAATAAGCTTTTACAAAGTTTTAGGTTTAGTGTGGGGAGGTCTCTGTCATATCAAAGTCTCACAGCCAGATCATCTTTGGAATAAGTTCCACGCAGTTTTGAGGAGGAATAAACGCCAAACCGGCAGGAGTGCATATTCTGTGTTTAGACTCATAATAGCTATAGGGCTAAAGCTAAATGCACAGGCACTGATCACTGTGAATGAATGGGCTCTTTGGATTATTTATTATTTTATTTAGTGGTGTAAACAAACTATTATATAATTTATGGAAGAAAAATATTATGTTTGTTAGAAATGTGAATAATTACTAAATATAATGATAATAATAATC
Source organism: Myxocyprinus asiaticus (assembly GCF_019703515.2). Classification (NCBI taxonomy): domain Eukaryota; kingdom Metazoa; phylum Chordata; class Actinopteri; order Cypriniformes; family Catostomidae; genus Myxocyprinus; species Myxocyprinus asiaticus. Next base: position 9,752,008 of record NC_059375.1, on the reverse strand, counting down.
TGAATGAATTTTATATAATGTTTTGCAATAAAATACTGTGTCCTCATGTGGTTTGAGTGGTGTTTCTGAAATTAGTTTTATTCACTCTTGCACCAATGGAGTTCTGATTTCTTTTGGCACTGTGCCTAGTGAATGCTTTATAAATATGGGATTTTCTAATTTATTTACTTGAAATTTAGGACACAACTTGGTTTGATGTATGGCTTTAATTTTCTGTAATTTGTTTTGGGTGCCACATATATTATTTATTTATTTTTAATAAATGAAATGAAAGTTTAGTGCATTACATTTTCATTTCAATAAACCTAAACTTCTATAACTTTTTTTTTTTTTTTTATTAACTTAACTGATTTCACTTGCACAATAATCTCCCAAGTGTCTTCTTTAAAAAGAGTCCGTAAGAAGGTCTGTAGACCCAGGCATTTCAGAATGACAGGCATTTAAATGAGTACGTCAGTCGTGGGACAATGGAGCTTTGATGTCATCATGTGGCCACATTTGGAACTGCGTCTACAATAATAAGAAATTTGGCATTTTATAACTTATTTACTTGAAATTTGGGACACAACTTGGTTTGATATATGGCTTTAATTTTCTATTTATTTTTTGGCCACCACATATATTTTTTTAATAAATGAAATAATTTTAGTGCATTGCATTTTTATTTCAATAAACTTAAACTTCTATAACTTTTTAAAATTAACTTAACTAATTCACAATAATCTCCCAAGTGTCTGATCTGTAGTCCCAAGCATTCAAGAGTAACAACCATTTAAAGTTGAAAATGTAATTTTATGGTAAATGCTAAAAAAAGGGGTGTGCCAGTTAAGGGGATAGTATACCGATCATTTGTTATTTTGAAGTCGGAGATGACTGAGAGTAAAAAAAAATGCAGTGCAGTGAGTCAGACGTTCATTTATTAACTGTTCTTGGCTGTGTTTCCCAAAAGCATCGTTAGTGTAAGTTGATCGTAGGTACCATAGGCACCAATGGTCTTTGCGAGTAACTTGTGCTAACAATGTTTTTGGTTAAGACAGCCCTGAGTAATTCCATTCATTCAGTTGAATGATTTATCAGAATGAATCAACATCCAAGTTTGTGAGTAAGAGTGAGAGGATGCTATAGAGTAATTTTTTTAATTGGAGTAAATTTAGTGGAATGAGTGAAAGTGACAACATGAAAGTTTTTTATTATTATTATTATTATTATTATTATTATTTGGTGGTACTTTTATTTGGTGTTGTTACATTCAGTTTAAACTGCAAGCTCACAAAAACTTTTGATTAACATTGTTATAGCAACATCAGGAGTTTTCCAAGTATAAATTAGGCTGCTTGAGCATTCAGTGTAAGATCAAGTTTTGAAAAGTAGTGCTGCGTTCCATTCAACTCGGAAAGTCAGATTTTACAACTTCCTACTAGGAAAAGTGCAATGGAATGCATCTTTAAGTCAGAATTACAACTTGTAGGCTCGTGCAGAAATTCTCAACTTCGATTTCGCTGAGAAGCAGGGACATGATGTCACACAAACATGTCTCGACACTCAGGGAGATATACAAAGTAAGTGATAAACATTCATTTTATTAAGTAATATCAATAAATGAGTTCATTTCCACATTACATGGTATTAAAGCTTGTTTAACAAACACCTACAGAAACAGGTATATAAAACATTATAATCGCTTTTGATAATCATACACCTGAAGCACAAATGCTAGCGCTGCAGCATTGTTTATCATTTGGGTAGCTAGGAGACATCTCTAATAAGAGTCAAACCACTGCTAAGCTAATGGGAGCATTGCAGTTTTGTTTCCTTAAACGTCATCTTCCGAATATCGGGGAATGGATTGCCTTTATGGTTGGAGATATCAAGTAGGAATATCCCACATCCAACTTGAATGGAACACAGCATAACCGTGTACATTTAAAACTCATAACCATGCAAGCAACATTTAAATAGAAAAATCTATCTAATAATATTTGCTAGGTAATATAGACCTCCTTGGCAGATTCATATGAAAAATTATGATTTCTGAATGTCTGTTCGGGAGACGTTCATTTCACAAAACAGTCATGCTGCTGTTAAAATTAGGCTTGCTTGAGCATTAAGTGTAATTTCAAGTTCTGGCTTTCAATAGAGGGTTTGAGATAGACTCCAAAATTGCTATGGTACCACTTCAGACTGTCCTCTACCTGTGTGCAAAATTTCATAACTTTACCGCGAACGGTTCTATGGGATGCCATAGGAACTATATACAGAAATAATAATAATAAATATAGCTGCAAGCAGCAATACCGGGGTCAAGCCCATTATCGTCAACATGAGCAGCCAAAAAAAGCATTATGCCTTATAATTTACATTGAGCAGTTTTAGGGGTGGGCAATATGACGATATATGCCGATGTTATAAATGATTACATTATGTAAAAATTTGCTGACATATCATTGCCCCTTTCAGTGGGCAAGACCACCTGAAGTTAGTAACATCTGAGAGCGATGAAGAAAACTTGAATGACTACTGAAATACAGAGCAGGATGTGGTTGATGTTGAAGAGTTATTAAGAAAGCATTTAGCTGCAAAAGAGAGATCAATTTAGACTTGAGTGCTGTCTGATCGAAGGAAGATGTGCAATTTCTGTGAGTGCCTGCTATGTGATGAGCATTTGCAGTATCTTGGGTTCACGCCTGAATGGTCAAATGTATTTATGAAATTTAAGTATTCATGTAAACACGGTCGATTTTGTCCTAAACAAGTGTAAACAGTTTCCAAAAAGGAAACATGTAAATACGGTACAAAGAAGCATGGTAAGTTTCAAGTTAAAATCCGATGAATGCTGTAGGAGTTAGAAAGAGTATGCTGTCAATTAAATTCAAAATGGTGGACAGGCAATAGGGCAGACCATGGAAAATATGGCATTACTGTCATCGCCATAACCCAAGAAACCAGACATGACCAGTCTCATAAACATAGGCAAAATTATTTGATAATAGGCCAAAAAAATCATGATTTCAGGACACACTATAAGCAATAAAAGCTATTTTTCATATTTCTTACCAATAGGTAGCACTGTTCCGAAACTGCTCAGGTACCATCAGGGCATGATGGCTATCACATGTAACAAGTTTCGTTTAAATAGGCCAAAGTGTTGCCAAGATACAGCCTTGAGATCTGTTTGGCATGCTCGCAATCGAATTCACTGTTGATTAGTAAATGTTCAGCAGTTCGTCCCTGGTAAACTGATTGAAGAAAAAAAGACTAAATAGGACAAACAAACAAAAACAGCAAAAGAATTAAAGAGCTCCACACTGAGAACATAAAGGTTATAATAATAATAATACACATGTAACTTTCTTTCTCTCTCTCTCGCTCACTCGCTCACACACACACAAACACCCACGCACTACCTCACTACTCCAATAAGTGCTTTAAAGTATTCTAAAGTGATGTTTTCGAACTAACAAGGAAGGCTTGGTCTGTATCAAAGCATGGGTTTGAATACCTGGTGGAAAAAAGTAGTTTGACACGCTATAGTGTTTTAGGGATGAAAACCAGAAATGTCTTGAGATAAAACCTTGAAAGATTTCTTAAGGTATGGTAACAATGATATAAGTGGATAAATTGACCCATTGAATTATAGAAAAATAATACACATCTGCTTCTCGTTGTAGTCGCATAACCACCTTGGGGAGTGCATTATTTTTCAATAATTCAACGATCTGTCGTCAATTATTCCTTTTTTAATTGCATGGGGGTTTCGCCTAACATTAGTACATACTCTGTCCTTTAGAGATCCAGCACGTATTTCTCACACAAATGGATCTACAAAATGCCCAGATAGTTTCGAATTTTCAAAACATTTTCAAGACAATTAGAAAATAGAGTATATTTTGATATTTTATTTTTCATATATTAAAAAAAAAAAAAGAGGATGAAACAAATATAGAACAGGATTCATTACTTCAACACTGAAGTTTCATGAGACGCAGGTTGTTGTCAAACACATACTGAGCTACACATAACACATAATCTACACATAAGCTACACATATGTATTTTCTCAGGCACTGAGTCTAAATAGACACACAATTTACATAATTTCAGTAGTACACCCAAATAACCAAATCATGTTACACTTGCTGTACATTGTTTCTTCGTCAAATAGCAATGTCAGATGTAAATCAAGTCAATCACTGACACATCAGTGCCACCTTGAGTAAGAAATCAAATGTATTGTATGTTTGTGTAAACGCATATGAAATTCTGATAATTTACCATTGTCACACAGAAAATCAACATGATATAGAACTATTTTCTTGTAATATACAAAAATACACTGATGACGCACTGATGTGAAGTGAATAATGTTGATCATCTAACCAGGCCACACATTAAGGTCTGGGTAGATTAGATGGTAAATGAACAATCAGTTCTCGTAGTCAGTGTGTTGAATGCAGGAGAAATGGGCAGGAGTAAAGACCTAAGCTACTTTGGCAAGGGCCAAATTGTTATGCCCAGACAAATGGGTCAGAGTATCTCTGAAACGGCAAGGCTTGTGAGGTGCTTCCGGTCAGCAGTGGTGAGTAAATACCAACAGTGGTCCGAGGAGGGACAAACCACAAACCGTTGACAGGGTGTTGGGCGCCCAAGGCTCATCGATGCATGAGGGTAAAGAAGGCTATCCCCTCTCGTCCGAACAGACGGAAGATCTACTGTGGCACATCACAGATAATTGTAATGATAGTTACGGGAGGAACATGTCACAACACACAGTGCATCACACCCTGCTGTGTATGGGGCTGCGTAGCCGCAAACTGGTCAGAGTGCCCATGATGACCCCTGTCCACCATCGAAAGTGCCTACAATGGGCACGCAAGTGTCTGAACTGGACCTTGGAGCAGCGGAAGAAGGTCGCCTGGTCTGATGAGTCCCGTTTTCTTTTTTATCACTTGGACGGCTGTGTACTTGTGCGCTATTTGCCTGGGGAAGTGATGGCACCAGGATGCACTGTGGGAAGATGACAAGCCAGTGGAGGGAGTGTGATGCTCTGGGCAATAATCTGCTGGGAAATCCTGGGTCTGGCTATTCATATGGATGTAAATTTGACACGTGCCACCTACCTAAACATTGTTGCAGACCAGGTACACCCCTTCATGACAATAGTATACCTTGATGGCAGTGGCCTCTTTCAGCAGGATAATGCGCCCTGCTATACTGCACACATTTTACAGGGATGGTTTGAGGAACATGATTAAGAGTTGAAGGTGTTGCCCTGGCCTCCAAATTCACCAGATTTCAATCCGATTAAGCATCTGTGGGATGTGCTGGACCAACAAGTCCGATCCACAGCAGCTCCACTTCGCAACTTACAGGATTTGAAGGATCTGCTGCTAATATCTTGGTGCCAGATACCACAGGACACCTTCAGGGGTCTTGTAGAGTCCATGCCTCGCTGGGTCGGCGCTGTTTTGGTGGCACGTGGAAGACCAACAGTATATTAGGCAGGTGGTCATAATGTTTTGGCACATCAGTGCATGTACTGTGATAGTAAACTTACTGTATATAGACAGTGGCACCTGCAGCTATATGTCCGTATGCACTGTGCATACCATGAGTGCTCCGACTGACCTGAGAAATATTTAATCTCAAAATATTTCACCAATCATGAAATGTGTCACGTATTTCTGTTGGCTGTTCAAAAGAACTAGCAATGCCCAATTTGCAAATGAATAATTATTTTGAGTCGGTTCTTTTCAGTGAATTGGCCAAACAGGCTTGCTAAACAGTCTGAATTGATTCGTGATTCAGTACAATTCGTTCAGAGCGCTCTCTCACAGAATAATTTGGAGCGGTTTCTCACACAGTAAAACAGTATTGGGATATTTACGAGTACAGCGCTGAATACAGTGTAAATTTACCTACAGTCAGCAGAAACAAAAGCTGTCATTTTGAGAGGTAACATTGAGAAACTTCAGCTAGTGCTGCGTCACGTTTCACTGTGTTTTTAGCATCTCTCACAGGAGCGCTGCATTTTTAGACGCCGTGTCAAGTTAAAAAGAACTTCAACTGATAAAAATGCGTCTCGAGACACCTGAGTTCTGTTCTATTCATTGTGGTGCATTTTGCTTTTTTAGCGTGAAAACGCGTCTGTCTGAACAGTTACTGGAAAAATTCTTTAGCCAATAGTTACATGAATGCTACTCATACTCGAGAAAATGCTTCTCAAAATCACCAGAATTGAATGCTTTGGTGCTGTTTTTTTTGCAACAACAAACATCTCAAAGGGGAGCATGCCCCCAGACCCCCCTAGATATAAGGTTTATTAGGCAGATTTAGAGGTCTGCATCCCGACGGGACCCGAGAATCCGACAGGTTTCGGGTCAGGTTCAGGTTTGTAATTAAAGAAAAGATAAACATGCCTACCGATCTTGTTTAGCACTCGCTCACGGACGAATGAGGGGCCGTTCACACCGAATGTATTTTTGCGCACATCTGTTCTGTTTTCCCATTGTTAAAACACTTGCTGGATGAATGTCTTTGACATTTGCAATGTGTCTCGCTTTTTCTTCACCATCTCGCGCAGGACCGACACATTTTAAACACCGTTAAAAATAACTTTTTCAAAAACGCATGTTGAGACACCTGCGCTCTTTTATTCTTTGTGCTGCGTCTAGATTGTTTTTAGCACAGTTGTCACAAAGATTCGACAGTCTGAACAAGTTCAAGCTGCATAGAGGGGACTGTTGCATTGTTTCATATTATTCCAGATTGTTCTGCACCAAGTGAAGTTTCAGCAAAAAAATGCTAAGGCAATGCTTTTTTTCCCCCTTCTGCTCTAGTGTACTAAGGGGCTGCTGTGCCTTGTTAAAACTGTGTATGTTTACTGTTTTAGTACTGTTATACTAAGAGAAGATACTAGAAGAATTGAGATAGTAAGTGATTTTGTGTCGGGTTTGGGCTTCAAATCTGATGGTATCGTTCAGGCTGGGTAGGGTCGGGCCACACGGTCTCATGTTGGGTTCGGGTTTCATTTTAAGGCCCGTGCAGATCTCTAGGCAGATTTCTGTGCGTAACATCAGATTAAATCTTGCATGCGCACATGGGTATGGTGTAATTTTTATATCACCAGAACTTGAATAAGCCTCAGAATGATTGATCTTGAAAAAAAGAGTGTAATTTGATATTATAGAAAAATTTTGCTGTTAATTAAATATTTGAAAACATTTTGTGTGAATACACCTAAAAAACATTCAGGTTGTGAAATTCTAGTTTTAATTATTCAAGTTGTGGATTTCAGGTCGTGAAATTCAGGTCTCAGTATTCAGGTTGTTGAATACGGGTTGAGAAATTCAGGTGGCAAAATTTGAGGATGATATCCGGGAATCCAAGGAAGAGCAAATGAGCGATGTAATCCATCTCTCTCTTGGACAATCACAAAGCAATGGAAACAGCTCAAAATTAATTTTAAACAACTGTGACAACTTTGTGAAAACACAAAAAGGTATACTTTAGGGATATTATTATAATGTTTCATTAATGTGTTTTGAAGAAAAGATCAATTTAATTAGTAAATTGGACCCTTCACCTAACAGCAAGTTTCATCAAGAACCTTATTTCATAATCATATGGGCAAAGGAAATTTACCAGTGGAAACGAATAATCAAACTCATAATCTACCTCTTTTTAACTGCAAGTCTGAAAAAAAAAATATATATATATATATATATATATATATATATATAAATAATCAAATTGTTGTAGTTGAATAAAAGATATATTTCTATACGTCTGTTAAAATGTTGTGAGATCTAAAATAGTTGAACATTTATATAACAACGTATATATACACTGGCGGCCAAAAGTTTGGAATAATGTACAGATTTTGCTGTTTCGCAAGGAAATTGGTACTTTAATTCACCAAAGTGGCATTCAACTGATCACAAAGTATAGTCAGGACATTACTGATGTAAAAAAACAGCACCATCACTATTTGAAAAAAGTTATTTTTGATAAAATCTAGACAAGCCCCATTTCCAGCGGACATCACTCCAACACCTTATCCTTGAGTAATCATGTTAAATTGCTAATTTGGTACTAGAAAATCACTTGGCATTATATCAAACACAGTTGAAAGCTATTTGGTTTGTTAAATGAAGCTTAACCAAGTTTCCATCCACGTTTCACATTATTTTGTTATCGACAAAGTGAAAATGCGTAAAAATTGGCAAACTTCTGCCCATTTCCATTCAAATGGATTTTCTTCGATAAAAATGGTGTGCATGATGACATCTATTTTAAACAATAATCTAACATAAAGCAATCGCCATCATAACATCTTTTATGTCCCGCATATTTGTCCAGACACTTTTAACATCCAACTTAACTTGTCATCTAAAATTAATTTTAGCATCATAATGCAATTTACATTATATGAAGAAGCTCAGCAAATGTGATCAGAGGTAAACAGGGTTAGATTTAAAATATTTAAAAGTTTTAAAATGTTCAAAAGCTCGTGAACTCAGCATTGGACAAATAGTTTTGAAGTGTAGAACATTCTGAGAATGTCATTCAGCCGACTTTTTTCCATCTACAGAACAGGGTAAGGCTAATTTATGTTTGTGTAAAGAAAAAGCATATGTAGTTCTAAAAATATTTTTTTCGTTTGGTAATTCATTATTTTATTTAATGCTTTATTTATTTGGTCATTTGTTTAATTTAATACAGGAAATTGTGCCAGCATTTTTTCCAAAAGTAAACTAAACTATTTTATAGAATTTGGCTGTTTGTCACGGAGAACTCAGAGGCAGAGATATGGACTCAATCGCTGGGTTTATTAAACAGATGAAGGAAGCAGTGATGTACAACAGGTGAGTCAATCCAGATACAGTTGTGATGCAAACAGCAGGCGAGTGATATACAGACAGGAAAATAATGCAATGTACAGATGAATGGTTAACTCACAGCAGTCTTTTGATACTTGCCGGAAACTTAAACGACACAGGAGAGTCAAAACGCTGGGGAATAAACGGAGGATGAACCAACACAAAACTCTGACGAGGAGAGCAATAACAAGTTAAGTATTATATCAGATAAGTTAGACAAAACTAGGGAGTCCGTAGTCTTAGAAAAACATCAACAAGAACAGACAAACAGTGTGTGAGAGCCTGGTATAAATGCAGTCATTGATTAGACACTGATGATGTGCAGGTGCATGTGATCAAAACTCAGGGGAGAGTGAGCGCTGTGTCGGCAGAGAGGGAGAGAGAGAGCCCAGTGGATCCGTGACACTGTTAGTGTTCCAAAAAAGCTTTTCTCCTTGTATTGTGGGGGGGGGTTTGTATTATGGGGTAATTCCGTGACTGCCGTCTATTATTTTGAATGGTGTGGAAAAGCAACTTTAATAAATAAACGGATGGCTACTGTGATTAAATTAATCACAAACAGTGGCCATTCGTTTGTTCTCCGTGCACTTGTTGATGTGCATGATACAAGATATTTGTGTTGGCGCTCCTGGAAGTGTCATGTTTGCAGCATCGGATCTATATGCCATTAAGATCAATCCATAATCACGTACATTACATTGGCTTTCAAGGATGTATATACCGTCGTCATGATTAACACAGGCTAACGATTGGGGTAAATTCTGTCATTCATGCCAATTTTCTTGACAAAAAGTGTTTCCAAACCAGTTTTTCGCAACATTTGAAGTATCGACATAGAGTTTATGCGCTAGAGTTAAACGGAAAAATATTATGTCGGCACTTATGAGATTTTAGTGATAATTTGCATTTCCATCAGCTTTATTTTGAAGCGCTAAAACTTTTTCCGCAAAAAATCCTTGGATGGAAACGTAGTTATTGTCTCTGTGTTTGTTTTTGAGTTGCCACAGTATGCAATAGACTGGCATGTCAATATTAGGTCAAAAATGGCAAAAAAGCTTTCTCTAGAAACTCGTCAGTCAATAATTGTTTTGAGGAACGAAGGCTATACAATGCTTGAAATTGCCAAAAAACTGAAGATTTCATACAAAGGTATACACTACAGTCTTCAAAGACAAAGGACAACTGACTCTAACAAGGACAGAAAGAGATGTGGAAGGCCAGATGTTCAACTAAAAAAGAGGATAAGTACATCAGAGTCTCTAGTTTGAGAAACAGACGCCTCATATGTCCTCAGCTGACAGCTTCATTGAATTTTACCCGCTCAACACCAGTTTCACGTACAACAGTAAAGAGAAGACTCAGGGGTGCAGGCCTTATGGGAAGAATTGCAAAGAAAAAGCCACATTTGAAACAGAAAAACAAAAAGAAAAGGTTAGAGTGGGCAAAGAAACACAGACATTGGACAACAGATAATTAGAAAAGAGTGTTATGGATCTTAACCCCATTGAGCTTTTGTGGGATCAGCTAGACTGTAAGGTGCATGAGAATTGCCCGTCACATCTATGGCAAGTGCTACAGGAAGCGTGGGGTGAAATGTCACCTGAGTAGCTGGATAAACTGACAGCTAAGGATCTGCAAAGCTGTCACTGCTGCACGTGGAGAAATATTTGATGAGATCTCTTTGAAGTAGTTTAAGAAGTTCTGATTTTTTTTTTTTTTTTCAAATTGTAATAGTAATTTATCACATTATTAATGTCCTGACTATACATTGTGATCAGTTGAATGCCACTATGGTGAATAAAAGCACCAATTTCTTTCCATAAGAGCAAAATCTGTACATTATTGGCCGCCAGTGTGTGTGTGTATATATATATATATATATATATATATATATATATATATATTTAAACTCAGCTTAAAAAGAAACGTCCTCTCACTTTCAACTGCTTTTATTTTCAGCACACTTAATATGTGTAAATATTTGTATGAACATAAAAAGATTCAACAACCAAGACATAAACTGAGTTTCACAGACATGTGACTAACAGAAATGGAATAATGTGTCCCTGAACAAAGAGGGGGTCAAAATCAAAAGTAACAGTCAGTATCTGGTGTGGCCACCAGCTGCATTAAGTACTGCAGTGCATCTCCTCCTCATGGACTGCACCAGATTTGCCAGTTCTTGCTGTAAGAACTGTAAGTGCTGTAAGGCACTTGCAAGTTCCCGGACATTTCTGGGGGGAATTGAGATCCGGGCTCTTTGCTGGCCATGGCAGAACACTGACATTCCTGTCTTGCAGGAAATAATGACAGAACGAGCAGTATGGCTGGTGGCATTTTCATGCTGCAGGGTCATGTCTGAATGAGCCTGCAGGAAGTGTACCACATGAGAGAGGAGGATGTCTTCCCTGTAGCGCACAGTGTTGATATTGCCTGCAATGACAACAAGCTCAGTCCGATGATGCTGTGACACACTGCCCCAGACCATGACGGACCCTCCACCTCCAAATCGATCCTGCTCCAGAATACAGGCCTCGGTGTAACGCTCATTACTTCGACGATAAATGCGAGTCTGACCATCACCCCTGATGAGACAAAACTGCGACTCATCAGTGAAGAGCACTTTTTGCCAGTCCTGTCTGGTCCAGCGAAGGTGGGTTTGTGCCCATAGGCGACGTTGTTGCCGGTGATGTCTGGAAAGGACCTGCCTTACAACAGGTCTACAAGCCCTCAGTCCAGCCTCTCTCAGTATATTGCGAACAGTCTGAGCACTGATGGAGGGATTGTGCATTCCTGGCGTAACTCGGGCAGTTGTTGTTGCCAACCTGTACCTGTCCCGCAGGTGTGATATTCGGATTTACCGATCCTGTGCAGGTGTTGTTACACATGGTCTGCCACTGTGAGGATGATTAGCTATCTTTCCTGTCTCCCTGTAGCGCTGTCTTAGGTGTCTCACAATATTGACATTGCAATTTATTGCCCTGACCACATCTGCAGTCCTCATGCCTCCATGCAGCATGCCTAAAGCACGTTCACACAGATGAGCAGGGACCCTGGGCATCTTTTTTTGGTATTTTTCAGAGTCAGTAGAAAGGTCTCTTTAGTGTCCTAAGTTTTTATAACTGTGACCTTAATTGCCTACCGTCTGTAAGCTGGTAGTGTCTTAATGACCATTCCACAGGTGCATGTTCATTAATTGTTTATGGTTCATTGAACAAGCATGGAAAACATTGTTTAAACACTTTACAATAAAGATCTGTAAAGTTATTTGGATTTTTACAAAATTATCTTTAAAATACAGTGTCCTGAAAATCCATGGCATTTCCATGGCTTAATAAGCTTAAATCAATCTTAACTTTTTCTGTGATTTTAAGTCCTTCATAGTGCATGACAGTATAAATCCCTGTTCACTTTCTCCTTCAATCTCCTTTGCTGGTCCGTGGAATATAGAATATAGGATTTGTAATGACATGGGTAAACAATAAAATAATTTTAATTTATTCATTTAACTTTAATAACATGGTTATTAAAGTTAAGGTTACAGTGGTAAATGTATAATACTTTTTTCAAATAAAATATGTTTAAAAAATTTATAATACTTTTTTCAAATAAAATATGTTTAAAAAACAATGCAAATGAGTATGCTGAATTATTATTATTTTTTAATTAATTGTATTTTATTACCCATAGTGCAGGGCCGGCCCGTGGCATAGGCGACATAGGCAGTTGCCTAGGGCGCAAAATGACAGAGGGGCACCTCAAGAGAGGATTTTTAAATTTTAGTTTTGTCAGAGGTGTGCCCTCTCATGACGACTATGCGCCCTTCTAACCCTGTGTTGAGCGATATGTTCCACTAACATCCTTTCAGTTCTACTGAAATGGTTACATAGGGTGACCATGCATACATTTTCAGACCTGAAATAAGCGTCCGGCCAGGATTTTAAAATTGGCTAAAAATGTCCAGGATTTATACAGTTAGGATCATATCACGACAGAGTGCACACTCTTTCAAAGTACTTTTTTACATCTATCTCACACACCTGACTGCTCTCTTTGCGCTCACTGTACAGTTTGTGTGTGCATGTGAAAAAGATCATCAGATTGCTCTGCAGGTACAAAAATCAATAAAGGAAGTACACTTTTAAAAGTACAGTACATTCTCCAACTCGGCAAACTATTCAATAGAACACCTGTTATATCATACTCGCACTTGCCACACATTGTAATTTTTAACTGAAAATGTTGACTATATCGAGACATCATCAAATATAGGCTACTGCATATTATATAAATTTGGGAAAAAAAAGCTTTGCAGTAAATTGAAGTTCAAGTGAAAAATGGGGCAGAAGGTTGGGGCACTAATCTGAAATCTTGCCTAGGGCACCAACAGAGTCTGGGCTGGCCCTACCATAGTGCTATTGATTAGTAGAAAAATGCATAACTTATCTCAGTTATGTTTCAGAAAATGTGTTGTAATTTTCTTTCTTGCACAGTGTAACCATAGAATTTAACTTACTTTGTCTTGCTTATACTACTTTAAAAAGGATTTGGCTCGTATCTTGCTGACCTGTTTTTGTAGTGACTGGTTTGCTGGCACACTGTACATAAAAGAGAATAACCACAAATTAATCCATATCATCATTACCACATAGAGCAACAACCGAACATACCTCAATTTCCTCACTGCTCTCTGACTCAAAGAAAGTCCTGGGATATTTCTGGCGCTGTCCCCTGCCTAATTTTCCATCTTCTCCTGGCCTGTTTTTGTTGTAACCTTTCTCTGCACTGTAAAGCTGTTTCATCATTGCAGCTTTAGTTCCTGGCAACATTAGATAAAGATTATCATAACGACAGATATTTTACAATTCATTTTAACTCTAAAAATGTCCACTGCACCAGATGTATACACTGCAATTTATAGGCTTCTTACATATCGTACACTAGGCTACTTGCCAATGTTTAAAATTTTTGCTGAACTTGTTTCCTCTTTGTAGGACACATCACAAATTCTCCCAATTACACAGAGGCCATTTATAATGCTGTGTGTTGAGAGCACATCCCATGTTGGGGGATCTTCAATCCACTGCATCAACATGTAGGCTACTTCATACTTTCTGAATGGGATATAACAAGTTGGCAATTAATGCAGTCACAGAAACGCGGGTGAATGACCGGAGTTCTAACTGGAGAAGAGCAGTTCTGTTCATACCTCGGTCATTACGGCAGTTGACACGAAAAAATTTAAAACACAAATTCACCTAGTCATGTGTTGAGTAGCTGACAAAGTTGACAAACCTTTAAGCAGCATATGTAACCTTTAAAATATATACGTGAATGTAGTTCCTAAATACAAAAAACAGACAAGACTCAATCCCAATGTCAAACAAGATAAGCTATTTATCGAAAAAATATATAAAGTATATATATATATATATATATATATATATATATATATATATATATACACACTATATTGCCAAAAGTATTCGCTCATCTGCCTTTAGACGCATATGAACTTAAGTGACATCCCATTCTTAATCCATAGGGTTTAATATGACGTCGGCCCACCCTTTGCAGCTATAACAGCTTCAACTCTTCTGGGAAGGCTTTCCACAAGGTTTAGGAGTGTGTTTATGGGAATTTTTGACCATTCTTACAGAAGCGCATTTGTGAGGTCAGACACTGATGTTGGACGAGAAGGCTTGGCTCGCAGTCTTCGCTCTAATTCATCCCAAAGGTGCTCTATCGGGTTGAGGTCAGGACTCTGTGCAGGCCAGTCAAGTTCTTCCACACCAAACTCACTCATCCATGTCTTTATGGACCTTGCTTTGTGCACTGGTGTGCAGTCATGTTGGAACAGGAAGGGGCCATCCCCAAATTGTTCCCACAAAGTTGGGAACATGGAATTGTCCAAAATCTCTTGGTATGCTGAAGCATTCAGTGTTCCTTTCACTGGAACTAAGGGGCCAAGCCCAGCTCCTGAAAAACAACCCCACACCATAATCCCCCCTCCACCAAACTTCACAGTTGGCACAATGCAGTCAGACAAGTACCGTTCTCCTGGCAACCGCCAAACCCAGACTCATCCATCAGATTGCCAGATGGAGAAGCGTGATTCGTCACTCCAGAGAACGCGTCTCCACTGCTCTAGAGTCCAGTGACAGCGTGCTTTACACCACTGCATCCGACGCTTTTTATTGCACTTGGTGATGTATGGCTTGGATGCAGCTGCTCGGCCATGGAAACCCATTCCATGAAGCTCTCTATGCACTGTTCTTGAGCTAATCTGAAGGCCACATGAACTTTGGAGGTCTGCAGCGATTGACTCTGCAGAAAGTTGGCGACCTCTGCGCACTATGCGCCTCAGCATCCGCTGACCCTGCTCTGTCATTTTACGTGGCCTACCACTTCGTGGCTGAGTTGCTGTCATTCCCAATCGCTTCCACTTTGTTATAATACCACTGACAGTTGACTGTGGAATATTTAGTAGCGAGGAAATTTCACGACTGGACTTGTTGCACAGGTGGCATCCTATCACAGTACCACGCTGGAATTCACTGAGCTCCTGAGAGCGGCCCATTCTTTCACAAATGTTTGTAGAAGCAGTCTGCATGCCTAGGTGCTTCATTTTATACACCTGTGTCCATGGAAGTGATTGGAACACCTGAATTCAATTATTTGGATGGGTGAGCGAATACTTTTGGCAATATAGTGTATATATAATGTTTCACACTAGTTTACACAGAAATACATCTAAATTCTGTTATATATTTTTACATTGGAAAACAACGTGAGTTAATACTTGCATATTGTTCATTTTCTACTTTTCTTCAGAGTATCTTCCAGCCTGTTTTCTTCCGTCGACCGTTACAGCAACTGATGAAAACGCGCAAGTGAAATGTTCCCACCTTCAAAGTGTGGTGCGAGCGCTCTTTCTACATCATTCAATTTCCTAAATTGATAATAATAATAATAATAATAATAATAATAATAACTATCTGTTTATTTAATAGGCTATAGTGTTTTTATATGCAGTAATTGTAACAAGTCTGAACATGCATCATACATTATTTAATCTTTCAACAACAGTGTCCACATCTGTGATTCAGCTGAACAAGATATCTCTCAAGTGAAATGAATGTACAACAACGGGGCCCTTACAAAAGGTAGCCTATGCTATTTTACTCATTATTTGTTTTAACTTCTTTAAGCTGAGTACAAATAAGCACTCTGTATCATCAGATATTTACAGTTTATTTGACAAGACTACTCCTTTCTCATCATCTTAGTGTAATATAATAATACTGTTATTGGGATAATTAGCTGGTTTTGTAATAAGAACATTGTAATCAACACATTTATAGTTGCATTATATCATGAAAGTACTGTCACACTCCAATATGTTATGTTTTACACATTAGTTCTTTAGGTTTAAGATTATCGTATTTCTTATTTCTAGATTTTTGGATCCAGAATCAAGCTCGTGATAATTGCGTTGATCTTACCCATCAGAATATTGACAGCTTTTGGGACAGTGAGAATGATAATGAGGAGGAATTTTATGATTCTGTTGATGATATAGACCACGATGAAGATGAGTGGAGTAACAGTCCAGGGGTGGCAGACCATGCCAGTGATGACACTGATGACACAATCCCTTTTCTAATTTACACTCTGAAAAATTTGGAGCACCTCTTTACACAGGATCAGAGATAACAATTGCACAGTGCATAGTTCTCATTCTATCCTTTTTATTGAGGCACAATCTAACAGCAAGTGATGTGAAAGACCTTTTAAAACTCTTACATGTTTTCTCCCGAGTAACAACATACTGCCAGTCGCTCCACCTTTTCAAGTCTCTCAATGTTCACCTTTTCTGCAACATCTGCCAGGCATATCTCCCAAAGGACAACACACATTGTCCAGAGTGTAATGAGATATGTGACCCATGAAAGAATATTGCAGAAGGGAATTTTTTATAAGTCTCTCTATTGAGGATCAGCAAAGAGACATCCTACAAAAAGAGGATTGTGCTTTTCACTCTGAAAAATGTGGAATAAATGATTTGAGAAAGGGTGAAATGTATCAAACACTCCCTAATTTCACAGCTATTGACATAACGCTGCTATGGAACTGTGATGGCATTCCAATGTTTAAATCTTCATCTTTCTCATTGTGGCCCATCAGATGTGTGATAAATGAACTCACACCAAATGTTTGGTTTAAAAACATGATACTCGTAGGAGTTTGGTTTGGATGGGGAAACCTGACATGTCTACATACCTTAAGCAATTTGTGAACAACATTCTAAAAGTCAATACACATGGTATGGAATAGGTGCACCCACTTACTAAAACTACTAAAATGTCTAAAGTTTTTCCCTATTGTATGCTCATGTGATGCAGTAGCCCAATGTATGCTTGAGGGTCTACATCAGTTCAGTGGTATATATGGATGTAGCCACTGTTTAAACAAAGGGAACTTGGTGTCAAAGGGAAGAGGATATGCCAGAGTTTATCTACCCATTGAAGCTGAGAAAAGAACACATGACGATGCCATTGAATGTGGGCAGAAGGCCACTGAGGATGAGGTTGACCATGTCTTTGGGGTGAAGACAGTATCACCATTAGTCATTTTGAATCCCTCTACTGGTTTTGACATTGTAAACAGCTTTCCAATTGACTACATGCTTTGTGTTCTGTTGGGGGTGTCAAAGCAATTCTTGGACTTGTGGTTCAACAGCAAGTACCATGACAGCCATTGGTGCACTGGGACGTCACAAGAGCATGTTGATAAAAGGCTGCTCACCATCAAACCTCCATCTGATATACCAAGAGTACCAAGGACTGTCAAATTCACAAAAAGGTGGAAGGCTGCAGAATGCCGAAGCTGGTTGCTGTTCTACAGTTGGCCTGTTCTATATAAGATTCTTCCAACAAAGTTTTTGAAACATTCAAAATGTTGCTTTAGGTCACTGCTATTTTTTGCTTTCTTAAAGACACCATCACAGAAAGTGACTTGGCAGCAGCAACATCCAAGATAACAAGGTTTGTACAAGAGATACCACTAGCATATGGCTTGTGCCATATGTCCTTCAATGTCCATCAACTCACACGCTTGCCCTTCTCTGTCAAGATGTATGGCCCCTTTGGTGTATATATGCATTTTCATTTGAAGGTCACAACCAGAAACTGAAGCAGTTACTATGTCACAGAACTAATTATATTCCATCTCAAATTGTACGCCAATTCAACACACTTCAGTCAATTCCTCAACTACTTAAACGGTCTCAGACCAGTGCAAATGTCTCAAATAGCGTGGACAAACTTGTCAATGACTGGTTAGGTGTTTATCCCCTCATTGCTAAGGCAAAAAGGCTGGATGGTCTTGTTCTATTGGAATGTTCTCGACAAAAAATGCTCGATCATAAGGATAAAGTTTTTACGCTTCCAGTCTGTGATCTGTCTGACAATGACAGCTACTCTGTTGAGACATATAACAGAGCAATTGTAAATGGACAGCTGTTAATGACAGAGGAATACAGAAAGTCCTACAAACATAAGAGTTTCACTGTTCAGCTGAGAAATGGTTGCGTCCATTGTCGATATTACAAATGGACATAACAACAATCCACTGATGCAGGTTCAGCTTTTACAAACAGCAGTTGCAGATTTCATGACTGATGGATCCCCTTCCCATATAAAAGAAGTGATGCCAACTGCAACAGTCATCATTGTGAAAACTTCTGCGATTGTCCGAAAGGTTGCTTACATTAGTTTAAGAAAAGCATGCTATGTTGCATTACAGCCAAACAGCACAGAGACTGATGCATGGAGCTTGACTGATGTACAGATTTTCTAATGGCAACTTGGATCTATGTAAATTGTCATGTGGAATTCCATGTGAAAAGTATTTATATATCTAAATTTGTATATATGTAATTCTTGAATATATAAAGTTGAAGATGATATAAATAAGAAATCTTATTGTCTACAGGTATCTGGAAAAACTGCAGATTTTGCTGGAAATTAAATATAAACATATTGGAGGCTTAATTTTAAATAAAAGAAATGAACAGATTAAAATGTTGTGTTCAAATTATTATTAACCATTATGACCTATATACTTTTAAATAATATATTTTTTTACAGAATGATTTAATGTAATTTTGATAGGATTCCAACATAACACAAAACAAAAAGCTTGATCACATAGTTTCTAATAGGACTATTATGATTTTCAATAGGATAAAATGCCCCTATAGAACTGGAATCAGAATTTAAAGAAAATCTTTTAGGATTTTAAAAATCTCATAGCACCCTATGCAATTATTTGTGCAAAGAGTCCATTAGCAAGACATTCTTCCAATACAATGCAAGTAGGGTTCCATTAAAAATGTCAAAATATCCAATAAGATTCTAAAAATCAAATAAGATCCTATAGGATAAATTTATTTTCTAATAGGAATTTTTGACCAGGGCAATAACAAGAAAACGAGAAAAGCACTCACTATGTTTGGCTGAATTAATTTAGTAGCTTTAAAAATATTAATTTAATATAATAAAACAGTGAAATTTTTAATAATATTGTTTGTTTTTTAATAACACCAGCCCCTGATGTAGAGTGTGTTAATTTGTATAATAAATTACCAGGGAAGTAGAGATGATAAAATAATTTAGAATTATGCTTAGCCTTTATCAAGTTTTTTCAAATTTCTGATAAAACAGTATCAAAGTTTGTAGAGCAACAGTTCAGGCAGAATAGCCCCATCAGTCACAAATACACCATGCATTAGAATGAGAACACAACTATGTTTGGGCTTAAAAGATTCAAGAACAAAATCAATGTGGAACATTGTATCTCAAAAGGAGTACAATGTGGTCCCCCCATGTGCTACTTAAAGGGGATAGTTCACCCAAAAATGAAAATTCTCTCATAATTTACTCACCCTCATGCCATCCCAGATGTATGACTTTCTTTCTTCAACAGAACAAAAATTAAGATTTTTAGAAGAATATTTCAGCTCTGTAGGTCCTCACAATGCAAGTGAATGGGTGTCAAAATGTTGACCATAATCCATACAACTCCAGTGGTGAGTTCCATGATTTCAAAAGTGATATGATAGATGTGGGTGAAAACAGATTTCCAGTTTTTGCTAGAATTTCTTCTCTCTGCCCAGTAGGTGGCGATATACATGAAGAATGTGAATCACCAAAAACACAAGAAGAAGAAGAAGAATGTGAAAATGAAAGATTTGGTTGAGCATGGAGGAGAATTTATAGTAAAAATGTACTTAAATATTGATCTGTTCCTCACCCACACCTATCATATCACTTCTGAAAACATAGCTTAAACCACTGAAGTCACATGGATTAGGCTTCTTTTATGCTGACTTTTTGGCACCAATTCACTTAAATTGTATACCAAAAGAGCTGAGATATTCTTATTATTTGTGTTCTGCTGAAAAAAGAAAGTCACACATGTCCAGGATAGCATAAGGGTGGGTAAGTGAAATTTCTGGGTGAATTATTCTTTAAAGCCCAATGTGGCCCCTGTACCATACAACTTTTCCCACCCCTGCTCTACCTCCTCTATTGTGTGGGACGCCAAGTGACCCTGATTTTTAATCATGTTTTGAACATGTTTTATGCGCAACAATAACTCACTTTGTCGGCATTAAGGGCATTTTAGACCCAACACATAACTTGAATTTAATGTAATTGTTTCATACATTATGATTTAAAATTACGATCAGTGCACTAAAAATAACTTTTTCATCTTTTCATTTGTGTAATCATGTCCCCCTTTTATTTAATTTTTTTGGAATCATATTCATGTAGTGTTTATCGTAGATAAGTGATGTATTTTAAAAGTTGGCAGTCATAAATACCTATAAAATACCTATATTTGTTATTCTTTCTGGCAAAAAGCCATAAAATGGAATGTAAATTAGGGTATGTGTGCTACATTTTGAAACTGAAGCATACAGTGTTTATTATAATGGGGCATAGTTTTCAAAACTCAGTACTCGATACTCACTTCTCATGAGTACTTTTAAATGAGCTACTCTTTTACTCTTGAGTAGTTTTTAGGATTGGTACTTTCACTCTACTCACACTACATTTTTGGGAAGTAACAGTACTTTTACTTGAGCATGATTTTTCAGTACTCTTTCCACCCCTGATTGCATCATGAAAAACTACAGCTGAGCACATCACTGCATTCCTGTGGCATCTGATAGATTTCCCTTGGGACTATGGGTTCATCCCACTATCATAGTAAATACAGATTTAGCCAAGGCCGCCAAGCCAGAGTTTCACATCATGGCCGCCAAGCCAGAGTTTCACTTCATGGCCGCCAAGCCAGAGTTTCACGTCATGGCCGCCAAACCAGAGTTCCTCATCATGGTCGCTGAGCTAGCGCCATCTTTTGCTCCATGCCATGTCACAGCAACGCCTAAGCCTGCTCCATGCCACGTCACAACACTGCCTCAGCCTGCTCCATGCCACGTCACAGCAACACCTCAGCCTGCTCCATGCCACGTTACAGCCACACCTGAGCAGTTGGACCTGGAGATGGTTCCCACCCTTATACCCACCCTTAGTTCTCCTGAGCAGGCAAGGGGAACTTTCAGCCCTCCGACCCCGCCTGGACCCTCCGAGCCCTGGACTTAACCTTGGCCTGTCGGTCCCTCGACATTGCCTCAGCTCTGCATTCCCTCGGCTCCACTGCGGTCCTTCAGCCTGTTGGCTTTGCCGGGGTCCCTCCGGCTCCACCTTGGTCTGTCAGTCACCTGGTTCCGCTTTGGCTCTCCGATCCTCTGGCTGCGCCCTGTCCCTCCGATCTGTCAGCTCCACCGGGGACCTCCTTCCCTACGGCTCCACCTTGGTCCTCAGTCCGCCTTGCTCCACCGAGCCTCCAGCACCACCATGGTCCTCCCTGCCATCGGCTCCACCCTGGCCCTTCGAGTCTTTGGCTACTCTCCGGGCACCAAGTTCCATGGCTCCGCCCCTCGAGCCTCTCACGGATCCGCCTTCCATGGCTCCGCCCCTCGAGACTCTCATGGCTCCACCCCCCACAGACTCTGCCCTGGTCTCATGCCCCTCGCCCTTTCTTGCCACGCCATGCCTCACGCCTCAAGACACCCCCCCCCCCCAGCTCCCTTCAGAACTTTGGAACTTTGTAAAGTTTTTTGTGTTTGTTCTTGTGTTGGGGTGTCGGGAGCCGCCCCTTAGTGGGGGGGATATGTCATGTGAATTTTGTTGATTCATGTCTTTTATTTTGAAAAGTTTAGTTCCTGTTCCTTTGTCATGTGAATTCATGATTTCCCTCCATGTTCATGTGTCATGTTTTCATTGGTTTATTGTTTAAATATCTTGTTAGAGTTCTGTTTTTTCATTGGTTAACTTGTTTGTCTTGTTCTCCCATATCTTGTATTTAAGCCCTCATGTTTGCTGTACCTGTACTTTGTAGTCAAGTCAAGCCATGTTAAGTCAGGTATAGTCAAGTCATGTTATTGTCAAGTCCAAGTTTTGTTCACGTTTTTTAGTTAGGGTTTTTGGATTACTGCACTTTGTAAATAAACTGCACTTGGGTTCTTCTTTACGTCATCGTCTTCGTCATTGCCAGCACACATCGTTACAACAAAGCAGGAAAACCTCTCGCCAGATACATAAAACAGAGAGAGTTTTTTTTTTTTTTTCACCATTCCTTCAGTGAATTCATCTGGAGGCAATATATTTACTTCTGCCACAGATATTAATAAAGCATTTAAAGAATTATATTTCGATCATTATAGTTCCACATCTTCGTTTACTGATAAGGATATTAGCAACTTCGTAGAGCCAGTATAACTTCCTAAATTGGCAAGTGATCAAAAAAACTCTCCTGACTCAGATATTATTTTGGAAGAGCTAGTTGAGGTAATTAAAGCCTTGCCAGCAGGTAAGGCACCGGGGCCAGATGGCATTGCTGCAGAATTTTTTAGATCTTATGTCACAGAACTGGCTCCTCTTATGTTGGACGTCATTAAAGAAAGGTATTTGATAGGGTGGAATGGGACTATTATTTTGTAAGATTTTGGAAGTTTACAGGTTTGGGAATACTATTATTAGGTGGATTAAGTTACTTTATAAACAACCGTTAGCAGCAGTGCAAACTAATGGATTCATTTCAGATTATTTTTCTCTTGGTAGGGGACCCGGCAAGGCTGTCCTCTCTCCCCTTTATTGTTCTGACTTGCTCTGGAAACATTAGCATCCGCAATAAGAAAAGAGGATGATTTTCCTGGTGTTGTAGCAGGAGGTGTGGTGCATAAACTCCTACTCTGTGAAGATAATATATTATTATTTGTCTCCGACCTTAAAAGTTTTATGCCTAGCCTCTATAAAATTATTAATTCCTTCTCCAAATTTTCAGGATACAGGTTGAATTGGCCTAAGTCGGAAGCTCTTGCTCTGACAGCATGTTGCCCTGCCACGGCTTTCCAACCTGGCACCTTTCAATGGCCCAAGCAAGGCATTAAGTATTTAGGCATTTTATTTCCAGCAAATTTGAGATATTTAGTTAGAGTTCATTTTGACCTATTAATGAAAAGGATCCCGTGTGATGTGGTTAGGTGGGCTTCACTACATTTGTCTATGGCTGGGAAGGTCAATGTTATAAAAATGAATTGTATCCCAAAATTCAATTATCTACTACAGTCTCTTCCCTTAGAAGTTCCTCTTTCTTATTTTAAACAATTTGATAGAATATATAAGTCCTTTATTTGTAACGGTAAATGAGCTCGGTTGCATTTCAGTAACTTACATTGACCAACTGACAAAGGAGGTTTAGGCCTCCCCAAAATTTTGTTTTACTACTATGCTTTTAATCTTAAACACTAGGCACATTGGTCTCTTCCACCTTAGAGAGCCCCTCCCTGGTACTACCTTGAACAAGCGGTCCTCGCCCCATTCTTGCCATTGCCAAGTCTTTCTATCAAACTGCCTGGAGACATAAAACTGCATCCCATTTTTTCACACTTACATTCAGTATGGACAAAGGTTTCCCATTTGTTCAGTTTTGATATTTACCTAAATGTTTCCTCAAGCATATGGCTGAACCCCAAATTGTGTATTAACAAGTCCCCCTTTTGCTGGAAAGAATGGATTGAGAGGGGTGTTGCTACACTTGGTGACCTTTATGAAAACGGAGCTTTGAGATCATTTGAAAATATGACACAGCAATTTAGGATTTCTAGGTAAAATTTTTCAGGTATTTACAGTTGCACCATTTATTTTGTACTATTTTTGATGGCAGTACACAGCCCCCTAAAGCTGCAGACACCCTCTGTATGGTGCTCACAGCCTTTGGGAAGGGGCATGAAGCATCTGTATATTAATCCTTGTTGATTCAGAGTCTTGGTTATGGGGCCTTAACAGCTCTTAAGAGGTTATGGGAAAGAGATTTTAACTTTGTATTGGAGGATGGGGAGTGGGAAAGAATTTAAAAAATGTTTAAACTATGTCTAGTGATGCAAAGATACGCCTAATTCAGTTTAAGATTTTGTATCGTTTCTATTGGACTCCCTCTAGATTGTTTAGGCTTGGTTTAAAAGACACACCTACCTGCTGGCAATGTCAGTTGGAGGATGGAGACATATCCCATGCTCTGTGGTTTTGCACTTAGATTAAAAAATTCTGGGAAAGAGTTCAGAATTTTATCTGAGGTTTTAGATACTCAAATTTCATTTTGCCCCATACTATGTATATTGGGTGATGGGGCGGTTATTAAACTAGGTGACAATTATACAAAATCTGGGTCCAAACTAGCGTTATGATTGGCAGACAGATAATTCTTTGAGGATGGAAATCAATTGGCGCTCCCTCATTTCAAGTATGGTTCATCGAATTGGGCAGGGTGGCAGCATTTGAAAATATGTCATATAAACAGTTTGACAGATTAGATGCATATGGTAAGAAATGGGACAAATACATGACATTTCTGGAAGGCTGTCAGTGAGGACCATGTGGAGAGAAACCTTTTTTTCTTCATGTTTATATGTGTATACTCAGGCTTGGACCATGGGAATGTTTGTTGGGGGTTGGGCATTGGGAGTGGGATAGGGAATTAGGCTTAGACCATGGGAATGTTTGTTGGGGGTTGTGGATTGGGAGTGGGATAGGGAATTCATGGGGGTTAAAGGGGGATAATGGTTGACTCTGTACATGTATACTTTGCTTTATTCAGTATTGTGTTTGAGAATCAACAAATAAAAAATGTTAATCTGGAAAAGAAAATAATGCCCCGCAGGCTGCCTGGAGGTGTTACAAACATGGCCGACAAGTGATCTGATCTGCCTTAAAGGGACTTTGTGTCAGGACCAGTCACGGAGGACCCAGAAACCAAGGGGTACAGTTCAGTACTTTTCATGAAGAAATATATCTTGAGAGATCGAATGGAGCTTAAGCGTTGTTCAGGCATACCACGATTTGCTAACCAGCATCAGCTGGCGCTCCACTGATCCGTCAACTCCACCCACTACCAATCAGCGATAACATATAAGCTCATCCAAATACAAGATCACCAGTCTGTCGCACAGACATCTGCTAATCCACAGATATCGCAGCCCTACCGCATATGTACTGGGTATACAATACATAAAGTATACATTTCTTACCTTGCTCATCATAATGACGGCCCTCATGGAGCACCCTCTCATGTCATTGGACTTGCTGAAGGAGACTCAATCCAACCATCTTGATGCCGATGAAACATCATTCGAAGCCCCGCCACCTCCAAGATGCAGTTCCCATTTAGCAGCAAAATCCTCATCCATTCACGAATTGCCACTTGAGAAAATCCTAACCACACACTACCAACAAAAAATCCAGATTCCTCCCCATGGCAGCCATGAGGAACTATTCCAGCTCTTCTTGGAAACCTCCCAGGAACCAGAGGTTATTCCACCATCTGATGAAGTGTCCACACCGTGACTTTCCGCATGGAAAGCTACGTCCAAAAGAAAGCACTCTTCACTCGAGCACTCCACAACGCACATCTCTAAACAGCTGAGAACCCAGCCACCTGCCTCTCGCCCACAGCCTCAGCCCAACGATCCAGTCCCCGCTGCCTTATCGTCCATCCAAGGCGCATTATCCAACATGGATGTAAGGATACAAGCCCTGGAAAACCAGTGATATGCCCCAGCTCTTCTTTCTCCTTCTATTCCAGACGTTTCAGATTTGCAGGCAACCCTCGCCTAGAACCTTATGAACACATAAAAGCTTCATATTCCTGCCTAGAGAACGCTGAGTTCCACCGTTCCCACAGCTTCACCGGGAGTGCCCTTCTTCCCACCAGCTGCAGCAGTCACTCCTCAGTTGAAGGCCCAAATCCTGGCAGGTAATGAGATTAATTTAGTCAAGATCTTGCTATGCTCTTAATATAATCACAAATATGTAGTAGACTGTGGTAACATATCTGTGGGGTTAAAAAAAGTGACCCCAGACTCTCTAAGAGCCTCACCATGGCTGAATTGAATATCGCACTTGGAGTGTATAGGGACATAATATGTGAACCGTGTTCCCTGCCTGATAATCGAGGTACGCTATCTCTGCCGAGTTAAAGGAGCCGTACTCCTCTAGTTCAAAGGTGCCCGCCTTTTCAGCCCTGTCAGGGAACCAGATGTACTACATCATTGTGTTTGGGGGTTTATGCCTCAGTGAGGTAAACCAAATTGTCTACTATGGAAGATGAAACCCTCAGAGCTGAAGCCTGCTGCCATCAACAAACTATTGTAAAAGTTCTTTCAAATAAATTCTAATAATTTTAAACAGAGTGGTCCTGACTGAACCAACAGGCGATAACTGAGGAATGGGACTGAGGGGAATATCCATCCAGGAATGAAGACAGTGGAGGATGACAGAGGTGGAGAGGTGAGTAGCAATAGCTGGAATGAGCGGGCAGACCGGTGGATAATGGCAGTGGTGGTGGAGAGGTGAGGTGGATCCATTGGAGAGAGAAAGGAAGCCACAAGGACCAGGGCTGGTAAGTAAACTGGTAATGCAAGTGAAATAGAAATAGTTGGCAACTGGGTGAGTATGGTTACAATGAGGGGGAATTGTCTAGGAGATAACACCAATAAACAAACAAAACAAACAGAGCAGAAAACTGACCAACTGAGAGAACAGAGGCTGACTTCTTGGGGAAAATCACAAGACAATCTGGCAAAAGACAGCAAACATGAGAGTTTAATAAAGGGAGGGAACAATTAGAAACAGGTGCCACTAATCAGAGTAATGAGCCTGCCAACCCTGCGGGGAAACCCCACAGTGCCAGCGAGCACATGGCACCAGTAAACAAAAAAACGTAGGAAAAAATGAAGCACGACACAACAGAACAGACTCGTCAACAGATCACCCAGAAATCCAGACATTACCTCCCCCCCAGGAGCACCTCCTAGTGCTCCCTGATGAGTCGACCTGCGACGAAGGTGTAAATCGTCGATGAGGGATGGGTCCACAATGTCCCAAGCTGGGATTCAACATCTCTTCTCAGGACCATAGCCTCTCCAGTCAACTAGGCACTAGAAGCCCCGTCCCCTCCACCTGACATCCAGCAGCTGCTGGACCATGTAAGCAGGAGCCCCATCAACCACGTGGGGAGGAGGGACAGGGGGATAAGGAGTGTTAAGGGAGGGACGGACATAAGGCTTAAGGCGGGAGACGTGGAAGACTGCATGGACTCTACCCAAGGAGAGAGGGAGTTTGAGCCGCACTGCCACCAGGCTCAAGACCTTACCAAAGGGAAAAGTACCCACAAACCAAGGGGAAGGTTTGTGTGTCGAGGTCTTGAGCGGGAGGTCCTTAGTGGACAGCCAGACCATCTGGCCCAAGATGTAAATCGGTGGGGCCGTGCAATGAAAATCAGCACAGGCCTTGGTGCGGTCCCTAGCCCTAATTAGAGCCCTCAGAGCATGTGCCTAGGGCCGATGACAGCGTCTGACGAAAGCCAAGGCCGAGGGGACAGCAGCATCCAGCTCCTGGGAAGAAAACAAAGGAGGTTGGTAACCAAGACTCGACTGAAAGGCGACATCCCCATAGATGACTCCGGCAGAGAGTTGTGAGTATCCTCAACCCAGGAGAGATGGTGACTCCAGGAGGCAGGGTTCTGGGAGGCCAGACAACGGAGCACCCGTTCCAGGTCCTAATTGGCCTGCTCGGTCAGGCCGTTAATCTGCAGATAGAAACCAGAGGACAGACTAATGGAGGCCCCTAACTGCCAGAAAACTGTCTCAGAAGTGGGAGACAAACTGCCAGCCCTGGTCAGAAACCACATCCACCTGGAGGCCATGGATGCAGATGACATGGTCCACGCCAGTGGCCACTGTCTCTCAGGCAGGGGGGATCTTATGGAGAGGGATAAAGTTGGCAGACACCACCATTAACACCATGGTATTGCCCTGGGAAGGGGGAAGGCCTGTGACAAAATCAAGAGCTATATTGGACCAGGGATGGGAAGGGATAGAGAGGGGGTGGAGGTAGCCAGCTGGTGAGAAATTGGAGGATTTGTTCTAAGCACAGACTGGGCAGGCAGAAATCTCTCATCATTGTTGGCCACCAGAAGTTCTGACGCACCAGCACCAGAGTGCGTCTGACTCCCAAATGACATGTGACCTTGGATGTGTGGCCCCATTTGAGGATGGGTGAACAACCCGAAACGGGGACAAACAACAGACCCTCCAGGCATTGCCTCTTGGCAGGCACAGTCCTGAGCGCTCTCTTAACCCATGCCTTGATCCCCCACGTGACCGCCTTCACCACTCGATTGGGTGGAACTATGGCATAGGAGCAGGCCAGACACTTGGGTCCAGGAAAAACATGAGAGCACATCAGGCTTACTGTTCTTAGAGCCAGGACGGTACGAGATGGTAAAATTGAACCGCCCAAAGAAGAGTGCCCAACAGGCCTGCCGGGAGATTTAGCTGACCGAATATACTCCAAATGTTTGTGGTTGGTCCAGAGTGTGTGTGCCACTCATCCAATGCCATCTTGACTACCAAAAGCTCCTGGTTGCCTCATTCAAAATCACAATGTTTCCTATTAAAATCATGGTTACATTTGGGTTTGAGTTACACATTTTGGTGGGGTTAAAGTTATATGTTAAACTTAGAAAAAAAATATTCTATAGGAGTAAAGTCTTTGTATGTTTTTGTATGCACTTACTCATACAATTTCACCATCTCATGCAATTATTATTAATTTCGGAAACAAAAGCTATTGACTTTAGAAGACTTTGAATATAGCACATGATACGTATGGATTTCTTGTATGAAACTTTTATTATTTTATGTTATTTTGAAGCTCGATAGGATAGAAGGCTGGTTAACACTAAATCCGTGACAATTTTGCAAGACGGACTTCTGACGAAAGGTCTATTCACACCAAGTCCGTAAAAAATGAAAGGAAAAACTATTTCACCCTTGTACAGTAAAAGCTCTTATCTCATTGATCAATCAGTTTTCAATGCAGTCCAAATAAAAAAAATCTTCAGATTGTCGATGGATGATTTGTCGGACCTGATGTCGGATCTGATAGCGCCATGGGAATCCACTGGTCCCATTCAAAATCTTGTTCAGAGTGAACAATCGCACCAAAAAAAAACGAATTTGGTGTGAGCAGGCACTTTTATCTTTGTTTCATCTTGGACTTACACTGTGATACCTAGCAGCTTGGATGCAGCATCATTTAAAATCAATAGTTTTCAGTTTCAGATGCCATTGTAGAAATTTTGTATTCACAGTCAGCCATGATTACTTTAATTAATGAATGAAAGTGTCAAATAACAGGACTGTTACTGAGATTAAGCGAGTAATATTCAGCTGGTCATGTGATTCTAACATGGCAGCCCCCAGGTGCAGACCCTCTCCATGTAGAATAAAACAGCTTTTATAAGGTTACTGTTATGACTGGAGTCTTCATTTTAAAGTGAGTGGTCAAGATTTCCTAATATATTGCATACTTACAATTCATGCCTTTAGGAGTTAACATTTTTTAATTAGGAAAAAATGACTGAGTGCACCTTTAAGGCTTGAAGTTAAAAAAATCAAGGCTTGGACCTCACAATTTTAAAATTCTCGAGTACTTCCAGGGTTTGCATGACTAAAAGAATCCTGAGCAGTGTGCAGTTCTCTCTTACATTTCATTCTCTGTCACTTTTTTATTTATCCTTTACAACTTATTCACCCCAGATCATTTCTTTCAACACAGACAGTGGGCCTCCATTCAGATTCATTGACACAATAATTCCTTTGTTACTGGAAGAGAGAATTGGGTTTCCTTGTGTATCAGCAGCAAAAAATCCCTGGAATTTAATTTACAATCTGTAAACCACTGAAAGAAAAGAAAATTGCAATTTCCATCACTTCCTGGAATAAAAGAGAGAATACAGCATTGAAGCTTAGATTCATATAAGTAACAGTGTAATTCATTATCTAGTGAGCAGCATTTAAAATTAATCTCTCAATGCAATCCTGGGGGTTTTCCAAGTGAAATTTTTTACACCCTTGACGGGCACTGCGGGAAGGGGACGTCAATCCAAGGGCCGTTCCAAACAAAAGTAAGACAGTTATTTTTTTCACAAAGGGTCCTTTCACAAGACTATTAGCAAAGGGTACATTCATACAGTAGTGCCATGCTCCCCTCAGAGTCCCCACATCAAGAGCTCTGTACTTCGAAGTGAGCAGGGCATAGGGATGATCACTTTTGATTGGATTTCACCCCCTGAAGGATGGCATACAGAATCAAAAACGACTTCCATATCGAGTGGGAATGTCCCCATGTGGTGAAGTATAGTTCAAATAAAAGCAGTTCTCATGATGCTGAGAGTGAATGCAGAGACCTATCTTACCATAGGCACACTCTGAGTGGACAGTCTTGTGACTGTCGGATCCCATTCATGTGGGCAGGGCTCACATAGTAATAGACTGTTCTGTGATGCTTCTGCTTTTGGGCAACAAGAAGCCAGGCACACCAAAAACAGTCTGCCCTAAGTTCGTTCACTGACTGTCTGATGGATATTTCTCACAAAACTGGAATGCACTTTCTTGATCTGGCAAGATCTAATCTGACTGGGTGGCTTTATGCCACTTCTGGGGTAAGGGTTTTCTGATCAGTCTGGAAACAAAGTCATGTTTACAATGAGTGCCTTTACAAAAAAAATCTGTTTCTTAGTTCTGGCAAACTAACCGCAAACTTGACGCAAATTTGCCACTCAATATTTTCACATGCAAATGAGCTTGTCATTCAATGCAAATGTTTGCCAGAAGTTTGCAGCTCTTCACCGGTAGTGGTGAACCTGTAGCAAACCTTTGGCAACAATGGATAATTTGCCAAAAGTAATTAGTGGCGATTTTGTGAGTTTGCGGCAAATTTACAATGAACTCTACATTTTTGTAAGGGTGCTATTGAGGAAGAACTTATTTCAAGATTCGACAAAGTTTTTTCAGGTTGGTGGCATCAAGACTTTGAAAGATACTCAGTGTTTTATTTGTGGCACTTAGTAACAAGTTACCTAGATATCCACAAACATAACTGTTTATTCTGATATTCACATACACATACGTATACCGCCCCCCCCCATAAAAATGAAACAAACCGTGGTTGATTGCTTACCATGTCGGTCCGATAGTCTCTTCCTTTCTAAATGTGCAGTTCTTGGCCAGAATAAGATGCAATGTGGACCAGATATAATGCTGAAGTCAAAAGTCTGGCTATGTGAAAGTGTAATAAAGAACCAAAGTGCAATTGTTTTGGAAAAAAAATAAACAAATAAAAAGTGATGTTGGAGACATGGCCTAGTGGGTTGTGCACATGCTCTGACACTGCAAGATTGCACTTATGCATGCGACTCAATTTCAGTTCTGGCTTGTCTCATTTCCCAATCCCCCTGTCACCTCTCCACTGTACTCTCAATAACAATGGTAAAAAAAAAAAATATAACAATAACCAAAAAATAAAATAAAATTAGAAAAAGCAACAAAACCACCCACTTAAAGATTCCTAGAACATGCCGAATTTGAAAACATGACTACTATGTCTAGATGCAAACATGACTTACCAAACCAGTCAAGGTTAACATACATAAACAAACGATAAGTTACTATGACAACAAGTTGGTATATTAATAGATAAGACACAGGTGGACACAATCAAGGCAGGGTAGGGAACAATTCCTTTCAGGGTAGGGAATTAGATCAATACAGGAAAACAATACCAAGAATCTTCATCAGGTGAACTGAAATAACTTTAGGCTATAAATATATTGCAGTTAAAAGAGTGGCTTTATTACTTTTTTTCTTCCGTGGAACACAACTGTAAAGAATGTTCATGCTGCTGTTTCTCAAACAAAAAACGTACACAGACCAGTGGCTGTCAAGCTCAAAAATATATTATATATTTTATATCATATAAATCAAAAAATGATTTAATTTTGAGCACAACAGCAGGGAGATGACCCACTGAGATGTGGAAGCAGCACAAGATCTCTTCATCTGGATAGGCTGTTGGAGTTGGCAAACTTCAAGACTTCCCTGTGGTCTCATGGAGCACTGCCATGCACTTGGCTATGACAAGTTAACCCTCTATGGCATGAATTTTTATTTTTTTTTTGGGGGGGGGGCGGGGTACCAGATATTGGTGTGCTACGAGGGTACTGAAACATCAAGGATTTCTATAGTACATATGATAAGTGGAATAAGGAAAACAAGCAATATATGCATTAGAAAAACTTTTATTTTGACAAACATCAACCACAAATGGTTCCAACCAATCACAAACATCAAACAATCAAATAAACAAACAAACCTCTACTAATTACAACTAACACCTCATGTATAAATGTTTCTCACATTTCATATAAACATATAAACCAACATACAAATGATTCTGTGTGTGTGTGTTGCATAGGCCTTCAGCGATGTATGACTTGATGGTATACGGCTTCATATGTTCCTTCTTTCTCATGCCAGTGCCTTCACAGTCTCTTCCGTAGAGCAGCCAGGTGATATGGTCCTAATTGTGCATCCGAGCACATCCCCACACTTTAGCATGATATTGCCCGAACAAAAGTGGTCTAACTGCACAATGTCGTCCTGAGGCAACAAACCAAAAAAACACAAATAAATAAAAACAAAATAAATCTTTAAACAATCAAACTTCTTTACATGCTCATGCACATGCATATATTTATTTTATATAAAGTTATTTCAATTTAAACATGTTAAAAAGTGATATTTATCTTACCAATTGGAGTCACTGTGTCCCATGCGGCTTTTCTTCCTGAAAGGACTGCTCCATCCCCAGACAAAAGGCCAGACCCACTTCATCCCCTCATTTCACTGAACACAGACATTTCAGGTGATATTATATATTTTCTTTTTATAAAAAAAAATTAAAGGGGCGGTGTGAGGTCCAAAAAGGTAGTTTGAGGGTTAATTCTAGAGCTTCTGTGAACTTCTTTTGGAGAATTTTCAACATGGTCAGTGATTCAGTCCTGCTTAAACATGAACTATGGGCCAAGGCTTGTGCCCAGGAAGAGACAAATACATTCCAAGGGTAAAATAGAGTCATCTCAATGGAAAACCATGCAATAGTGAATCTTGAGTGATGGACTTACGATGGCAAATAATTTCCTTCGTATGGAGCCAGATAAATGACAAAAAGATTTGAATTTGAATTTTGTAAATTTGAATTTTAGACATGTGGCATTTAAAACAAAATTGAATTTTTCATGGCATATTTTATAGTTTTGAATTTGAATTTTGTAAATTTGTATTCTAGATATGTGGCATTTAACAAAATTGAATTGTTTTTGTGCTGTATTTTATATATTTGTATTTTTAAACAGCAGATTTTGTGTTCTGAATTTTTTAAAGGTGAAATTAGCTGTAAATATTCAGATTATAAAATTACAGCTGAAGAAGAAATTCTAAATTCAATATAGAATTCAATATTCCAAAATTCAAAATGCAGAAATTCAGATCTTTCAGAAAGTAGGCCAAAATTCGAAACGCAGAAATTCTGATCTTACAAAAAGGAGGCCAAAGGTCAAGCTTCCGTGTTCTACAGGGAAAAGTAGAGGGTTTCAGAAAAGTCAAATGGAGCATTTTGGCCAATCACAGAGCTACTACAGGTTTCTGACCTTCGTGAAGTTGGCACACCAATAAATCATTACCAAAACTATAGCATTTGTTTGTGCTGCATTTGTGCCGATATGTGCTGCAAAAAAATTTAAGTTTGTGCTGGTTTGGTATTTGAGATATTAGATTTTTTTTTTTTTTTTTGGCTGTGTGATGTCACTTTCCACCCCATGTGGTCCAAATCGCTCCAAACCGTTGCCGTTTGTTTGTGCTCGATTTGTGTCAGTTTGTACCATTAACAGAAGCATTGTAACTATTTCCCTTTCTTAGATATAGCAGGAAAACCTTTTTGGGAGCAGAGACGTCACTCTCCACCCCATGTCGTCCAAATTGCTACAAACCATTGTCTTTCGTTTGTGCTCGATTTGTGCCGTTAAAATAAACACTGTATCTATCTCCACTCATTAGAAATAACAGCTTGTATTCGGGAGCAGTGATGTCACTCTCCACCCCAAATAGTCCAAATCGCTCCAATCCAAATCCTGTCTTTCCTTTGTGCTGGTTTGTGCCAGCCATTGAAAGAAACATCATAATGTTTTCCTTTCTTTGTATTTAACAAGATAGCTTTTAGGAGCCGTGTGGTCGCGCAGGCTACACCCCATGTCAATCACTTCATTGTTTGTGCTCGCTTGATGCTGGTTTGTGCCTCGTTTGGTATCGCATTTATTAATGACAAAGACTTAATCTTTCACCTCATCAAACTCCAAATGTAGCAACGAAAATTGTCTGTGTTTTGTTATGAAAATTATGGTTGTGTATATGCTATATGTGACATTGCTGAACAAAGTACATCATGTTTATAAAGTCTAATTATTCAGAAGTTTTTTCGCAAGTAAACAGCCACAGTATTCCAACACGTTCTCACTCCCAAGG
This sequence comes from Myxocyprinus asiaticus, assembly GCF_019703515.2. Classification (NCBI taxonomy): domain Eukaryota; kingdom Metazoa; phylum Chordata; class Actinopteri; order Cypriniformes; family Catostomidae; genus Myxocyprinus; species Myxocyprinus asiaticus. The sequence continues at coordinate 9,717,077 of NC_059375.1, read as the reverse complement.
CGTAAAAAACCTACAGACGCCAAAGGTGCCCTCTGGCGTCAGTTTTCGACACAACCGGCAAGTGCATTCTTTACAACAAGAAAACTTTGACGTCAACTGACTGACACGAAGGGCATCAGAATTTTAGCATCGTTTCATTATTCATTGGGGTACAATTTTGTCATCGTGACATCTGTTGGGGGAATGATTTTCATTTAATTTCAAATCAGCAACATGAATTCACAGTGCTTAAAATGTAATCTGTTGTTTATCTGTCTATTTAATCTGTCTGTACACATCCTGCAGTGCTGAAGTGACCCATTTCATTCCAGATGTATTCAGAGTCTTACAATAATTTTATGTGAAAAACAAACCTAAATGTAAGTTATTAGACACTGAACACGGTCATCCGGCGTCTACCATAACACCTGCACAAGTTTCGTTCTAACACATTAAAAAATTGCTGCCTCAAGCGTTATGACACAGGTCTGACATCAGAGAATCAGTGATTTTACCACTGGCTCATTGCCGCCTCAAGTGTTATGACACAGGTCTGACATCAGAGACTCAGTGATTTTACCACTGGCTTAAAAAAATCACAATGATTTTTGTTTTTACCATTGGCTCTCGCGGGTCTTGTGACCGGTTGTGACGAGCTCAAGTTCAGTTGTATTCATTTTTGAAAGAGACATGCCGGTAGAATCAGGATGACAGTTCCTTCACGGAGGGGGCATATTTTCACAGATTAAAACCTTCAGTTTCACTCTGCTACTCACACAAATCTATTATATGGTTTCGAATATTATTATTGTGCATTTTTAGAAATAAATGATCGTGACCGTACTTTCTGCTTATTATGTCTTTTCTGTTGTTGAGCACTGGTTAGGTTTAGGCATAAATGTGCGGTTTGGTGCTTAAAAATATCTATAACACTGTGTAACAAATGTTTTTTTTTGGTTTTTTTTGGTTCCTGGGTAGTAAGTGTTATTTCCTTATTGCTTATGTCTCAACAGTATAGAAAATGGCTATTATTCCCCACAAACTTGCTTTTGTGACCAGGACAGTGATATTTTTAAATTTACCTTTTTCCAATGAGAAAACGGGCGAATTTGTGTCTTTTCGTTCACATGAAATCAGAAAAAAACAACATCTGAATGAGAATGAACATGTATTTATACTAAAGTAATAAAAAAATGACTACAAAAGATTTAGAAGTGAGTAGTGTTTCGAGATTTATGATTATACTGTAAATCACTTTCACGAATCAGCCCCAAAATGTAGTCTCCCATCATGTTCTCGTTATAATGTCCTTGGAAGCGGCGATCAAAGTCCAGTATATCCTGGAAGCGCTCACCTTGCTCCGATGTTCTCCATGAATTTATCAAGATGAGCATCAAGGATATGGACTTTCAGGGATTTCAGAGGTGGAGCTGAGGAGAGAAACCCATACTACACCAACCAAAAAGACCTCAACAACTTGATTAGAGATCTTGGTCTCACCAAGTCCAATGCTGAGCTTTTGACATCTAGGCTTAAGCAGTGGAACTTGTTGGATGAAAGTGTTCAAGTCGTAGATCAGAGGAAGCGTACCACAGGCAGGACTGGCCACAGTGAACCGATTTTTCTGTGGGGAGGAACAACGTCAATTGGGAGCCACTGGTGCACCCCTGGAAGGTGCTGATGCCACCACTGCACATCAAATTAGGCCTTATGACACAATTTGTCAGAGCTCTAGATAAGGAGTCGGCAGCATTCACGTACCTTCAAGACTTATTCCCTAAGCTGTCTGAGGCAAAGTTCAAAGCCGGTGTCTTCGTCGGACCACAGATAAAGAAGATCCTGGAGTGCAATGAATTCCCCAAGAAGCTCACCAGTAAGGAGAAAGCGGCTTGGAACAGCTTTGTCGCAGTGGTTCGGGGCTTCCTGGGCAATCACAAGGCCAAAAACTATGTGGAGCTGGTTGAGACTCTGGTGAAGAACTATGGCACAATGGGCTGTAGGATGTCCCTCAAAGTCCATATCTTTGATGCTCATCTTGATAAATTCAAGAAGAACATGGAAGCGTACTCGGAGGAGCAAGGTGAGCGCTTCCATCAGGATATACTGGACTTTGAACACCGCTACCAAGGACAGTATAACGAGAACATGATGGGAGACTACATTTGGGGGCTGATTCATGAAAGTGATTTACAGTATACTTGTAAATCTCGAAAAACTACTTTATGTTTAAAATGTTTTTACTTTAGTATAAAAACATGTTAATTTGGATTCATTATGTTGTTTTTTCCTGACTTTGTGAACGAAAAGACACAAATTTGCCCATTTTCTCATTGGAAATAGGTAAATTTCAAAATATCACTGTTCTGGTCACAAAAGCAAAATCTGTGGGGAATAATAGCCATTTTCTATACTTTTGAGGCATAAGCAATTAGGAAATAACACTTACTACCCAGGAACAAAAATTGTGTTACATAGTGTAATTAGTGTAATGTATATCATGTATATCAAAGTGTCTCTATCATGTTTTATATTGTTGATTATCAGTTAGGTTTATAAATGGGGTTGGGTAGGGGATCTAGTCAAGTCAACCTTTATTTATATAGCACATTTAAAAACAAAAGAAGTTGACCCAAAGTGCTTTACAAATTAATCAAAAATATACAACGACTGAATTATATACATGCAAAAAAAGAAATAATAATAAATACAAAGAAAACAATTTAAAAACTGCATCAAGTATTTACTTAATTTAACATATTAAAAGTCCTATTCAAATGCTAAAGAAATAAATACGTTTTCAAAGAGGATTTAAAAATGGCTATTGAAGAAGCTGACCTCACATGGTAAGGGAGACTATTCCAGAGATTAGGACCTACCACAGAGAAAGCAAGATCACTCTTGGATGTATAGCGACAACAAGGAACATTCAAAAGAAGTTGATGAGAAGACCTGAAGGGACGAGAAGATCACTAATTTATTTGGGCGCGAGACCAGATAGTAAACAAAAAGCTGAATTTAACGGGAAGCTAATGTAGAGACACTAATATAGGGGTAATGTGATAACCTCTTTCTTGACCCTGTCAATAGCCTAGCTGCTGCATTTTGAACCAGCTGTAGGCGGGATAATGTTGTTTGAGGGAGGCCAATGTACAATGAGTTACAATAATCTAACCTTGAAAAAATTAGTGAGTGGATCACAATTTCCAGGTCTTTGCTGGAAAGAAAATGTTTGACTTTAGCGATTGATCTCAAGTGGAAAAAGCTACTCTTGACAACGGCACTAATTTGTTTATTAAAAAGTAATGATGAATTTAAAATCACTCCCAAGGCTTCTTACATGATCTTGTACATCTGACGACAGAGAACCTAACTGGGCAGCCAGGCCAGGTAAAGAGGACATGGGGGGACTTCAGTTTTACTCTCGTTTAATTGTAAAAAATGTTTTGCCAGCCAAAGTTTAATATCTTTGAAGCAATTATGGATGTTATCAAATGAACACTTCTTGTCTAAGCTCACAGGAAAGTAAAATTGTGAATCGTCAGCATAACAGTGATAGGATATGCTGTACTTCTAGAAAATAGAGCTTAGAGGAAGTATATACAAAGAAAATAATAAGGGTCCTAAAATCGACCCTTGAGGGATGCCACATTGTAAATGAGCTGATGTAGAGGAGAAATTCCATACATTTACAGAAAGCATCCTATCTTTTAGATAGGAGGCAAACCACTGGAGGGCCATACCCTGGATGCCAACCCCACACTCGAGACAATTGAGAAGAATGCTATGGTCGATAGTGTCGAACGCAGCACTAATATCTAATAAGACTGTGACAACATGTAAGCCTGAATCCATGGAGAGAAAATATCATTAGTAACCTTGAGCAATGCGGATTCAGTGCTGTGCAAGGATCTGAAACCAGACTGAAATGTGTCTAAAATGTAAAATGTATTTAGATAGGAGTAAAGCTGTGAATAGACAACTCTCTCCAAGATCTTAGAATTAAAAGGCAATTTAGAGATTGGCCTATAATTATTGTGTATTGCTGGATCCAAAGAAGGCTTTTTTTAACAAAGGATGTATAATTGCATGCTTAAAACTGCTAGGAACAACTCCATCAGCTAAGGAGGTGTTAACTATCACTGTCACACTGGAACTAATAGTTGTAAAAACGTCTTTAAAAAGTCGCAGAGATAGAATATCCAGCTTGTAACTGGAACACTTCATCTTGGAAACTATGTCTGCTAACTGTTCTGACAAACTGGTTCAAAGTGAGTCAGGGAGCTGGATGGGGAAGGTATTAGTGGTTGATCCACTTGCGAAGATAGGTTTGATTTTGTGAGTAAAAAGTTAAAATATTCATCACAGGTCTCTTGAGTAGCGTCCAAAAAAGCATCTCTCGTAGGGTTTAAGACAGAATGGATAGTATTAAACAATACTTCTGGTCGATTTGCATTATCAGAAATAACTTTAGAAAAAACAGCTTTTGCTTCTTTCACTGCTCTTTGATAGTTTGTCAAAGACACCTTTAAGATGTCAAAAGAGACCTGAAGCTTGTTTCTTTTCCACTTGCACTCCACTTTTCTACGCTCTTGTCTGAGAGTGTGAGTGACATCATTTAGCCAAGGCTGTAAAACATCCTTAATTTTCCTTGGCTTAAGCGTGAAAGTACATGATTTATTAAAAGATTCAACCAGTGATTCAGTATTGACTTTATCTGAGACATCCTCAGTAAAATGCGATAAATACAATTCTGAAAAAAGATTGGCAGTAGATGAGTGAATGGACCTGGAGTGATGTAAAGACAGAGAAGTAGTAGGGAGAGGACAAGTAGAGACAGACTCAAACATTATTAAATAATGGTAAGAGATGCAACTATCTAGATATCTAAGTTAGATACAAAGATACCATAAGATAATACCAGATCCAATGTATGACCCATGTTGTGAGTAGAACCAGTGACATGTTGAAAAATATTTAAAGACTCAGTGAGGGAGAGAAATTCATTTACCAGCGGTTTCGATGGACAGCATACGTGAATATTAAAATCCCCCAGAATCAGGAGTCTATCACTGCATGACACAAGTCCAGAGAGAAAGTCAGAAAATTGTTCAATAAAGTCTCTATTAAATTTGGGAGGTCTATACACAAGTGCACATAAGGCAGGACCCAGGGCATCAAACTTTAATAGTTGGACCTCAAAACTGGAATACATGTCCTAGGTAGCATTCTGCATTTAAAAGAGTTTTTAAAAACAGTGGCAATGCCACCTCCTCACCCTGAAGTCCGTGGGGAATTTAAAAAGTCACAGCCTGGCAGTGTTAGATCCCCCAGGGCCATTTGTTCGCTAGGATTCAGCCAGGTCTCAGTGATGAATAAACAGTCCAATGTTCGTGATATAAAAAAAGTCGCTCAAAATAAAAGACTTGTTAGTTATTGATTGTGCATTTATAAGGGCCATCTTAATGGTCGCGACATCTGCATTTTTTGCTGGAGTAAAAGATGTGTGTTTTAGCACGCTGAGATCATCGAAAATGACCCCCGCTACAAATCCCTTGCACCAGTCGGAGGGCGACGTAGTGAAGACCGAATGGCTGGTATGTGGTGGTTGTCAGAGGAGTCAGCCGGGAAACTGCCGGGATGTTTGCATGACCCTCGATGGACATACCAGGGGTGGCGTGCAATTCTAAGGGCAATAGTTGTAAACTCCAGCTGACAGTCAGGCCGAAGAATTCAGATGCCATAATTCCAGGGATGCATAATATAAAACCATATCGGAAGCAAAGTAACATCATGAGCCTGCAAACAGGTAGGGAGCTTGCCACTGAAACTGGCAAGGGCCAGCAGCAAAACTCCAGCAGGCCAGGATGGGCAACAGAAGGCACAGCAACCTCAATGATCCACCAACACGACCCAAATTCCAGTTCTGTGTGCTCCGGCCATACTGGACATGGATGATGGGGAGGGAATCAGGCGGCCATTTGAGAATGCACACAATAGTCCTGGTGAAGGCGTTCCGTGAGTACAGCAGTTCGTTTACTCCGATGTAATCCAGGCAGACGAGTTTAAAAAAAAAAAAAAAAAAGTCAACTGTCAATTATCCATAAAAGAAAGTCATAAAACTTGATTTCCTGAGGTCGCTCCTTCAAAAGGTCATAAAATAAAAGCAACTAGAAACATCAAAATGAAACAGGAGAGCAGCGGCAGAGAGACACTCCAGCGTTCACTCAACCGGAAGTTCTCCTATATGGAAGTTCTCCATATCTAAATAATTATGTATGATTGTGTAATGTAATATCACACTAATATATTCATAAGTATTATAAAACATTGAGGTTTAGCACATAAAATAATATTCAAAGATTGATAACTGACGACAAAGTTTTCTTGTTGAAAACAATGGAGTTTCTCACCACGTCAATGAGAGGATGCCAGGGGGCACCTTTGGCGTCATCATGCAGATGACGGCTTCTGCACAAGCGTCAAAATTGGATGCATAGGGAATGAGAATGGGTTGAGTATTAAGCTTTGAATTTGCTTTTATTCATTTTAATTTCGCTAGAAGCTTGCACAACTTTTTAACTTGACATGGCGTCTAAAACACGAACAAGCCGTCAAAGACACAAAATATGCATTCAATGTGAACAGCCCCTCAGTGTAAGGCCAGAAAAGTGCGTGAGCATGCCATTTGTTTATTGTATTATTGTACATTGCTGAATCAAAGTAATCCTACGTTATTTATTATTGCCAAAGACGTAATCTTTCACCCCATCAAACTCCAAATGCAACAATGAAATTGGTTCGTGTTTGTAATGCAAATGCTTTATTTCTTTATTTTTTTTAGCCTTTTGTGGATGGATGGGTTCAAATAACAGAAAACATATGAACTGAGATTTTCTTGACTTACAATGTAGCACTGCAACTGCTCTTAGTTGTGTACTATGTAATTGGCTAGTGTAAAAGTGTAGAATATGCCATGTGCCATGTGGGGCATCTGATTCTGAAACTTCATTTTCCCAATAAAAAAAGGAATACAATGCATGAATGAATACAATAATGTACACAATCTCATGTTGTGTTGTTAATTTTCATCCATTGATGTGTGCTTTCAGCATTTTCACCCCATTATAAATCTAGTGTTTACCTTGAGTACTGTGTTGTGGGAAACAGGACCGCCTGTCTGTGTTAAAAGGAGTGTTAAACTGTGCTTGAGTTTACAGAAAAGTTACTTAAAAATGTGGTGTTAGGGGTTAAACACCTATAACATATTTAATTTAAATATTAAATAAATGGTTAGCATATACATTAACATTTTATTAGTATTTGACATTACTGTAAAAAATAATGAACATACAATATATGTCATTACCTTACATTATTTCACTCATAGCACCCATTTGGAAAGACAAACCTACCAAAATATTAAGTTAATATAACTGAGTCATTTCCACAGACAACCCAACTTGGAGTATGAACTGCTGCAAATATTAATTTCATTTGAAATTATTATTTGAACAATGGGCCTTTATTGTTGGCCTTTTTCTTTGACAGAGGCCCATAGATACATTTATTGCTATTCATTCTTCATCTGTGTTTGGTCCTCCATATTTTATTACTAGATCTCTCTCTCTCTCTCTCTCTCTCTCTCTCTCTCTCTCTCTCTCTCTCTCTCTCTCTCTGTCTGTCTGTCTGTCTGTCTCTGTCAGGAAATATCAGATTTGGTCTGATACGTAAACTTGACTACGTACTAAGAGGCAGATGCAGGGGAAGAGCAACATGAGACAAATGGAGAGATAAAGATAAATTAGCATAGTTAATTGAATTAGTTTCATCTTGGGCAAAGCTCTGTCTGACCAGAAACATAGTAAACAAATATTTTATTAACAAGCAAAAGGGATGTATTACTGCTTCAACAATAGTGTCTTGTGGTTTTGGAGACCTTAAAACTAATTAACTCTTGTGGAGAAAATATAGTTATTCTAGATTTATCTACAGCAATAGTAAGATACAATAAAAATGAAATTAATAAATGGTAAAATGTATTACATAAAATGAATATAAAAAAACATATAAATATAAAATAAATATAGCCTTCACTGCTAGTCCAAAGTCTGGACACTACCTAAGTGTATTTCTCATAAACTTAAAACCTTGTGATCTAAAAGGTTATGTTCAAATGTTTGGATTAATCCTGTACACAAAAATAAATGGTACCCAATTATATATGTCTATACAAACCCTTAAAAAAATAGCCAAACAAGTGTTCAGCATACACAAAAATCATTCAATACAATTTAAAAAGTAACCCAGGATGCACCTCATGAAGTTGCTTAAGAGCGTGAACAGAGTGTGCAGAGCTGGAATCTACACAAAAGGCTACAATGAAGAAGTTCAAATATAAGATGGTTCTGATTTATTTATTTTGGTCACTGCATAATTTCCATACTTCCATTTGTGTTACTTCTTAGTTTTGATGACTTTATACTCTAAATTCAAAAATGTGCAGGAACAAATAATAAAGAATAGGTAAGTGTGACCCAACTTTTAAAATGGAAATGCTGTATGGAAGTAATATAAAAAAATAAACAACATAAATGAAGTAAACAGATGTGTAATGGGCAAGGAGGAGGTGGAAACCGGCTGAACAGTCAACATAAACTTTAATGATATAAATGAACTTAAAACAATATCAAATATAAAGACACACAGACACACACAAAGCGGCCGTCTAATTTTTATAAATCGTAGTAAGAACAAATTACAACTCCTCTATCATGATGCATTAAGGGGGCTTTCACACTGGGCACGTTTGCTGCGGTCCGATTCCGAGTGTGATTGTTGCAGATGCCCCCCGCAACTTTGGTCTGGTTTCACACTCACTTGATTCTATCGAACCCCGGTCCATTTGCGTTCATCTTACATCATCACAAAACGCATGGAGAACACAACGCGACTCATCATACTTTTTGTTTTTTTGTTATTTTGGTGCCATTATGCACAGCAGAGTGAACGACAACTGCGTATATGTGTGCTTCATTGCTGCTGCTCGCAAACAGAATCGCACTACAGTTCCATTGCAACCGAACTCAGACCACCTTCTACAGGTAGTCTTGTGTTCGGTACCGCGGTGCGCTCCCCGGTCCGCATGACAGCTTTCACATTACCAATTTTTCATGTGAACCGTGCTGTGTTTCAAACTAAACTGCCAGTGTGAAAGCACCCTAAGAAACATTCCCTGCTGCATTACTTAGCCTACCGTTTTGTAAATCTCGCGTTCATAAGGGTAATTTTATGAGGTAGGCTTACTTTGGTTCAGCAATGAACAATAACACAATAAACAAATGTCATGCTCACACACTGTTCCAGTCTTACACTGAGGGGCTGTTCACACTGAATGCATATTTTGTGTCTGTCTGCACTGTTTTATAATTTTTTTTGCCTAAACAACTAAAATAAATGTCTTATTCACTATCACGTTACTTCAGGTAGAGTGAACGCTGGCGTGTTTATGCTCTCCGGATTCTTTTCAATGTTTTTAGATGCTGTTGTTTAGTGGCCTTTTGTAGGAATGACCTCAGGAAATTGAGTTTTATGCTTCTCTTTTATGGACAGTCTTATGGACTATTGACATTTTTGTTTGTTTGAAATCTACGCTACACCTCTCATTTGACTCGATCACCTCAAATTAAATAAACACCGCTGTACTCACTGATGGTCTTCGCTGGAACTGCTATGTGCAGCCTTAAATAGGCTGCTTAATTCCCTGTCCATCGTACATGTCCAGTGGGGCTAGAGCGCGTGGACTTTGAATTCGGGTCGTGTTGGTGGATTCACTGAGGATGTTCTGCCTTCTGCTGACCATCTTGGCCTGCTGGAGTTTGCTATTGGCCCTTGACAGTTTCAGAGGAGAGCTCCCTGCTTGTTTGCAGGTTCATGCAATCATCTTTCTTCCGACATGGTTTTATACTACTCATCTCTGGAATTACGGTGTTTGAATTCCTCGGCCCTCCTGTCAGATGGAGTTTACAACTATTGCGCTGCTCTTGGAATTGCGCATCGCCCCCGGTATGTCCATCGAGGGTCACGCCAACATCCCTGCAGATTACCGACTGATTCCTCTGACAACCACCACACACCAGCCATCTGGTCTTCACGCCATCGCCCTCCAACTGGTGAAAGTGATGTGAAGCGAGGTGTCAATTTCGATAATCTCAGCTTGCTGAAACACACATCTTTTATTTCACTGCAAAACACAGATGTTGCCACTATAAAGATGGCCCTCATTAATGCACGATCAATATCGAACAAGTATTTTATTCTGAATGACTTTTTTATATCTTGCTCTCTGGACGTTTTATTCATCACCAAGACCTGGCTGAATCCTGGTGAACAAATGGCCCTGGGGGATCTAACACCACCAGGCTGTGACTTTTAAATTCTCCTCGGACTTCAAGGCGAGGAGGTGGCGTTGCCACTGTTTTTAGAAACTTGTTTAAATGCAGAACAATACCTATGGACATGTATTCCAGTTTTGAGGTCTAATTATTAAAGATTGACATCTTGGGTCCTGCTTTCTGTGCACTTGTGTACAGACCTCCCAGATTTAATAGGGACTTCATCCAACATCTTTCAGACTTTCTCTCTGGACTGGTGTCTCGTGGTGATAGACTCCTGATTCTTGGGGATTTTAATATTCACGTATGCTGTCCATCAAAACCTCTAATAAATTAATTTCTCTTCCTCGCTAAGTCTTTAAATTTTGTTCTACCCACAACATGAGTCATACATTAGATCTTGTGTTATCTTATGGTCTTTCTGTATCCAACTTAGAGGTCTTAGATATTGGCATTTCTGACCATTATTCAATAATGTTTGAGTCTGCCTCTACTTGCACTCTCCCTACTTTTTCTCAGCCCTTAAGTCACTCCCGGTCCATTCACTCGTCTACTGCCAATCTTTTTTCTGAATTGTATCTAATGCATTTCACAGATGATGTCTTAGCTGGACTCAACATTGAATCATTGGTTGAAGCTTTTAATAAATCTTGTACTTTTACTCTTGATAATGTCACTTCACTTAAGCCAAGGAGAGTTAAGGGCGTTTCACAGCCTTGGCTAAGTGACGTCACCCGATGAAGATGAAGTGTTCCAGTTACAAGCTGGATATTTTCTCCGTGCCTTTTTAAAGAAGTTTTCATAACTATCAGTTCTAGTGTGACAGCAATGAGATAGACCAGTGAAGCAGAGCTGGAACTTCAAGCCTGCTTTGACTGCACTGATTGGAGTGTTTTTGAGGCTGCTGACACCAATATGGACGAGCTCACAGATACTGTTACATCATATATCAGTTTCTGTGAGGATATTTGCATCCCTACTAGGACTTATTTAACATTTAACAATGCAAACCATGGTTTACAGCAGAGCTCAGGCAGCTTCATCAGGCCAAAGAGGATGCAAACAGGGGTGCGGATAAAGTCTTGTACAATCAGGCCAGGAACACACTGAATAAGGAAATCAGAGTGGCTAAAAAAAGACTCTGAGAAGCTGAAAAACAAGTTTTCAGCTAACAACCATAAATCAGTGTGGAGTGGCATGAAACAACTTACGAATTACAGGACTCCTACCCCCAACCCTGTGGTGGACCAACAACTGGCTGATAACCTGTAGATTTGAAAGGCCCAATCTCACACCCGCTCTGACCTTCACTTCACACAAACACCAACACCTCCTGCAACCCCCCCTCCTCCCCCTCCTGTTACTCAACCTGCACTTAAGATCTGTGAAGATGATGTGTGCCGTTCTTTTGGAAACAAAAGTTAAGGAAAGCTTCAGGCCCAGATGACGTTTCACCTGCATGTCTTAGATCCTGTGCTAACCAGCTGGCCCCCATCTTCACACTGATTTTCAATAGATTACTGGAGCAGTGTGAATTCCCATGCTGCTTCAAATGCGCAATCAACATCCCTGTCCCAAAGAAACCCAAAATCACAGGACTTAATGACTACAGACCTGTCGCCCTGATGTCTGTGGTCATGAAGTCATTTGAAAGACTGGTGTTGGCCCACCTGAAGGACATCACTGGACCCTTTCGAGACCCTTGAATTTTATAATAAAGCAAACAGGTCTGTGGATGATGCAGTCAACATAGGATTGCATCATATCCTGCAACATCTGGACAGACCAGGGACATATGCAAGGATCCTTTTCGTGGACTTCAGTTCGACTTTCAACCCCATCATCCCAGCTATTCTCTGGACTAAATTACACCAACTCTCTGTTCCTTCGTCTATCTATCAGTGGATTACCAGCTTTCTGACGGACAGGCAGCAGCTTGTGAGACAGGGGAAATTCACTTCCAGCACCTGTACAATCAGCACTGGTGCCCCCCAAGGATGTGTGCTCTCCCCACTACTCTTCTCCCTCTACACCAACGACTGCATCGCCAAGGACCCCTCTGTCAAGCTCCTGAAGTTTGCAGACGACACCACTGTCATCGGCCTCATCCGAGATGACGAGGAGTCTGCATACAGAAGGGAGGTTAAAAGCTGGCTGTCTGGTGCAGTCAAAACAACCTTGAGCTGAACACGCTCAAAACGGTGGAGATGATTGTGGATGTTAGGAGGAACACCCCAACACTGTCCCCCCTCAACATTCTAAACAGCACTGTGGCAGCAGTGGAGTCATTCAGGTTCCTGGGCACTACCATCTCACAGGACCTGAAGTGGGAGACACACATTGACTCCAAAAAGTGAAAAAGGCCCAGCAGAGGTTGTACTTCCTTTGTCAGTTGAGGAATTATTGACGCGTCTTTTTAAAGATGCTTTTCCGATTTTGTGTTATTCCTGGTTGTGTCGTTATCTCTCGCCTTCTAACGGTCACGATCACTGTCTTTCGTGTCTGGGTACTGCTTACGCGGAGACAGCGTTCGTGGATGGTCATGTTCTCATTGCGAGAATATGTCCATGGCAACGTTGCGGTCGCGGCTCACCTTTGTAAGAAAGCGAGCCACCCCAGAGGCTCCCGCCTCGGTCCTTTTACCCACGGGTTTGAGGCCAGCGCGGCTAGCACTGGGGGTGATTTGGGGACCCCAATGGGACAGCCTCCGCCGGGTATCCCCCCGCGGACCTCCCATTCCCCAGCACGCTCATCTGCCCCGATCGGGCTTCCGGGTGAGTCCGCCGGCTCGTCTCATGGCGAGTTCGACCTCTTATTCGGAGCCCGCGAAAGTGATGAGCTCTCGAGTGCAGCATCGGAGAGTGGGCTCGTCCAGTCGGAAGCCTCAGCAGGGCTCCTCCCTTCGGGGTCGATCGCCCAGTCACAGGCTGACACGGAGATGACGAATGCTTTCCCGGGCAGCCGCGAGCGTCGGTTAGAGTGGATTTCACCGCTCTTCCCTGAACCCTCGCAGCTCGGTGATTGGTTCCTGGGCTCGCGGCGCCGCTCAAAGCCACGCCCCGCCCCGTTCCTTTCTTCCCAGAAGTGCATGAAAAGCTGACAAGGTCACGGGAGGCACTTTTTACTGCCCGGTCCCGATCTTTTCAGCTTCCCCGCTCTCACTACCCTTGATGGTGGGGCAGCCAAGGGTTATTCGGCAATTCCCCGGTGGATAAAGGCGCTCGCGGTGCACCTATGCCCGCAGAGCGCCGCCACCTGGCGCGGGTGCCCAAAGCCCCCGTCCAAGGCCTGTAGGTTTACGTCGTCTCTGACGGCCAAGGCCTACAGTGCCGCTGGACAAGCCGCCTCCACCCTGCACGCCATGGCTCTCCTGCAAGTCCGCCAAGGCGCTAAAGGAACTGCACGAGGGTAGTTCCGCCCCGGGATTGATGCAGGAACTGCGCTCGGCGACCGACCTCGCTCTCCAAGCGACGGAGGTCACGGCGCGGTCTCTCGGGCGGACGATGGCCACACAAGTGGTCCATGAGCGCCACCTTTGGCTCAACCTGGTCGAGATGGGTGAGGCCGACAAGACACGATTCCTTGCTGCCCCCATTTCCCAGGCGGGCCTATTTGGCGACACCGTCGAGGACTTTGCCCAGCAGTTCTCAATGGTAGAGCAGTAGATGGATGCTAGCCAGCATATCCTGCCCCGGCGTGGCTCAAGATCCCGCACCCCATCTACTCATCGCCAAGGGCACCGCCCCTTCGGCCTGGCCCCGGCGTGGAGCCCACCGCAGGAAGCAGACGCCACCCCTCATCCCAGACGTGGTGCTCGGACCTCACGCTCCTCGTGACAGCTCCCCCCGGGCAAATTCCCCTGAGGAAGGACCTTCTTTCTCAGGGAAGGGGCACCATCCGGCACCCGCGCCCAGACCTCTGGAATCTCCATGTCTGGCCCCTGGACGGGATGCGGAAGACCTAAGCTGTCTCCCACCAGACATGTTCACTCAGGCTAGGGCTCCCTCTATGAGGCGCCTGTATGCCTTTAAGTGGCGTCTGTTCGCTAAGTGGTGTTCTTCCCATCGGGAAGTCCCCCAGAGATGCGCAGTCAGATCAGTGCTTTCCTTCCTGCAAGAGAGGTTGGAAGGGAGGCTGTCCCCTTCCACCTTGAAGGTGTACATTGCTGCCATAGCAGCACACCACGACACAGTCGACGGTAAGTCCTTAGGGAAGCATGATCTGATCATCAGGTTCCTAAGAGGCACCAGGAGGCTGAATCCCTCCAGGCCGTGCCTCGTTCCCTCATCGGACCTCTGTAGTTCTTCAGGGTCTACAGAGAGCCCCCTTTGAGCTTTGCAGTCAGCCAAGCTTAAGGCACTCTCCTTGAAGACTGCCCTCCTGACTGCACTCACTTCCATCAAGAGGGTAGGTGACCTGCAAGCGTTCTCTGTCGGTGAAACGTGCCTGGAGTTCGGTCCGGGCTATTCTCACGTGATCCTGAGACCCCGACTGGGCTATGTGCCCAAGGTTCCCACCACTCCTTTTAGGGACCAGGTGGTGAACCTGCAAGCGCTGCCCCAGGAGGAGGCAGACCCAGCCCTGTCGTTGCTGTGTCCGGTGCACGCTTTACGCATCTATTTGGATTGCACACAGAACTTTAGAGTCTCTGAGTAGCTCTTTGTCTGCTTTGGTGCACAGCGGAAAGGAAGCGCTGTCTCCAAGCAGAGGATCGCCCACTGGCTCGTTGATGCCATAACTATGGCATATCTCGCCCAAAACATGCCACCCCCGGTAGGGCTAAGAGGCCAATCTACCCGTGGTGTAGCGGCTTCTTGGGCCCTGGCCAAAGGTGCCTCTCTAACAGACATTTGTAGAACAAGGGGTGGGCAACACCCAACACCTTTGCAAGGTTCTACAACCTTCGGGTGGAACCGGTTTCGTCCCATGGTAGTGGCACGCAACTTAAGCGGATAAGCCCGGGATAGCCGGCCGGGTGTATCGCTTGCACATAGCGCCTTCCACCTCCTTTTGAGCTGAAGATGTGCACTGTTAATTCCCAGTAGTGTTCACAAAACTTGTTCCTGGTTGACTTCCACCGAGCTTTGTGGCAGTCGAGTTTTCGGAGAGACTCACTGCCGGCCCAGTACACACGCTAACTAAGAGCCTGGTTCTGGGGTAGGTGCTCCGCATGTGGCAGTTCCCTGTAAGGCTAACCCCATGCGATCTATATCTTCCGCTAATTCATTCCCTGCTGGCAAACTGCGTCTTCCTTGGGCAGAGTCCCTCTGCCCCAGTCTCCATGTTGTAGTAACTCCTCCCCCATTGGGCAGGATCTACCTTGAAGGCTCTCCACATGGTTGGAAAGACCATGTGATGTATTCTTCCACTTAAATATCCCCCCCCCCCCCCTCTTGGGGCGAGGTGTGGTCTCCGCGGTGTCCTGGCGGCCCAGTCGGATAATCCCCCTTCTTTTTTAGGGAGTGGAAAAAGAGAAGGGGGAAAGAGGCCACGACTGGGTTAAGCCTGTCTCTATCTTTGGGTAGTCGACTTGTCCCCAAAAAGGGCCGTTCGACACTCATAACTGTGTTGGGGGAGGTTACGTGTCGACCTGGTGTGCTGGCTATGAGGCACACAGCAAGTCTGCCCACCACACACTGCCAGTTCACGTAACACCGTTCAGCCTTGTGGCGTTTTGTATAGGGACCCCTAGTGTCACTACATCGACACCAACGTCGAGTGAGTGACAGATAGGGAACGTCATGGTTACTGGTGTAACCTCCGTTCCCTGATGGAGGGAACGAGACATTGGTCCCTCCTGCCACAACGCTGAACTACCCGCTGAAATGGCCGGACCTTAAATCGGCTCCTCAGCGTAAAACCTAAATGAGTGGTTGCATACCAGCTCCTTTTATACCCGTATGTTCGGGGGAGTGGCGTGCAAATACCACTCGCCAATTTTCATTGGCCTTTTATCAAAGACCAGAGGTGTCTCGGGCTCCCAAGAGTGACCCCTAGTGTCACTACATCGACACCAACGTCTCGTTCCCTCCATCAGGGAACGGAGGTTACACCAGTAACCATGACGTTTTAAACATGCAATTCTACATCCTTTGTTAAAAAAACTTTTTGGATCCGGCAATACACAACAATTGTAGACCAATCTCCAAACTGCCTTTTATTTCCAAGATTTTGGAGAGAGCTGTTTATTCGCAGCTCTACTGCTATCTAAATACATTTAACATTTTAGGTACATTTCAGTCTGGTTTCAGACCCTTGCACGGCACTGAATCTGCATTGTCACTAATTATATTTTTCTCTCCATGGATTCAGGTTTACCTGTCATCTTAGTTTTATTAGATCTCAATGCTGTGTTCGACACTATCGACCATAATATTCTTCTCAATCGTCTCGAGTGTATGGTTGACATCCAGTGTATGGTTCTCCAATGGTTTTCCTCCTATCTAAAAGAAAGGATGTTCTCTGTAAATTTAGGTAATTTTCTTCTATGTCAGCTCAATTACCGTGCGGTATCCCTCAAGGTTCGATTTTAGGACTCTTGTTATTTTCCCTGCATATGCTTCCTCTGATCTCTATTTTCCAGAAGTACAGCATATCTTATTACTGTTATGCCAGTGATTCACAATTTTATTTCCCAGTGAGTGTAGACAACAATTGTTCATTTGAGAACGCCCTATATTGCATCAAAGATATTAAACATTGGCTGGCAAACCATTTTTTACAATTAAATGAAAGCAAAACTGAAGGTCTGATTTTAGGTTCATCCATATCCTCCTTACCTGGCCTGGTTGCCCAGTTAGGTCCTCTGCCGTCGAATGTACAAGATTATGTAAGTGATTTTAGACTCATCTTTACTTTTCAATAAGCAGATCAGTGCTGTTGTCAAGGGTAGCTTTTTCCAGCAGAGATCACTAAAATAAAGCATTTTCTTTCCCACAAAGACTTGGAAATTGTGATCCACTCACTTATTTCTTCAAGGTTAGACTACTGTAACTAAGTTTACAGTTTTAACTACTGTAAAAGCTAGGCTTTTAACGGGATCAAGAAAGAGGGATCACATTTCTTTCCCGTGTTTTAGCATCTCCGCACTGGCTTTCTGTGAAATTCGGGGTCAATTTTAAAATTCTGATTTATGTCTACAAGGCACTATCTGGTCTCGCGCCCCAATAAATCAGTGACCTTCTCCTCCCTTACTTTCCCACCAGAGCGCTAAGGTCTTCTGATCAAATTCTATTGAGGGTTCCTCGTTGCTGCTATAGATCTAAGGGTGACGTGCCTTTTCTGTGATAGGTCCTAATCTATGGAATAGTCTCCCTTTCCATGTGAGGTCAGCTTCATCATTAGCCATTTTTAAATTCTGTAGCTTTTGAAGAGATCCTTGAATAGTTTGAAATGGATAAATACATGATGCTGTATTTAAAGGTTTTTATTTATTTATTTATTTATTTATTTATTTATTTATGTTTTATATTTAACTTCATATCAGTCTGTTTTTAAATCACTCTGTCATTATTTATTTTTTATTTATTTTTTTGATCTGTAAAACACTTTGGGTCAACTTCAGTTGTTTTTAAATGTGCTCTATAAATAAAGGTTGACTTGACTTTTTCAATGAAAACGTGCGCTAGACGGACGTCTTTGATGGCTTGTTCACATTTTTAGACACCATGTCATGTGAAAAAGTACCTAAACTGTTAAATGTTTTGCTCTTTCCATGGCGCTGCATCTAATTTTAGCGCAACAATGCATTCCCACATGTGAATGGCCCCTAACAATTTTTCAAACATTGCACTGAAATTTCTAATATTTTGAAGATTAGCTGCCATATAGGCCTGTCCACCTTTTTCCTGAACGTGGAAGTGTTCCACGATTCGACTGTTTCAAATTTCTGGTCTCCAGTATTTTCACCAGTATATCGGAATATATTCTTAGCAGGTAATGTAATGCTTAAGGTATTACATTTGTAAAAATTGTCAAAAAACTTCACAGAGTCGAGGTGACCATTTTTTTTTTATATACAGTGCCTAACCTGAGTGTGTAAATGACATGAAGCGATGGTCCGAAATTAGTTACGTTGATAACATTAATTATTCTGAGTTGTTATGACAGCAACTGCACAAGTTGAGCTTGAAATTAATTTTTACTCCTAGTAACACTTAAATGGTTGTTGTTCTCATCTGGATCGCTCGTTTAGGCAGTTTTTACTTGGTGTCTCGAGACCAGAAATACAAAACAGGCTAATAGAATCATCGTGGCAATGCCCACTGGTTGCTCAGGAAAGCTGTGGATAAAGTTATACAAACACCGTCAACGCAAGTCACGCAAGTTTCTAGCAAAACTAAAACGAATAAAAGCAAATTCAAAGCTGAATACTGTAGCTGTTTACTTGCGAAAAAAACTTCTGAATAATTAGTCTTTATAAAAATGATGTACTTTGTTCAGCAACGTCACATAAAGCATATAAACAAACCATAATTTTCAGTAAAAAACACAGACAGTTTTCGTTGTTACATTTGGAGTTTGATGAGGTGAAAGATTAAGTCTTTGCCATTAATAAATGCGATACCAAACGTGGCACAAACCAGCACCAAGTGCTGCACAAATGAAGTGATTGAATGGGGTGTAGCCTGCATGACCACATGGCTCCCAAAAGCTATCTTGTTAAATACAAAGAAAGGAAAAGATATGATGTTTCTTTCAATGGCACAAACCAGCACGAATGAAAGACACTTGTTTGGAGCAATTTGGACTCTATGGGGTAGAGAGTGACGTCACCGCTCCCGAATACAAGCTGTTATTTCTAATGAGGGGAGATAGATACAATGTTTATTTTAACGGCACAAACTGGCACAAATCGAGCACAAACGAAAGACAACAGTTTGGAGCGATTTGGACGACATGGGGTGGAGAGTGACGTCTCTGCTCCCGTAAAGTTGTCCTGCTATATCTAAGAAAGGGAAATAGTTACAGTGCTTCTTTTAACACACAAATCGAGCACAAATGAACGGCACCAGTTTGGAGCAATTAGGACCACATGAATGGGTGGAAAGTGTCAACAAACAGGCAAAAAAATAATGTCTAATATCATAAATACCAAACCAGCACAAACGTTCATTTTTTGCAGCACATATCGGCACAAATGCAATACAAACAAATGCTATAGTTTTGGTAATGATTTATTGGTGTGCCAACTTCACGGAGGTCAGAAACCTGTAGTAGCTCTGTGATTGGCCAAAATGCTCCGTTCGATTTTTCTGAAACCCTCTACTTTTCCCTGTAGAACACGGAAGCTTGACCTTTGGCCTCCTTTTTGTAAGATCAGAATTTCTGCATTTTGAATTTTAGAATATTGAATTCTATATTGAATTTTGATAATTGCATTTCTTCTTCAGCTATAATTTTATAATCTGAATATTTACTGCTAATTTCACCAACAAATTCAACAAAATTCAGAACACAAAATCTTCAGTTTAAAAATACATATCTATAAAAATAAAAAAAAACGCCACAAAAACTATTCAGTTTTGTTAAATGCCACGTCTAGAATTCAAATTTACGAAATTCAAATTTAAAACTTTTTGTCATTCGCGTGGAGTTCAAGTTTGGTGAACTTTGACAGGCGAATTCACCGTATTTACTAATAGGAAGTTGCTTGGTTTGCCGTTCACAGTAGATTAAGACTTTGTACACAGCTACACTGAATATTCATAATGAACAAGATCATTTTAGCGGCAGGTTTCTTTTTAACTTCACTCTCCTAGAGTATAAAGTGCAGCATTAAAAAGAGGCTGCTTGTCAATTAGTTTTTTGCTGGTTTCACACGCACTCAGGCTCCTAAGAGCATTATGGAATTTAAGGTGAGCTAGTGCTCCTTAACTTTGCATTTATGGTTGACAGTGATTTGGCTGACCTCTTAGTTTTTCTCTTTGTCTACAGTTAAAAAGCAGACATTCAGTGAAGCATGTCTGCAGCAAAAAAACAAAAAAAAAGTATATATACAGGTGCATCTCAATAAATTAGAATGTCATAGAAAAGTTCATTTATTTCAGTAATTCAACTCAAATTGTGAAACTCGTGTATTAAATAAATTCAATGCACACAGACTGAAGTAGTTTAAGTCTTTGGTTCTTTTAATTGTGATGATTTTGGCTCACATTTAACAAAAACCCACCAATTCACTATCTCAAAAAATTAGAATATGGTGACATGCCAATCAGCTAATCAGCTCAAAACACCTGCAAAGGTTTCCTGAGCCTTCAAAATGGTCTCTCAGTTTGGTTCACTAGGCTACACAATCATGGGGAAGACTGCTGATCTGACAGTTGTCCAGAAGACAATCATTGACACCCTTCACAAGGAGGGTAAGCCACAAACATTCATTGCCAAAGAAGCTGGCTGTTCACAGAGTGCTGTATCCAAGCATGTTAACAGAAAGTTGAGTGGAAGGGAAAAGTGTGGAAGAAAAAGATGCACAACCAACCGAGAGAACCGCAGCCTTATGAGGATTGTCAAGCAAAATCGATTCAAGAATTTGGGTGAACTTCACAAGGAATGGACTGAGGCTGGGGTCAAGGCATCAAGAGCCACCACACACAGACGTGTCAAGGAATTTGGCTACAGTTGTCGTATTCCTCTTGTTAAGCCACTCCTGAACCAAAGACAACGTCAGAGGCGTCTTACCTGGGCTAAGGAGAAGAAGAACTGGACTGTTGCCCAGTGGTCCAAAGTCCTCTTTTCAGATGAGAGCAAGTTTTGTATTTAATTTGGAAACCAAGGTCCTAGAGTCTGGAGGAAGGGTGGAGAAGCTCATAGCCCAAGTTGCTTGAAGTCCAGTGTTAAGTTTCCACAGTCTGTGATGATTTGGGGTGCAATGTCATCTGCTGGTGTTGGTCCATTGTGTTTTTTGAAAACCAAAGTCACTGCACCCGTTTACCAAGAAATTTTGGAGCACTTCATGCTTCCTTCTGCTGACCAGCTTTTTAAAGATGCTGATTTCATTTTCCAGCAGTTTTTGGCACCTGCCCACACTGCCAAAAGCACCAAAAGTTGGTTAAATGACCATGGTGTTGGTGTGCTTGACTGGCCAGCAAACTCACCAGACCTGAACCCCATAGAGAATCTATGGGGTATTGTCAAGAGGAAAATGAGAAACAAGAGACTAAAAAATGCAGATGAGCTTAAGGCCACTGTCAAAGAAACCTGGGCTTCCTACCACCTCAGCAGTGCCACAAACTGATTACCTCCATGCCACGCCGAATTGAGGCTGTAATTAAAGCAAAATGAGCCCCTACCAAGTATTGAGTACATATACAGTAAATTAACATACTTTCTAGAAGGCCAACAATTCACTAAAAATGTTTTTTTTATTGGTCTTATGATGTATTCTAATTTTTTGAGATAGTGAATTGGTGGGTTTTTGTTAAATGTGAGCCAAAATCATCACAATTAAAAGAACCAAAGTCTTAAACTACTTCAGTCTGTGTGCATTGAATTTATTTAATACACGAGTTTCACAATTTGAGTTGAATTACTGAAATAAATTAACTTTTCCATGACATTCTAATTTATTGAGATGCACCTGTATATACAGTGCATCTGGAAAGTAATCACAGCGCTTCACTTTTTCCACATTTTGTTATGTTTCAGCTTTATTCCAAAATTGATTAAATTCATTATTTTCCTCAAAATTCTAGAAACAATACCCCATAATGACAACGTGAAAGAAGTTTGTTTGAAATGTTTGCAAATTTATTAAAAATAAAAAAAGAACAAAAAAAAGACTTATGTACATAAGTATTCACAACCTTTGCTCAATACTTTGTTGAAGCACCTTTGGCACCAATTACAGCGTCAAATCTTTTTGAGTATGATGCTACAAGCTTGGCACACCTATTTTTGGGCAGTTTCTCCCATTCTTCTTTGCAGGACCTCTCAAGCTCCATCAGGTTGGATGGGGAGCGTCGGTGCACAGCCATTTTCAGATCTCTCCAGAGATGTTCAATCGGGTTCAAGTCTGGGCTCTGGCTGGGCCACTCAAGGACATTCACAGAGTTGTCCCGTAGCCACTCCTTTGTTATCTTGGCTGTGTGCTTAGGGTCATTGTCCTGTTGGAAGATGAACCTTTGCCCCAGTCTGAGGTCCAGAGCGCTCTGGAGCAGGTTTTCATCAAGGATGTCTCTGTACATTGCTGCATTCATCTTTCCCTCGATCCTGACTAGTCTCCCAGTTCCTGCCGCTGAAAAACATCCCCACAGCATGATGCTGCCACCACCATGCTTCACTGTAGGGATGGTATTGGCCAGGTGATGAGCGTTGCCTGGTTTCCTCCAGACATGACGCTTGCCATTCAGGCCAAAGAGTTCAATCTTTGTTTCTCATGGTCTGAGAGTCCTTCAGGTGCCTTTTGGCAAACTCCAGGCAGGCTGTCATGTGCCTTTTACTGAGGAGTGCCTTCCGTCTGGCCACTCAACCATACAGGCCTGATTGGTGGAGTGCTGCAGAGATGGTTGTTCTTCTGGAAGGTTCTCCTCTCTCCACAGAGAAATGCTGGAGCTCTGTCAGAGTGGCCATCGGGTTCTTGGTCACCTCCCTGACTAAGGCCCTTCTCCCCCGATTGCTCAGTTTGGCCAGACGGCCAGCTCTAGGATGTCCTGGTGGTTCCAAACTTCTTCCATTTATGGATAATGGAGGCCACTGTGCTCATTGGGACCTTCAATGCTGCAGAAATTTTTCTGTACCCTTCCCCAGATCTGTGCCTTGATACAATCCTGTCTCAGAGGTCTACAGACAATTCCTTGGACTTCATGGCTTGGTTTGTGCTCTGACATGCACTGTTAACTGTGGGACCTTATATAGACAGGTGTGTGCCTTTCCAAATCATGTCCAATCAACTGAATTTACCACAGGTGGACTCCAATCAAGTTGTGGAAACATCTCAAGGATGAACAGTGGAAACAGGATGCACCTGAGCTCAATTTTGAATGTCATGGCAAAGGCTGTGAATACTTATGTACATATGATTTTTTTCATTTTTTATTTTTAATACATTTGCAAAGATTTCAAAAAAACTTCTTTCATGTTGTCATTAAGGGGTATTGTTTGTAGAATTTTGAGGAAAATAATGAATTTAATCCATTTTGGAATAAGGCTGTAACATAACAAAATATGGAAAAAGTGAAGCGCTGTGAATACTTTCCGGATGCACTGTATATATATATATATATATATATATATATATATATATATATATATATATATATATATATGTATTATAATTGTTGGATTATAAAAAGTTGAATACAGCTTAGAAAGTAATATTAGATTTAACAAGACTATATATAGTTTACAGTAAAATACTGTTTTTCTGAGTAAAAAGTTTTTTCAGATTTTCTTTTTTTTTTTGGAATAGGGCGGAACCTTTGCGATGTGTCCGGTGGGGACATTACACTGACACACACACCATGAACACACACCCTGCGTACGTAATTGCGTACACTCAGTGTATGTACTGTAATTGGTTA
This sequence comes from Myxocyprinus asiaticus, assembly GCF_019703515.2. Lineage (NCBI taxonomy): Eukaryota > Metazoa > Chordata > Actinopteri > Cypriniformes > Catostomidae > Myxocyprinus > Myxocyprinus asiaticus. Next base: position 9,693,187 of record NC_059375.1, on the reverse strand, counting down.
AGAATGCACTTCTCGGCTTGTAAAATAGTATGTTATTTAGGTATGTATGCGAGTAGTATGAACAGACTCCGGACATACTTCATCCGGAAATGTGGGCATTGTGCCGTGACCTGTATATGATGTATTAACAACAACCATGAAAATAATCTATTCTGGTTTTGTTAAACAAGCACCATTTAAGTGAAAAGAGCTGTCAGACTTGCGGTTCACCGGCATTCTTTTAAATCCAGTATTTTGAAGGTGACATCTCCTCAGCTACCGAGGGATTATTGGGTATAAAGTGTCCTGTCGATCCACACTTCAGAATCTTGCCAGAAATAGTAGGCCATCCGGGTATTTCTCGCTTACTGTTTTATGAATACTGAGGACATACTACTCCATTGGAATACTGTTTTTTGGAATACTGTAGTAGGGTAGTATATAGTGCCTGACCGATTTATTGGCGTATATGTTTTCCAATATGCGCAGATATGAAAACTTTTTTTTCAGAACATATAATGCAGAAAACAATGCTTGGGGTGATTTAGAGTTGGTGTCATAACATAGTTTGTCCAGCAGAGTGTGCTCCGACTCCACTGTTTACAGAGCTGAGCTGACATGGTTCTGCAGACAGTGCGGAGATAAGCGGTGCGGAGTTAAGCAGTGTCTTACCGGTAAGTTGTTAACTAGTTTGTGAAATACATACTGGAAAGTTATTAAACAATGACCCCATCATTTTCCCTTTTCAATATAACTAATATAACATTAACCTTGTCCCTGACAACCATGTAACTCATGTTTATCACATCTGTTTGCTGTTAGCCAGCTATAGTTTGTCAGTGCAGTAAGTAACGTAGCAGATTGAAAGATTTACAGAGCATCTTTTTGCAGCTCAGCAGACAACGGTGCGGTTGTGGATTGTGTCTGATGGGTGTTGATTTCACGCTACGTTGTTACCTAGTTGGTGAGACGCACTGCTAGAAAGTAAATAAAGTTAATCTTTTACTCTCTGTGACAACGAGCTTATAGCTAACTAGCTAACCACATAGCTACTTTCATACCTTGTCAGCTGAGTGGAAGCTAATGTGTAAACATGTATTCACCAAACTGTTTTGTTCAGGATTCACAGTTTGGTACCCCCTTCAACCAAACAATTCCATTCGTTGCATTTACAAAATGTAACATTTAAAAGTCTGGTTTTCAACCACTGAAAGTTTCACCTGAACTTGTATAGCAGAATACGGTGTAACACCGCTGCCGCTGTTTATCTCTTGACTTGGCAGGTGTAATGCTTCTTGTTTTACAACCTACCCCTAACTGACTGGCAGTATTAAAATAGTAAGTAAATGACTGATACTAAACAGTAGATGTTTATTTAGCTATTTCATTTATTTTTATTTATTCTTTATTTAAATGATCAGCCATTGACTGATACTAAACATACAGTACTGATTTTTATTTAGCTATCATTTTAATTTATTCTTTATTTAAATGGTCAGCCATTGACTTATACTAAACATACAATAGTGATTTTTATTTAGCTATCATTTAAATTTATTCGTTATTTAAATGGTCAGCAACTGACTGATACTAACATACAGTACTGATCTTTATTTAGCTATTTACTGTTTTTTATTTTATTATTATTATTTATTTTATCAGTGTTCATTTCTAGAATTGGTTGACAATGTATAATAATAATGTCAAATATTCTATGATAAAAATATTTGTTTAAGAAAGTAGCCTTCTGAGTACCTTTGCATAGTCATATCGGTGCGAAATTGGTGAACAATCCACATAGAAAAGGTCTGTTTTCATTCTAGCTCAAAAATGTACTATATCGGCCAACGTATCGGTAATCGATGAGTTTCCCCCCCTCTAAAATCAGTATCGGCCTCAAAAATCCCATATCGGTCAGGCTCTAGTAGTATAAATATTTGGATGCAGCAACACACAGTGACTCCATTTGCTGTACAAAAGAAACCCAGATGGGCCTTGTGACAGAAATCAAGTACTTTTCAACCTCTGTAAGGTGCAATTTAATTAACACAGAAGCACATCAAGTCTTAACTAAACTTAAATAGTTGTTTCTGATGTCATTCACAATGCTTCATAGGAGTAGTTAATTCCCACATAAAAGACATTAAAGGAATATTCTAGGTTCAATGCAAGTTAAGCTCAATCGATAGCATTTGTGGCATAATGTTGATTACCAGAAAAATTTATTTTGACTGCTTTTCTTAACAAAACAAAACAAACAAAAAAAATTGGGTAGTAAGGCACTTACAATCGAAGTGAATAGGGGCCAATCCATAAATGTTAAAATACTCAGTGTTTCAAAAGTATAGCCACAAGACTTAAAAAAAATTAAATAAATAAAAATGTGTGTTAACATGATTTTAGTGCGATAAAATCACTAACTAACCTTTTCTGTGGAAAGTTCTATCCAATTTTACAACTTCATTACCATGATGACGTAATGCTTAAAATCATTTTACAGCTGTAGCAATGAAGATTTAACCCTTTAATGCATACCTCAGGTCTTTAATGACCCAGTACCACATTCCACCCCATGCACCTCATCCATTTTTTGGAGTTATGCCCACACATCTTTAGTATTTCTCAACCTTTCTCTTTTGAAGTGTAAATAAAAATAATAATAATCAGCAAAATTGCTAAAAATCTATATATTTTTTTATAACTGCTTAGTTACCAAAAGTGGACAGGGTCATTAAAGACCCTAGATATTTAAAGGTGCAGTATGTAAGATTCAGAAACCTTGTTATTAATGACACCTGTGGCCGTTAAGTGAACTGCAGCCTGTTGCTCGTGATCGCGTGCACACACTCCATAGGAGTTTTGCAAAGAAAAGTACATAGGCTATCGTATAAATGCAGTCAATGTCGTCGTTAGCTAGCTAGCCAACTTTACCAGCAGCTGTTAGCTACATTTGGTGGATGATGACAGTAGCTGTTTATAAAATAGACTGTACATTATGTTGACAATTCAGTATTGGTGTGATTCCATCACAACTTTAATTTTGATATATCGATGCGCTATTGTTTTATAATAATAGAATGTATATATTTTCTGTATAACCATGTTACGTTACACTAATGAATGGAGCTTTCTGCATTATTTGAACATTGTCTAGCATTCATTTCATGTGTTACTGTAGTTTATCTTGCTGAATAATTACAGATTAACATTATGTCAGTTACTGTGAATCAGTATACCTGACTTTTAGTATAAAGAGAAGATCGTTGAAATTATTTGAAAGTTACAAAGCAAGGTAGCTTGCAATTCGTCAGCATTAGCAGACAAGATCAAGTTAGCTAAAATGACACAGATCAGTCCTTATGGCACTATATTTCACATGCTTTGCAGATATGTAAGCTTACCTGTCCAATAAGAACACCAATTCAGGGTCCGTTTTGATCCCCAAAACCGAACGAAGGTCCCTCCAGGAATCAAATGTCCTGCCGATGTTCACTCTAGTTTTCGCTCGACCACGATCACGCTCCCACTTAGCCAGATGGGATTCAGTAAATGGGTTTTTTTTTTTTTTTTTTTTTGGCTTACTCTGAGTTTGTGTAGGAGTCGGTGTTGTGCTGGGAGCCAGACGATTGCTGGATTTTATCTCTAAGATAACGTTACCTAGTGTTGCAGACTGTCTGTTTACACTGTTGAATAGCGGAAGCACTGAGGCAAGACTCTCGGAAGCGTGCAAAGCGTCACATCCTTTGGATTTTCCCGGCAAAAGCGACCAGCTCCCTTCACATAAAAATCAGTCTACAGGCTTTAATAGGCAACCTAGGAAGTCCGGGAAGGGCTCATTTTTTAAGTTGCATTACAAGCCGTTCACAAATTGGCAAAAAAAAAAAAAAGGCAAATATTACATGAAAAATGTTACATATTGCACCTTTAATAGTGTCAGGTTATTTTTTATTTTATTTTTGTGCACTTCCATAAATCATATTTTTATGATTATTTCATATCTACAGGTGCATCTCAATAAATTAGAATGTCGTGGAAAAGTTCATTTATTTCAGTAATTCAACTCAAATTGTGAAACTCGTGTATTAAATAAATTCAATGCACACAGACTGAAGTAGTTTAAGTCTTTGGTTCTTTTAATTGTGATGATTTTGGCTCACATTTAACAAAAACCCACCAATTCACTATCTCAAAAAATTAGAATATGGTGACATGCCAATCAGCTAATCAACTCAAAACACCTGCAAAGGTTTCCTGAGCCTTCAAAATGGTCTCTCAGTTTGGTTCACTAGGCTACACAATCATGGGGAAGACTGCTGATCTGACAGTTGTCCAGAAGACAATCATTGACACCCTTCACAAGGAGGGTAAGCCACAAACATTCATTGCCAAAGAAGATGGCTGTTCACAGTGTGCTGTATCCAAGCATGTTAACAGAAAGTTGTGTGGAAGAAAAAGATGCACAACCAACCGAGAGAACCGCAGCCTTATGATTGTCAAGGAAAATCGATTCAAGAATTTGGGTGAACTTCACAAGGAATGGACTGAGGCTGGGGTCAAGGCATCAAGAGCCACCACACACAGACGTGTCAAGGAATTTGTCTACAGTTGTCGTATTCCTCTTGTTAAGCCACTCCTGAACCACAGACAATGTCAGAGGCGTCTTACCTGGGCTAAGGAGAAGAAGAACTGGACTGTTGCCCAGTGGTCCAAAGTCCTCTTTTCAGATGAGAGCAAGTTTTGTATTTCATTTGGAAACCAAGGTCCTAGAGTCTGGAGGAACGGTGGAGAAGCTCATAGCCCAAGTTGCTTGAAGTCCAGTGTTAAGTTTCCACAGTCTGTGATGATTTGGGGTGCAATGTCATCTGCTGGTGTTGGTCAATTGTGTTTTTTGAAAACCAAAGTCACTGCACCCGTTTACCAAGAAATTTTGGAGCACTTCATGCTTCCTTCTGCTGACCAGCTTTTTAAAGATGCTGATTTCATTTTCCAGCAGGATTTGGCACCTGTCCACACTGCCAAAAGCACCAAAAGTTGGTTAAATGACCATGGTGTTGGTGTGCTTGACTGGCCAGCAAACTCACCAGACCTGAACCCCATAGAGAATCTATGGGGTATTGTCAAGAGGAAAATGAGAAACAAGAGACCAAAAAATGCAGATGAGCTGAAGGCCACTGTCAAAGAAACCTGGGCTTCCATACCACCTCAGCAGTGCCACAAACTGATCACCTCCATGCCACGCCGAATTGAGGCAGTAATTAAAGCAAAAGTAGCCCCTACCAAGTATTGAGTACATATACAGTAAATGAACATACTTTCCAGAAGGCCACCTATTCATTAAAAATGTTTTTTTTATTGGTCTTATGATATATTATAATTTTTTGAGATAGTGAATTGGTGGGTTTTTGTTAAATGTGAGCCAAAATCATCACAATTAAAAGAACCAAAGACTTAAACTACTTCAGTCTGTGTGCATTGAATTTATTTAATACATGAGTTTCACAATTTGAGTTGAATTACTGAAATAAATGAACTTTTCCACGACATTCTAATTTATTGAGATGCACCTGTATATACATAGGTTCCTGCAGGATTTAATCTGAGGGTACACACAGAAATCTGCCTAGAGGTCTGCACGGGCCTTAAAATGAAACCCAAACTGAACCCGAGACCATACCCGGCCCAACGATTCTCTCAGATTTTAAGCCCGAACCTGACCCAAAATCGCTTACTATCTAATTCTTCTCCTACTATCTTCTCCTAGTATAGCTGTATTTTATGTAAGCATTTAGGCAACATTCATTACAGTACTGAAACAGCACAGCAGCCCCTTAGTACACTAGAGCAGAAGGGAGGAAAACCCTGCCTTTCAGTTTATGTACTGAAACTTCACCTGGTGCAGAACAATCAGGAATAATATGAAACAATGCAACTGTTGAATCTTTGTGACAACTGTGCTAAAAAAAATCTACATGCGGCACAAAGAATTAAACAGAGCGCAGGTGTCTCAACAATTGTTTTTGAAAATGTGAAGTTCTTTTTAACGGTGTTTAAAATGTGCAGGTCCTGCGCGAGACGCTGAAGAAAAAGCGAGACATGGTGCAAATGTCAAAGACACTCGTCCAGCATGCGTTTAAACAATGGGAAAACAAAACAGACGTGCGCAAAAACACATTCGGTGTGAATGGCCCCTAATTCGTCCGTTAGCGCGTGTCCATGAATGAAAGCGTGAAACAAGATCGGTAGGCCTATTTATTCTTTCATTAATTACAAACTGTGGAGTTCTCTGGTCCCGTTGGGCCCGGGTCAGGTTGCAAACCTCTAAATCTGCTAATAAACCTAGGGCTGTTCAATTCCAGAATATAGGAATCAACTCTGATTCTGATTCCTTGTTTTGGAATTGATGGAATCGTTTCCAAGAGTCGATTCTAGACAAATGTTTTCAATTATTTTTTGATTCAGAAAATAGAAAATAAATAAATAAATTAAAGTTAAAAGTAAAGGTAAAGTTAAATCTCATAACAAACAGCTCACTACTAAGTGTTATTTGCACTATTTATAATAGCATGAATGACTTTACCATTAATAGGTGCGTGCTAAATTTAAATCAGGGCCTGCATGCACATACCAAAGTGTGATGCCTTAATCCCATGAGATAAATTTAAGTGAAGTTTGAGTAGATACGCCTGTATTTCGAAGAACTATCGCAAATAATTTTAAAAGCACCACTGAAAATGTCATCGCTCATGAGTTCTTGTTTAGAAAGAGGTTTATATTAGAATGTACAGCAACTGTCCACTACCATTAATACACTGAAGAAAATTTCCAAAAAATACACTTCAGTTTCATTTAACAATGCAGGTTTTTGAACTGGTTTATTTCAGATTTAAAATATGTATACAGTATATATATTTCACAACGTGTATTTAATATTTTTGTTTTTGAATTTGATTTCATAAAATCATTTTAATGTAAAATTGTGTAAAAGGTAGGCTAATTAAAATAAATATATATGCAAAAGATTTTAAAACACTGTAAAAATGTCGAGAACGAGTAGAGAAGCGTTAGATTCTCGCTTTTATAAGTGCTGCACATTGATCAATTAAACTTCAACATACTAATTTATGTGAACTGGGAAGCTAACTCAACTCTGCCATCTCCTTGTTGCAGACTTGTGTTGTAACAACGGGGAAGTTGTTATTGTATGCCAATTTACTGTCACAAATTTGGCATGTTTTTCGGGTTTAATCCAAAGTAAAATACCGTCAGACTATACAGGTCTGTAAAGCAGATGTGTTGAAAGACTTGTATGATTGCTTCATTCAGATTAACAAACGGAGAGGATTTAAAGACTACAAAAGACACCGAGTCAGGTTGATGATCGTTAAGATGCAAAAATTTTATAATCATTTTGTGAATTGTTTAAATGGTAATAGGTTTTTGAAATGTGTAGTAGTTCAGTGGTCGAGGAAATAAACAGTCCGAAAATATAAACCGGTTCCCCGAAAGGAATCGACTCCAGCTTTGGAGTGGATTCCAACGTTTTGAGTTGATTCTCGATTCCCAACGCCTCGGAATCGAGGAATCGTTTCTTTTTGGAATTGATTGCCAGCCCTAAATAAACTTTATCTAGGGGAGTCCTGGGGCATGCTCCTCCGTGAGATTGTTTTTATTTTATTTTATTTTATTTTATTTATTTTATTTTATTTTATGCAAAAAAAACAACAACACCAAAGCGTTCAATTCTGGTGACTTTGAGATAAGCATTTATTTATTTTCTCGAGTATGAGTAGCATTCATGTAACTATTGGCTAAATAATCTCTTCCAGTAACCATTCAGACAGACGCGTTTTCGCGCTAAAAAAGCAAAATGCACCACAACGAATATAGCAGAACGCAGGTGTCTCAAGACATGTTTTTATCAGTTGAAGAAGTTCTTTTTAACTTGACACAGCATCTAAAAATGCAGGGCTCCCGTGAGAGATGCTAAAAACATAGTGAAACGTGATGCAGTTGTCAAAAGACATCCATCTAGCGAATGTTTACATGGAAATCGATTGAAAAACAGCGCGAGTGGATGCAAAAACACATTCAGTTTGAACAGCCCTTTGTTCACATGACACAGCACTAGCTGAAGTTCCTCAGTTACCTCTCAAAGAGACAGCCTTTTGTTTCAGTTGACTGAAGGTAAATTTACGCTGTATCCAGCGCTGTATTCGTAAATATCCCGATACTGTTTTACTGTGTGAGAAACCGCTCCAAGTGATTCAGTGAGAGAGTGCTCTGAACGAATTTTACTGAATCAAGAATCGATTCAGGCAAATTTGCAAGCCCGTTTGGCCAATTCACTTATAAGAACCGACTCAAAATAATTATTCATTCTCAAATTGGGCATTGCTAGTTCTTTTAAACAGCCAGCAGAAATACAGAACACATTTCATGATTGGTGAAATATTCTGAGATTAAATATTTCTCAGGTCAGTCAGAGCGCTCATGGTACGCGTGCGCGTACGGCCATACAGCTGCAGGCGCCACTGGCCATACCATACCATACCATACCACAAATGCTAATTTTTAAGCAGTTATGTTTATAGATATAGATATTTGAGCATTTGTTTATAAAACTACATATAAACTGTACAACAGTTGATTTTCACTTTTTTCTAACTGTAGGAGTCCAGTACGGATGTAGCAACAGGGACAACAAGGAACAGTGGATTTAATGAGCAAATATTGACAGAATTATAAGAAATTAAAAGTGTTCTTGTGAACATTGTGGAACTCATTCAAAATTGTAATCAAATATGTAAAGTTTTATTTTTTATCATGTTGTAATAATTGGTTTAAATGTCATAACTTTTCTTCTCTAGGATGCACTCCAGTTACAACTGCACAAGTACACACTTCAGAGGTAACTTCCCATGAACTCGCTTCTGGTACACCAGCCCCAGAATCTACCCCGGTGGTACCTACCCCAAGTTCCTCTCCACTGCCTCTTATAAAGGAGAGCACAGGCAATGGTGACTCCAATAAGGTAGTAATAAAGTGACATTTATGTGTGTGTTTTTGTAACGGGAGCCAGCTGGTATGTGATAGCTGTGCAGTATGTAAACCTCACTCTCCTGACAATACAGGCTGTAGCCTTTATCCTCCTCGTTAGCGCTTCTGCCTTCCATGCTGGAGATGCTGGTTCAAATCCCATTTGGAGTGGGTCAAGTAGGACCAGTTATATTATCAACAATTTCTCACTTTCAAGGCATCAGATATTGATGCCTGTGCAAGAGCCCAGCCTGTCACTATGTAGATGCCAAATGCACCATTAGCATTTTTGTAGAAGAAACAACCAGGAAGCCCACTGCTCTCAGAGGTAAATGTTTGCTTCAATACACTTATACAAAAGGCATCAGAATATTTCAATTTGTTTCTGAAAAATTATTATAGTACTTGTTTCTGTATCTGAAACAAAAACAAAAATTACTATTCTTTTTGAACAGTGGTTAATGTTTTAATATGTTTTCTGTTGTCTGTTCTGCTTTTCTGAAGTGTAGAGATACATTTGGGTTTTCTTTTTTCTTCTTCTATTTTTTATGCTTATGTAACCCATCCTGCTCGACCCCACAAGTTTGAACCGCAGATGCTGGCATGGGAGTCAGGTGCGCTAGCAAGGAGGCTAAAGGCTGTAGCCTCTAGTGTCAATCGCTAGTGGGCATGTTGATGCCAGGCGAGTGAGTAATTTTTTTGTGGTAATTTTTGTGGTAATCACAATTATGCAACAAATGCTGTTGATTGAGCTTCACTTGTACTGAACCCGGAATGTTCATTTAAAATTATAATAGTCAGTGACAGACTGAATTAAATAATAAATGAGTCACCACATTTACGTGCACAATAATATTCCAATATGAGTCAGCATGTGGGCATATTTAGATTTATTTATAGTCTTATCCACGCACTTTTATAAGAAATTAATTACAAACTTAAATTAAGAGACCTACGAGATAACAGGTGTAATACAAAGTATGGAATATGTCAAGCACACATTTTTGGAGCGAGGAAGTAAGAAAATAATTCACAATCCTTAAAACATTTAGGTTTAATCAGTGTATAGATGGGTGATTTCACAGTCTCATTTAAAACTCGCTTACATTTTTTCATCAATTCATCCATTCTTGTCTGCTGTTGTAGAAGATATAAATAAAAACAAATTATTTGACTGCAGTATTAATATGCTGCATAATCAATGGAAAGAGCGCGCACAAGAGAATAGGGGGAAAAGATTGCGCATCATTTATACAGAACACGATTGCCATGTAGACTGCATATTTCATTATATGTAAAAGAGCATGTAAACCTCTTTTGCAGTGAAGGTTTTGCAAGAATACTGACATTGGTTAAATGGTGTGGATTTACAATAAATTGATAATGAAACTGAATAACTGATGTTAAATTGATGAATAGGCTACATTATATGGGCAGAAGCCAGTGGCTGCTCTCACTTATATAGAAAACCTGCCAACTGTACGAGAACATTCTTTGTGAATGAATGAAATACTTGCACATGCCCTATAATTGTATCTGTCTCACCATATTAGATTATTTGTAGGAGTTCTATAGGCAGAGTCCATGTTCATTTTAAGATGTTTTAGATTTTTAAAGAGTGGGGTGCATTTAGGAACATTTCTTCATGCGTACAGACATTTTATCAATCGCTCGTAAGAACATGTTGGGTGGCATTGGCACAGTGATCTAAAAAGAAAATGAATAATGGCACTTCATGTCAAAAAGGATGCCGACCTATTATAATTCGCCTCATAATTTGCTGCTATGAATGCATATAAGGGAAACACTGCCAACTTTGATCAACTTCTAATTGCAGTGCCCAAATCAAATATGGCAAATCCAGTGCAGGTTTGATGTCATGAAATTTCATCAGAGCCATGCAAGAACTTTGATTTTGTTCATGTTCAAACTGCACCATAGTCACTATATTTGATTTAGGCACTGCCAAATGGAGTTAATAAATGATTTTATTTGAGAGTGAACTATAATGTCCTGGTTACTTGCGTAACCTCCGTTCCCTGATGGAGGGAATGAGACATTGTGTCGATGTAGTGACACTAGGGGTCACTCTTGGGTTCTTTTTTTTCCCACTCACCCAAAAAAGGGGGATTAACCGACTGGGCCGACCAGGTCTAGTCGGGGGGGTTTCCCTCCCAAGGGGAAGACACCACGGAGACCAAACCCCGCCAGAGAGAGGGGAGGTATTTAAGTGGAAATATGTCACATGGTCTTGCTGAGCTTTGTCGGAAGTATGCCATGTGGAGAAGTCCCATGGTAGGTCCTACCCTACGGGGGAGTAGTTACTACAAGCATGGTGACTGGGGCACAGGTGCCTCTGCCCAAGGAAGATGCAGTTTGCCAACAGGGAAACGAATTAGCGGAAGATATACTTCGAATGGGGTTACTTACGGGGAACCGCCACATGCGGAGCACCTACCCTAGTACAGGGCTTTAGTTAGCACGTGTACTGGGCTGGCAGTGGGTCTCTTCACAAACTCGTCTGCTACAGGACTCAGAGGAAATCAACCAGGGAACACAGTTTGTGAACACTACTGGGAGTTAACGGCACACGTCTTCAGCTCAGGGGAGGTGAAAGGCGCTATGCGCAAGTGATACACCCGGCCGGCTGTCCCGGACTTACATGCTTGTGCGTGCCACTACACGGGACGAAACCGGTTCCACCCGGAGATTGTAGAACCTCGCAAAGGTGTTGGGTGTTGCCCGGCCCGCTGCTCTGCAAATGTCTGTTAGAGAGGCGCCCCTGGTCAAGGCGTGATATGCCATAGTTATGGCGTCAATGAGCCAGTGGGCGATCCTCTGCTTGGAGACAGCGCTTCCTTTCCGCTGTCCACCAAAGCAGACAAAGAGCTGCTCAGAGACTCTAAAGCACTGCGTGCGATCCAAATAGCTGCATAAAGCATGCACCGAACACAGCAACGTCAGGGCTGGGTCTGCCTCCTCCTGGGGCAGTGCTTGCAGGTTCACCACCTGGTCCCTAAAAGTGGTCGTGGGAACCTCGGTTGGGGTTTCAGGATCACATGAGAGTAGCCCAGACTGAACTCCAGGCACGTTTCGCTGACAGAGAACGCTTGCAGGTCTCTTACCCTCTTGATGGAAGTAAGCGCAGTCAGGAGGGCAGTCTTCAAGGAGAGTGCCTTAAGCTCAGCTGACTGCAAAGGCTCAAAGGGGGCTCTCTGTAGACCCTGAAGAACTACAGAGAGGTCCCATGAGGGAACGAGCCACGGTCTGAAGGGATTCAGCCTCCTGGCACCTCTCAGGAACCTGATGATCAGGTCGTGCTTCCCTAAGGACTTACCATCCATTGTGTTGTGGTGTGCCGCTATAGCGGCTACATACACCTTCAAGGTGGAAGGGGACAGCCGCCCTTCCATCCTCTCCTGCAGGAAGGAAAGCACCGATCCGACTGTGCATCTCTGGGGGTCTTCTCATCGGGAAGAACACCACTTAGCGAACAGATGGCGCTTAAAGGCATGCAGGCGCCTCGTAGAGGGGGCCCTAGCCTGAGTGATCGTGTCTACCACCACGGGTGGTAGACCGCTTAGGTCTTCCACGTCCCGTCCAAGGGCCAGACATGGAGATTCCAGAGGTCTGGTCGTGGGTGCCAGATGGTGCCCCGTCCCTGAGAAAGAGGGTCCTTCCTCAGGGGAATTCAGTGGGGGGGGGGCTGTCACGAGGAGCGTGAGGTCCGAAAACCACATCTGGGTGGGCCAGTAGGGTGCTACCAGGACGACCTGCTCCTCGTCCTCCCTGACCTTGCACAGGGTCTGTGCAAGTAGGCTCACTGGGGAAAAAGCATATTTGCGAGGTCCAGGGGGCCAGCTGTGTGCCAGCGCGTTTATACAGAGAGGTGCCTCGGTCAGGGTGTACCAGAGCTGGCAGTGGAAGGATTCATGGGAGGTGAACAGGTCTACCTGTGCCTGTCCGAATTGACTTCAGATCAGCTGGACAACCTGAGGGTGGAGTCTCCACTCTCCCCTGAGGGTAACCTACCATGACAGCGCGTCCACTGCAGTGTTGAGGTTGCCCGGGATTTGAGTGGCTCACAGTGACTTGAGGTGCTGCTGACTGCAGAGGAGGAGATGGCGGGCGAGTTGTGACATACAACAGGAGCGCAGACTGCCTTGACGCCTTGATGCTACCGTTGCCGTGTTGTTTGTCCGAACTTACACATGCTTGCCCTGGACCAACGGTGAATGTTGATGAATGTTTGTGGGAACAAAAATGAGCTAGTATGATTGTTTATGTGTGTTTGCACACATAGGAGATATGGCAGTGGATAGCTGTGTCTGTTGTGTGAGAATGTGTGTGCATTTTATTTTATCACCGGTCTCCTCATTGGTGTTATTTTGTCATAAACCATACATCATCATATGGTCTCTGTTTAAACACTATAAAAATATAATCTTAAGTTAAATTTTGTTTAGTGGGCCGCAGGGCGGGCAGAACTGCCAGCAACTCGAGGCAGTTGATGTGCCAACGCAGCCGCGGGCCCGTCCATAAGCCGGCGGCTGCATGCCTATTGCAAAGAGCTCCCGGCCCGTTTTGGAGGCGTGTGTCGTAACCACGACGTGCTTGGAGACCTGCTTTAGGGGAACGCCTGCCCGTAGAAACGTGAGGTCAGTCCAAGGGCTGAAGAGGCGTTGACAGATCGGCGTGATGGCCACGCAATGTGTCCCGTGGTGCCATACCCATCTCAGGATTCGAGTCTGAAGCCAGTGCTGAAGCGGTCTCAATTGCATCAACCTGAGCGGAGTGGCCACCGCTGAGGATGCCATATGCCCCAGGAGCCTCTGAAAGAGTTTGAGTGGAATCGTTTTTTTCTGTTTGAATGCCCTCAAACAGGTCAGCACCGACTGTGCGCACTCGTTCGTGTGGCGCGCCATCAACGAGACTGAGTCCAACTCCAAGCCGAGAAAAGAGATGCTCTGAACCAGGAGGAGCTTGCTCTTTTCCCAGTTGACCCGAAGCCCTAGTCGGCTGAGGTGCGAGAGCACCAGGTCCCTGTGTGCACACAACATATCCCGAGAGTGAGCTAGGATTAGCCAATCGTCAAGATAGTTGAGAATGCGAATGCCCACCTCCCTTAACGGGGCAAGAGCTGCCTCTGCGACCTTCGTGAAGATGCGAGGGGACAAAGACAGACCAAAAGGGAGGACCTTGTACTAATAAGCATGACCCTTGAATGCAAACCGCAGGAAGGGTCTGTGTCGAGGTAGAATCGAGACGTGGAAGCACGCGTCCTTCAGGTCTACCGCCACGAACCAATCTTGATGCCGGACGCTCGCCAGAATGCGTTTTTGCATCAGCATCTTGAACGGGAGTCTGTGTAAAGCCTGGTTCAGTACTCGCAGGTCCAAGATTGGCCTTTTGCTGAATTGTTGGGTACCGCAGCCACTTGGATATGCGGCGAAATTAAATGAAAAAGCAACAAAAGATTCTCCTCCCAGCTCTCCACTGGGGGATGGTGTGGTCTGCTTATCAGCTCCAAGGTGGGTTTCGTCGTCCCTGAGGCGCTTTGAAGCCTTCCATGGGTTCTTGGCGGCTGGCCGTGAGACAGGTGGCGTCTGCTTCCTGTGGTGGGCTCCATGCCAGGCCGAAGGGGCGTGCTGTGGCGGAGCCGGTGCAGTCACCGCAGGGGGACGCCCTTGGCGACGAGCAGGTGGGGTGCGGGATCTTGAGCCACGCCGGGGCAGGATATGCCGGATAGCCTCCGTCTGCTGCTTCACCGTTGAGAACTGCTGGGCAAAGTCCTCGATGGTGTCGCTGAATAGGCCAACCTGGGAGATAGGGGCAGCAAGGAACCGTGCCTTGTCGGCCTCACCCATTTCGACCAGGTTGAGCCAAAGGTGGCGTGCCTGGACCAATAAGGTGGACATCGCCCGCCCGAGAGACCGCACCGTGACCTTCGTCGCCCGGAGAGCGAGGTCGGTCTCCGTGCGCAGTTCCTGCATCAAATCTGGGGCGGAACTACCCTCGTGCAGTTCTTTTAGCGCCTTGGCTTGGTGGACCTGCAGGAGAGCCACGGCGTGCAGGGCAGAGGCGGCTTGTCCAGCAGCACTGTGGGCTTTGGCCATCAGGGACGACGTGAACCTACAGGCCTTGGACGGGAGCTTTGGGCGTCCACACCAGGTGGCGGCACTCTGCAGGCATAAGTATACCACGAGCGCCTTATCCACCGGGGGAATTGGCGAATAGCCCCTGGCCGCCCCGCCATCGAGGGTAGTGAGGGTGGGGGAGCTGAAAGATTGGGACCGGGCAGTAAAAGGTGCCTCCCACGATTTTGTCAGCTCCTCATGCACTTCCGGGAAGAAAGGTACTGGAGCGGGGCGTGGCTGCTTTGAGCGGTGCCATGAGCCCAGGAACCAATCATCGAGCCGCGAGGGTTCAGGGGAAAGTGGAGGGTTCCACTCTAGCCCGACGCTCGCGGCCGCCCGGGAAAGCATGTCCGTCATTTCCGCATCAGCCTGTGACTGGGCGACCGTCCCCGAGGGGGGGAGCTCAGCTGAGGCTTCTGCATCCGACTGGACAAGCCTGCTCTCCGATGCTGCGCTCGAGAGCTCATCAGCTCATAGAGCGTTGGCCTGTCAGACAATGTCTGCAATAGCTTGACCCAATCGGACGCTCATTCAGATGCCGTCAAGCATTTCGTCGACGTCTTTACAGTGTTCAAACCGCCAACGAATTCTATGATTTCCCCCCACAATACATGTAAACTCCAAATAGTATGGTGCAACCCCTCGAATATATGTTCAATAAAATAAACGTTTCACATATAGCATTGGGAAGTCCAGTTCACTAGTGAATCAGATTGTTCGGACAGATAATGTACTGAAAATAATTAACTAGCTCAAAAACGATTCACTGGTACACTACAGTCCCAGTGCAAAAGTCACATTTTTAAGTCAACAATTTAGTTAATTGCTGTTGTTTGTCAGTGTTTTCAACTGTTTTCACATTTAGTACAAGTTTATATTAACCTTAACTGAGATCTCCATTGTTTTTGTGTACTCAATACTGTTCTGAATCAGTGTGAATCACTGTGATCTCAGTCTTTTTAAATGTATAACATGCAGGAATATTCAGCATCATATAATATAAGGTTATTTGCAATCAGATCTGTTTCTAAGTAGAGATAATCTGTTCCCCATCACTTAGATAATTTGTTTATACTTGTATACAAACCTAATTCAAATGAGTTGAAGTTTGCAATTATTTGTAGTTTTCTCAAATATAAACATTTGGCTTCACCTGGGAATTTCCTTTCTTTTTTTTACAGGCATATTGACAAAAACCACAAGCTCGTGAGATGGAGGATGGTTTCACTGATGTGTGGATGGTTTTAGTCGAAACATCATATACTTTCTAAACTTCTAGACATATGCTGTCTAAACAATAACCAAGCAGCAAGTGTTTTACAACTTTTTCGTGAGGGTGTAGCTAATTGTGGCTTACCATCAAGAGTTTGTTGCGATCATGGTATGAAAACACAGGGGTCGCGTCGATACATGTTGGAATAAGGGGGCTTAACAGACATAGTGTCATCACTGGTTGCAGTTTGCACAATCAGAGAATTGAGAGACTGTGGACAGAACTTAATCATGTTGTAGCATTTCATTTTAGTAATCCATTTACATTCATGGAAAACCAAGGTGTTCTAGATTCCACTAATGAGTGTCATATGTTTTGCTTACACAACATTTCTTGCCAAGGATTCAGAGAGCCATTGCTGAATTTACAGCTCAATGGAACCACCATGGCTTATCTACACAGAGAGGACAGACACCCCTGCAACTGTGGCAGACAGGTGTTCTCAGTTCGGCAGGATTTCCTAACACTGCTGTTGATGCTGTTTTCCAAGTTGATGGAGACTTTGGAACTGATGATGAAGGCCCTCTTCCTGTGTTGGAAACTAACAACAATGTTGTTATTCCAGATAACAATCTCCATATAAATGACACAACTGAAAACTGGATTCAGCAAACAGTGAACCCTCTTCACGACGATGGTAACCATGGGATAAACTTATTTTTCAACAGTCCTAGTAGGCCAAAATGGTGAATGACCACAGGTGTACAAAGTTTCAATTATGGGTTGTTAATAATGAAGTGAACGATTGTTAATCAGATTTCTTTGTTTAATAAAATGAACTATTGATTTGAAAAAGCTGAAATTCTTAATAGATGTTTAGTATATAAAAAAAAATACATAACACAGAAGATTCTAGCAGTCAAGTCAACTAGGAGTGCTAACCTGCACAACTTTCAATCACCTAGTTAATAAAACTCTTCCTTACTTAAAAGGACATGCTATGACACCTTATGGAATGTTCAATGGAAATAGTAGTAACATTTTATGAACCAGTAGATATTAAATACCAGATTTCATGTTGCGATGCGAGGCATGTTATGTTCCATACTGCTTAACATCTTAAAAAAAAAAAAATAAAAAAAAAATAATATCTTAAAAAAGTGCAAATACTGCATTGGTACAGTAAAAAGGTATGATTTTAGGTGCTAACCACAAACACTGCATTTTAAACAGGCAGTTAAACAACAGCAATATGTTTTAAGGTGTAAACATTTCCAGGACCTAACAACAGCGAACAATCCCTGTCATATATACCTGTATAGCTAACAAACCTCAAAACTACTCTCTTCCAAACCCTTGAGTATTGCCCAATGCAAACTCCTTGCTCTCTTTGAATGCTTGGTAGGAGATATGCAATGGCAATTTCATGCAGTTTATACAGGTGTTGTCTATGGGCAAAAGTATATCTGTGGATGGTGTGTCTTGATGCAGAAATTCAATTGAGGGTTGAGAGGAGAAGCCTGTTGGTGGAACGGCATCAGCACCTGTAGCAAAGGCCAAAATTTTTCCAAGTTTGGTGGGACCTCCTTGCTCTGGAAGGAAAGAAATGAAACAGACCACATATAAATCACATGCAAACATAGCACATCCCTCACCACCCCCCTCACTCCTGCTTTTTTAATATAACTTTGTTTGAAAAAAAAATCATACATACATACGTGGGGTGTAACGATCCATCGATCTGGATCGATACATTGATCCAGTAGCGAGCGATCTAATGTTATCAGTACAACCCGTAAATATCTATATACATTTTTTAAGATGCACCTTTATTTTAATACTCTCATGTCAGCCATGTCTGTACGCATTTCTTTCATGCATTGAAGCAACCTTATTACATGCATTAAACTTATTACATTGCAAGCGCTAAATATGCTTTTCTTATGGGACACGGATGTGCACAGGGTCTTGAAAGCCAAACTGCGCTCTGCTATCCATGCGCGCGTCAACCTTCCAGTGAAATGCAATCTTCGGTAACAGGATCAGTGCGAGCACGTCAACCGGGCACTACTTCAAATGCAGAGAGGCTCACATGTGCCATTACATCGGGCTTCCATCGATATCGTTGCGCATGTGACCCATTTGAATTTTACATGAGAATTTGCTATTACAGTTTTTTTCAACTGCTTACACACAAAATCCTTACTTGTCACACAATTTCTGAAACCTGACACTCAAACACCAGAACCACACACCAAATCTGCAAATCCATACACTAATTCTCGGCCTTTGAATTACTGTGTGTGTATATGATATATCCAAAAATATAATATTATGGCAAAGGTGTTTGCAACGTAAGACAAATGTTTGCTTTTGAGATGTGTTTGTGATATTTTGAATGCAGTGCTTCATTTTGCAAGAGATGCGAGGCATTTTGCATTTTGTGTGGGCAATTCTTGGATTTGTGTGTAAAGTTTTGAAAAAAAAGAGGCATAGTTTTGAAAATGTGTGTAAGCAGTTGAAAAAAACTGTGAAGCACCATGAAGCGGTTCAACTATCATGTCTAACAGCATAGCAATGGCAACATTCTGAACAGAACTAAAGAGGGAAAGAGAAAACACCTGCCCAGCCTCACTTTGCTTGGCCCATTTATTTATTTATTATTTTTATTTATTTATTTTTTGACCAGGAGTGTATATCTCATTTACCTTCACCATCTTCCAAATAATCCCACCAAAATGGGACCACAATCTCCTCAGCCATTCTGTGAGAGAGAGAGTTTGAAAGTGTGTGTGAGAGAGTTTGATAGTGTCCAAGAGAGAGTTCGGTAGTGTGTGTGAGAGAGAGGTAAATAGTGTGTGTAAGAGAGAGTTTGATAGTGTGTGAGAGAGAGTATGATAGTGTGTGTGTGAGTGAGTATGATAGTGTGTGAGAGAGTTTGATAGTGTGTGAGAGAGAGACTGATAGTGTGTGAGAGAGAGTATGACAGTGTGTGTGAGAGAGTGTGATAGTGTGTGTGTGTGTGTGTATGCAGGTATTTATCACTTTGTGGGGAACAAATGTCCCCATAAGGATAGTAAAACCGAAATTGTTGATGTTGTGGGAACATCCATGAGGAAAACAGCTTATAAATCATACTAAACGATGTTTTTTTATTTTTTTATTTTTTTTAAATGTAAAAATGCAAAAAGGTTTCTGTGAGGGTTAGGTTTAGGGGTAGGGTTAGGGGATAGAATCTATAGTTTGTACAGTATAAAAACCATTATGTCTATGGAAAGTCCCCATAAAACATGAAAACCAGTGTGTGTGTGTGTGTGTGTGTGTGTGTGTGTGAGAGAGAGAGAGAGATTGATAGTGTGTGTGTGAGAGAGAGAGATTGATAGTGTGTGAGAGAGAGAATGATAGTGAGTGAGAGAGAGATTCAAATCAAATCAGATCACTTTTACTGTCACACAACCACATACACAAGGGCAATAGTGTGTGAAATTCTTGAGTGCAGTTCCGAGCAACATAGCAGTCGTGACAGTGATGGGACATATACCAATTTACAATAAACATCAGATTTACAACACAATTAAAAATCTAATATACACATAATTACACATAACACAATATACAAATAATAACATACAATGTACAGTATACAATACACACAATATAGAATACACATTATACAATAAAAAAAAGTATATATAGTATATATAAAATGTACAGTAGGTTGTATCGTAATGTATTGTATTGATTGATAGTGTGTGTGAGAGAGAAAGACTGATAGTGTGTGTGAGAGTATAATAGTGTGCGAGAGAGTTTGATAGTGTATGAGTGAGAGAGATTGATAGTGTGTGAGAGAGTTTGATAATGTGTGAGAGAGATTTATAGTGTGTGTGTGTGTGTGTGTGTGAGAGAGAGATTGATAGTGTGTGAGAGAGAGTATGATAGTGTGTGAGAGAGTTTGATAATGTGTGAGAGAGATTGATAGTGTGTGTGTGTGAGAGAGAGAGAGATTGATAGTGTGTGAGAGAGTTTGATAATGTGTGAGAGAGATTGATAGTGTGTGTGTGAGAGAGAGAGAGATTGATAGTGTGTGAGAGAGTTTGATAATGTGTGAGAGAGACTTATAGTGTGTGAGAGAGAGTATGATAGTGTGTGTGAGACAGTTTGATAGTGTGTGAGAGAGAGTTTGATAGTGTTGAGAGAGAGTATGATCATGTGTGTGAGAGAGAGTATGATAGAGTGTGAGAGATTTTTAGATTTTTAAAACACCTTTATTACAAAACACAAACCCTACAATCAACATTTGAATCAAGCATCAAATCAATAAAAGACCACCAAACCTTGTCTTAAATAAGAAAAAATAATTTGTCATTAACAGTTTCACACAATACCCCTTTACAACACCAATAATTCAATTTAAATCAAACTATAAAAGGTCATTCATTTCTTTATAATAATTAAAATCTATTAAGATTCTAGATTTCACAGAATTACCAAACACTCCTTCTAAACTGTTACATACACCTTGATCAACTTTCTCCTTTCTTTTAATGTAAATCGCCATTTTTGCATGATCTAATATGAAATTAAACAACTGACATTGATACTTGCGGCTCTGAGAATATTTGAAACCACAAATGAACGCCTTCATTGAAAAACACTGATTTAAAAATGTTGTTTAAAACAATAAATAAAGGTTTCAACCTTAAACAATGCATGAATGCATGAAAGACAGTTTCCCTTTGTGAACAGAATTCTGATCAATGTCAGGATTAATTACAGAAACAAATGCATTCGCAGCAATAGCCCCATATAACAATCTCCACTGCAAGTCCCCAATTCTCTTAGACAATGGTGACTTATACAATACTCTCCACTCAAGTATTTTATCATCTTCAAATTGATGTACCTTACGCCATGGTGAATACATTTTTTATCCAAAGCCTTCTTATTCAAAATTTTAACAAAAATTTTATAACACTCCTTTCCAGATGCAAAATCCATGCCTATTACAATCAATTCTTTGACTTCTAAAAAAGTGCCTTCACAATCACCTATAAAGGGAGTTAGTCGGGTTAATAGACCCCAAAGAATAATCTGTTAACAATTTCAATTCATTTTCGGAAATAGCTGACCTCCATTTGTCAAGTACTCTGGTAACCAAACGGGTAGATTTCATCCCCAGCTGTTCAGTCATTGAATTCACATCTTTAAAGTTAGATCCTGCTATCCGTTGTACATGTCCAATAGTTTAAATTCCGGAGTTTAGAAGATTCTCTTCTATCACAGAGTAACCCAGTTCATTGGACAGATCCGAAAATGAATGGCTCTTGCAGCAACCAATACAAGGAATTTACACTCCTTCTCTTTTGTACTTTAAACAAAGCCCAGACTTTAAAAATATTTCAGTAAAAAACAGGAAGCTTGGAGAGTTTTAAATTTTGAGCATCCATCTAAAATAAAGCTTTATCCATTCCTAATCCTTCAAACTCTCTCAATAAAGAGACATCTACAATCTTCCAGTTTGCATCCTCCGAGCCTTTTAAAAGTCTTTGTATGAATTGAATTCGGAAAGCTGCTATTCGACTCTGCAAATGTACCAGTCCATGCCCTCCTTCATCCTTAGAAAGGTACAGTACATTTTTTGGCACCCAATGCAGCTTATCCTAAAAAAAAGTCTATTAATATTGACTGAATTTTTATTAAAAAAGTCTGCTGGGGGGTCTATACAAATCAAACGATGCCAGAGAGCGGAGGCAATTAAATTGTTAATAATCAATATTCACCCCTTGTAAGACATTTTTGGAAGTAAAAACATCCACTTATCTAGGCACCCTTTTACCTTTTCAATAACATCTTCAAAATTTTTCTTGACAACATTCTCATTACCCAAAAAAACTCCCAAGTATTTAAAACCACCCCTGGTCCGTTTCAGACCAGGTGGAAGAATGGGTTCACCACATAACCGACTCCCAACAATTATGGCTTCACTTTTTTGCCAATTCACTTTTGCAGAAGAAACACTTTTAAAATCTTCTAAAAATCTCAACATCACATTCACATCATTTTGATCTTTTATTAGTACCACCACATCATCAGCGTAAGCTGATAATATAACAGTATTGGTGGAATTTGGAATGTCCAAACCTGACATCTCAACTTAATTTAACTTATTTAAAAGAGGTTCTAAAGCTAATGTATAAAGCATGCCAGATAGCGCACAGCCTTGCCTAACCCCTCTTAAAAGCTTAAAAGGAGAGCATAAGTCACCATTTATTTTCAACATACTCTCAATGTCACAATTCAAAGCTTTAATCATTAATATAAAATTAGGACTAAAACCAAAAGCTTCTAAAACATTCCACAAGTAACTGTGCTCGACTCTATCGAAAGCTTTTTCCTGATCGACTGAAATTAAACCAAAATCTGAAAAAGTCTTGCCATTATCCAAAATAAATATTATCAACGATTTTTCTGCCCGGCACACAATAAGTCTGATCTGAATGAATAATTTGATCTAAAACTTCTCCTAATCTATTCACCAAGGCTTTTGAATGTATTTTGTAGTGATTGCATAACAAACTCACAGGCCTCCAGTTCATAATCTCGTTTAAATCTCCCTTTTTCGGGAGTAAAGTAATAACTGCTCTACGGCAGCTTTTTGGCAACTGTCCATCAATTAAACTCTGATTAAGAACTTCCAGTAGGTCTGGACCTACCTCTGCCCAAAAAAATTTATAAAAATCTATTGAAATACCATCAATTCCAGGCGTTTTTCCATTTTCCATACTCTTAAGAGATCTCTGTAGTTCCTCTATCGACAATGCTTTACTAATTCCATTATTAACCTCTTCAGATACCTGCGGCAACTTTTCAAGAAAAACATTATTCAGACCTTGTGTATCCAACAATTCACTCTTATATAAATCCTCATAAAACTTAACCACTCTCTTCCGAATTGCTATAGAATTGAGCAAAAGGACTCCCATTTCTGAGCACAGAGCATGAAAAAATCTATTTTGCCCATTCTTTTTTCCATGTAAAATTTTTTTTTTTTGAAGGTGCATCCATAGATTCAATACTCTGAAAACGTGATCGAATTATAGCACCCTGTGTGGTTAAATCTAACAATTCAGTCAAAAAAAAAAAATCTTTTTTTTTTTAGAGACTAAATGAGTTTCATTTTTTGTCAACTCAGAGTTCTTGAAGTTTAACTAAATCTTCTTCTATCTTTCTTATTGACTGAATTTTATCTCGTGACATTGAGAGTATATTGTTGACAAAGTTGTTTCGTTTGAACATGTACAAACTCCCACCACTGCTGACTTGATTGTAACGTTGTTGGTTGCGGCAATGATGACAATGACATGAAGATGAAGAACCCAAGTGCAGTTTATTTACAAACGTGAACCAAAAACCCTGACTACAAAACAAAACATGGACTAGGCTTGGCTACGGCTTGGCTACGGCTTGGCTACGGCTTGGCTACGGCTTGGCTACGGCTTGGCTACGGCTTGGCTACGGCTTGGCTACGGCTTGGCTACGGCTTGGCTACGGCTTGGCTACGGCTTGGCTAACACATACTATCACATTCAATACCAGACAACTACACAATGGAAAACATGAGGCTTAAATACAAGACATGGGAGAACATAAACCAATGAACAAACAGAACTCATAACAAGCTAATTAAACAATAACCCAATGAAAACATGACACAAGAACATGGAGGGAAAACAGAAAATCACATGACAAGGAAACAGGAAAACATGACATGAAACAGGAACTAGAATTTCAAAATAAAAGACATGAATCAACAGAATACACATGACATTGATCATGCATTGGCCCCAAAAAAACTAAAAACATCTTTAAAATGTTTATCACATAACAAAGTATTATTAAAGTGCCAATAGGCGCTTTTCAATTTTACACAATCAAAAAACACCTCACATTTTACCAAACTGTGATCAGAAAATCCAACTGGAAATATTGAACAATCTTTAAAAAAATTCATTTGATGCTTGAAACCATAAAATCTGTCTAATCTTGCCAATGATAACTGATTTTCATATGCATGTACCCAAGTATATTGTCTTTGTGTATAATGAAAATTTCTCCAGATATCAATAATATCATGGGATTTCATTATCTGAACTAACCTCTTACGTGATTGCATATGTGGCTCAATTTGATTTCTATCTAAAACATTTTCGGTACAATTAAAATCTCCCCTCAATAATAAAAAACTCTCTGGATCACAGTCACTTAAAACTTTGCACAGAGTGTTTAAAAAAAGCATTCTATCAATTGCAGTGTTTGGAACATAAACACAAATTACTATAAAAGAAAAACTGTTTTCATAAGAAGCTTTGACTTTTAAAAGTCTACCTTTAATTATTTCCTCGACTTTGTATGATGCAGGTATAAAACTTTTCGAAAACAAAATAGCAACCCCACCGCTCACCGAGGTAGAATGACTTAAAACTGATAGCCCATAAAACTCCATCGCCCAATCTGAAGCGTTTGATAAATCACTATGGGTTTCTTGCATGAATAGAACATCAATCTTTTTCTGTGTCATTATCTCAAACAACTGTGCTCTTTTCCTACTTTCTCTTGCTCAATTAATGTTTAAGGAAGCAAAATTTACTACTCCCATAAATAGGAAGTGAGTCAGCTCCCAACATAACAAAGAAAATAAACATGAGGTAGAATAACAAGCTTTAACCATTCTGACTATTTTCACTGAGTTCTGATTGAGCATTTAGTCTGGTAAGAATCTTTTTTAACTTTTTTTAAACTTCTTGGTCAGTGAAACGGTTCTCACTTCTAAAAGATTTTGCCTTCTCAATAAATTGCAGTATGTCTGGAAAAAACTCTTCAATTTTAACTCTCCTTACATTTTTTGTCACTTGTTCATGTCGTTTACACTGTATACTCGACTAGAAAAAACACTCTGAGGTAAGCTACCTGTAACGCTAACGTCAGAGGCCTTACCTTCACTTTCTGTATCTGTATGGCTCACCTCCCAAATATCAAGTCTTTTGATCTGTTTACTAGTATGGTGTTTCATTGATTTTCTTTTTTGAAGTGCTTTAGAAGTGAATTGGATTCTTCCAATTCAAACCCAGAGCCGTCAACATTCACATTTATCGCGTTCTGTTCGTCCAGATTCAAACACACTGTTGTCATCTTCCGATTCATTTGTTCGAGCTGTTGTCTGATCACTCTCTACAAGATTTTTACTCTCTTTTTCTTCAACAACCTCTAATTTTACACTTTCAACTAATTTGACTGTTGTCGTCTCATTTGTATTTTTCTCCGCATCTATTAAAGCTGCGGTCGCGCAAGCTACACTTGGTCCCGGCATTTCCGCATCTACAGCGGAAATTACATTCTGCAATCCTCCAGCAATTGTACTATCATCAGTTATTTCAGCACTTTTATTAGTTTTATCCACTTTCCTAGGGCAATAGCATACAAGATGTCCATTTTCCCCACAACCAAAACATTTCATTGTGTTAATTGTGGCGAAAATCATATAATTGAAATCTTCGTGATGAAAATTTAGAGTTAAGTCCAATTCTTCAACGTTATCTTTTAGAATCATATACATAATGTCTAAAAGACACCACATGTTTCAGTAGAGAAGACTTACTCACAATTGGGATCATCTTTATCGTTGAAACCAATTTACCATATCTGGAAAGCATCTCTACTAAAACCTCATTCTTAATAAAGGGTGGCACGTTAGATAACGTTACCCTTTTCGAAGGTGTAGAGAGAGGAACACTTGCGTAAAAATGCCATGAAGTTCAACACCAGTCTCTACCAGTTGATTTGCCAATTCAATCGTCTTAACGAAAACAACAACAGCACTATTCATCCACGATGCTGACAAGCTATTCTCATAGCCAGTTAACATGCCTATAGCTAAACTACATTCCTCAACACCAAAAACGGAGTCAATTTTGACCGCATGCCCTCTCGTTAAGAACCCGAGATTCTGTACACCTGGAGTCGCCATGCTCCCAGTACAAACACTTATATATTAGTGGAGATATATATATATATATATATATATATATATATATATATATATTATTTAGTATTTAGTATTATATAGTATTTTATAATAATAAAAAAAACAATAAACCACCCATAAAGAAAAAAAAAACAACCAAAAAAAAAGAAAAAAGATAGATAGATAGATAGATAGATAGATAGATAGATAGATAGATAGATAGAAAACAAGGAAAAATTGAATTTTGAACACTCGTACCTCGCACCCCTGCTCAAACACTAAGCACTCAGTGCTCCTTCCACTCACTCCGCATATGTGCACAGACAGAAAAGAGAGAGAGAGAGAGAGTATGATAGTGTGTGAGAGAGAGATTGATAGTGTGTGAGAGAGAATTTGATAGTGTGTGAGAGAGAGATTGATAGTGTGTGAGAGAGAGACTGATAGTGTGTGTGAGAGAATTCGATAGTGTGTGAGAGAGAGTATGATAGTGTGTGGGAGAGAGATTGATAGTGTGTGTGAGAGAGTGATTGATAGTGTGTGAGAGAGAGATTGATAGTGTGTGAGAGAGAATTTGATAGTGTGTGAGAGAGAGTATGATAGTGTGTGAGAGAGTATGATAGTGTGTGTAGGAGAGATTGATAGTGTGTGTGTGAGAGAGAGATTGATAGTGTGTGACAGAGAATTTGATAGTGTGTGAGAGAGAATTTGATAGTGTGTGAGAGAGAGATTGATAGTGTGAGTGAGAGAATTCGATAGTGTGTGAGAGAGAGTATGATAGTTTGTGGGAGAGATTGATAGTGTGTGAGAGAGAGATTGATAGTGTGTGTGTGAGAGAATTTGATAGTGTGTGAGAGAGAGTATGATAGTGTGTGTGGGAGAGATTGATATTGTGTGTGGGAGAGATTGACAGTGTGTGAGAGAGAATTTGATAGTGTGTGAGAGCGAGTATGATAGCGTGTGAGAGAGAGAGTATGATAGTGTGTGTGTGAGAGAGAGATTGATAGTGTGTGAGAGAATTTGATAGTGTGTGAGAGAGAGATTGATAGTGTGTGTGAGAGGATTTGATAGTGTGTGAGAGAGAGTATGATAGCGTGTGAGAGAGAGAGTATGATAGTGTGTGTGGGAGAAATTGATAGTGAGTGAGAGAGAGATTGATAGTGTGTGTGAGAGAATTTGATAGTGTGTGAGAGAGAGTATGATAGTATGTGTGGGAGAGATTGATAGTGTGTGAGAGAGAGATTGATAGTGTGTGTGAAAGAATTTGATAGTGTGTGAGAGAGAGTATGATAACATGTTAGAGAGAGAGAGTATGATAGTGTGTGTGGGAGAGATTGATAGTGTGTGAGAGAGAGATTGATAGTGTGTGTGAGAGAATTTTATAGTGTGTGAGAGAGAGTATGATAGTGTGTGTGGGAGAGATTGATAGTGTGTGAGAGAGAGATTGAAAGTGTGTGTGAGAGAATTTTATAGTGTGTGAGAGAGAGTATGATAGTTTGTGAGAGAAAGAATGATAGTGTGTGATAGAGAGATTGATAGTGTGTGTGAAAGAATTTGATAGTTTGTGAGAGAAAGAATGATAGTGTGTGTGGGAGAGATTGATAGTGTGTGTGAAAGAGATTGATAGTCTGTGTGAGAGAATTTGATAGTGTGTGAGAGAGAATTTATTATTATTATTATTTTATGTTCATAATGTCTTGTAAATGCTTATTTTATTTTATATTGTATAGTGTATATTGTTATTATAGTTTTTATTTTATTTTATTAATTACCTGGCACCTTATTTTAATTCTATTATTATTGTTATTTGTTACTGTTTTATTATTATTATTTGTCTTGTCATTATCTGTTTTGTGTATTAATGCGTTGGCAATATTGTATGTAAACACAATCATGGCAATAAAGCACTTTAAAATTGAAATTGAAATTAAGTATGATAGTGTGTGTGGGAGAGATTGATAGTGTGCATGAGAGAATTTGATAGTGTGTGAGAGAGAGTATGATATTGTGTGAGAGAGAGATTGATATTGTGTGTGAGAGAGATTGATAGTGTGTGAGAGAGAGATTGATAGTGTGTAAGAGAGAGATTGATAGTGTGTGTGAGAGAGATTGATAGTGTGCATGAGAGAATTTGATAGTGTGTGAGAGAGAGTATGATAGCATGTGTGAGAGAGAGAATATTTATTATTATTATTATTATTATTATTATTATTATTATTATTATTATTATTATTTTATGTTCATAATGTCTTGTTAAATGCTTATTTTTTTATATTGTATAGTGTATATTGTTATTATAGTTTTTATTTTATTTTATTCATTACCTGGCACCTTATTTTAATGATTTGTTTGTTATTTGTTACTGTTTTATTATTATTATTTGTCTTGTCATTATCTGTTTTGTGTATTAATGCTTTGGTAATATTGTATGTAAACACAATCATGCCAATAAAGTTCTTCAGAATTGAAATTGAAATTGAGTATGATAGTGTGTGTGGGAGAGACTGATAGTGTGCATGAGAGAATTTGATAGTGTGTGAGAGAGATTATGATTGAAACCAATTTACCATATCTGGAAAGCATCTCTACTAAAACCTCATTCTTAGTAAAGGGTGGCACGTTAGATAACGTTACCCTTTTCGAAGGTGTAGAGAGAGGAACACTTGCGTAAAAATGCCATGAAGTTCAACACCAGTCTCCACCAGTTGATTTGCCAATTCAATCGTCTTAACGAAAACAACAACAGCACTATTCATCCACGATGCTGACAAGCTATTCTCATAGCCAGTTAACATGCCTATAGCTAAACTACATTCCTCAACACCAAAAACGGAGTCAATTTTGACCGCATGCCCTCTCGTTAAGAACCCGAGATTCTGTACACCTGGAGTCGCCATGCTCCCAGTACAAACACTTATATATTAGTGGAGATATATATATATATATATTATTTAGTATTTAGTATTATATAGTATTTTATAATAATAAAAAAAAACAATAAACCACCCATAAAGAAAAAAAAACAACCAAAAAAAAAGAAAAAAGATAGATAGATAGATAGATAGATAGATAGATAGAAAACAAGGAAAAATTGAATTTTGAACACTCGTACCTCGCACCCCTGCTCAAACACTAAGCACTCAGTGCTCCTTCCACTCACTCCGCATATGTGCACAGACAGAAAAGAGAGAGAGAGAGAGAGAGAGTATGATAGTGTGTGAGAGAGAGATTGATAGTGTGTGAGAGAGAGTGATTGATAGTGTGTGAGAGAGAGTATGATAGTGTGTGGGAGAGATTGATAGTGTGTGAGAGAGAGATTGATAGTGTGTGTGAGAGAGTGATTGATAGTGTGTGAGAGAGAGATTGATAGTGTGTGTGAGAGAATTTGATAGTGTGTGAGAGAGAGTATGATAGTGTGTGAGAGAGTATGATAGTGTGTGTAGGAGAGATTGATAGTGTGTGTGTGAGAGAGAGATTGATAGTGTGTGACAGAGAATTTGATAGTGTGTGAGAGAGAATTTGATAGTGTGTGAGAGAGAGATTGATAGTGTGAGTGAGAGAATTCGATAGTGTGTGAGAGAGAGATTGATAGTGTGTGTAGGAGAGATTGATAGTGTGTGAGAGAGAGATTGATAGTGTGTGTGTGAGAGAATTTGATAGTGTGTGAGAGAGAGTATGATAGTGTGTGTAGGAGAGATTGATAGTGTGTGAGAGAGAGATTGATAGTGTGTGTGTGTGAGAGAATTTGATAGTGTGTGAGAGAGAGTATGATAGTGTGTGTGGGAGAGATTGATATTGTGTGTGGGAGAGATTGATAGTGTGTGAGAGAGAATTTGATAGTGTGTGAGAGCGAGTATGATAGCGTGTGAGAGAGAGAGTATGATAGTGTGTGTGTGAGAGAGAGATTGATAGTGTGTGAGAGAATTTGATAGTGTGTGAGAGCGAGTATGATAGCGTGTGAGAGAGAGAGTATGATAGTGTGTGTGTGAGAGAGAGATTGATAGTGTGTGAGAGAATTTGATAGTGTGTGAGAGAGAGATTGATAGTGTGTGTGAGAGAATGTGATAGTGTGTGAGAGAGAGTATGATAGCGTGTGAGAGAGAGAGTATGATAGTGTGTGTGGGAGAATTTGATAGTGAGTGAGAGAGAGTATGATAGTATGTGTGGGAGAGATTGATAGTGTGTGTGAGAGAATTTTATAGTGTGTGAGAGAGAGTATGATAGTGTGTGTGGGAGAGATTGATAGTGTGTGAGAGAGAGATTGATAGTATGTGTGAGAGAATTTTATAGTGTGTGAGAGAGAGTATGATAACATGTTAGAGAGAGAGAGTATGATATTATGTGTGGGAGAGATTGATAGTGTGTGAGAGAGAGATTGATAGTGTGTGAGAGGGAATTTTATAGTGTGTGAGAGAGAGTATGATAGTGTGTGAGAGAGAGATTGATAGTGTGTGTGGGAGAATTTTATAGTGTGTGAGAGAAAGAATGATAGTGTGTGTGGGAGAGATTGATAGTGTGTGAGAGAGAGATTGATAGTGTGTGTGAGAGAATTTTATAGTGTGTGAGAGAGAGTATGATAGTGTGTGTGGGAGAGATTGATAGTGTGTGAGAGAGAGATTGATAGTGTGTGTGAGAGAATTTTATAGTGTGTGAGAGAGAGTATGATAACATGTTAGAGAGAGAGAGTATGATAGTATGTGTGGGAGAGATTGATAGTGTGTGAGAGAGAGATTGATAGTGTGTGAGAGAGAATTTTATAGTGTGTGAGAGAGAGTATGATAGTGTGTGTGTGGGAGAGATTGATAGTGTGTGAGAGAGAGATTGATAGTGTGTGTGAGAGAATTTTATAGTGTGTGAGAGAGAGTATGATAGTTTGTGAGAGAAAGAATGATAGTGTGTGATAGAGAGATTGATAGTGTGTGAGAGAGATTGATAGTGTGTGTGAAAGAATTTGATAGTTTGTGAGAGAAAGAATGATAGTGTGTGATAGAGAGATTGATAGTGTTTGAGAGAGAGATTGATAGTGTGTGAGAGAGAATTTTATAGTGTGTGAGAGAGAGTATGATAGTGTGTGTGGGAGAGATTGATAGTGTGTGAGAGAGAGATTGATAGTATGTGTGAGAGAATTTTATAGTGTGTGAGAGAGAGTATGATAGCGTGTGAGAGAGAGAGTATGATAGTGTGTGTGTGAGAGAGAGATTGATAGTGTGTGAGAGAATTTGATAGTGTGTGAGAGCGAGTATGATAGCGTGTGAGAGAGAGAGTATGATAGTGTGTGTGTGAGAGAGAGATTGATAGTGTGTGAGAGAATTTGATAGTGTGTGAGAGAGAGATTGATAGTGTGTGTGAGAGAATGTGATAGTGTGTGAGAGAGAGTATGATAGCGTGTGAGAGAGAGAGTATGATAGTGTGTGTGGGAGAATTTGATAGTGAGTGAGAGAGAGTATGATAGTATGTGTGGGAGAGATTGATAGTGTGTGTGAGAGAATTTTATAGTGTGTGAGAGAGAGTATGATAGTGTGTGTGGGAGAGATTGATAGTGTGTGAGAGAAAGAATGATAGTGTGTGAGAGAGAGATTGATAGTGTGTGAGAGAGAGATTGATAGTATGTGTGAGAGAATTTTATAGTGTGTGAGAGAGAGTAAGATAGTGTGTGATAGAGAGATTGATAGTGTGTGAGAGAGATTGATAGTGTGTGTGAAAGAATTTGATAGTTTGTGAGAGAAAGAATGATAGTGTGTGTGGGAGAGATTGATAGTGTGTGTGAAAGAGATTGATAGTCTGTGTGAGAGAATTTGATAGTGTGTGAGAGAGAATTTATTATTATTATTATTTTATGTTCATAATGTCTTGTAAATGCTTATTTTATTTTATATTGTATAGTGTATATTGTTATTATAGTTTTTATTTTATTTTATTAATTACCTGGCACCTTATTTTAATTCTATTATTATTGTTATTTGTTACTGTTTTATTATTATTATTTGTCTTGTCATTATCTGTTTTGTGTATTAATGCGTTGGCAATATTGTATGTAAACACAATCATGGCAATAAAGCACTTTAAAATTGAAATTGAAATTAAGTATGATAGTGTGTGTGGGAGAGATTGATAGTGTGCATGAGAGAATTTGATAGTGTGTGAGAGAGAGTATGATATTGTGTGAGAGAGAGATTGATATTGTGTGTGAGAGAGATTGATAGTGTGTGAGAGAGAGATTGATAGTGTGTAAGAGAGAGATTGATAGTGTGTGTGAGAGAGATTGATAGTGTGCATGAGAGAATTTGATAGTGTGTGAGAGAGAGTATGATAGCATGTGTGAGAGAGAGAATATTTATTATTATTATTATTATTATTATTATTATTATTATTATTTTATGTTCATAATGTCTTGTTAAATGCTTATTTTTTTATATTGTATAGTGTATATTGTTATTATAGTTTTTATTTTATTTTATTCATTACCTGGCACCTTATTTTAATGATTTGTTTGTTATTTGTTACTGTTTTATTATTATTATTTGTCTTGTCATTATCTGTTTTGTGTATTAATGCTTTGGTAATATTGTATGTAAACACAATCATGCCAATAAAGTTCTTCAGAATTGAAATTGAAATTGAGTATGATAGTGTGTGTGGGAGAGACTGATAGTGTGCATGAGAGAATTTGATAGTGTGTGAGAGAGATTATGATTGAAACCAATTTACCATATCTGGAAAGCATCTCTACTAAAACCTCATTCTTAGTAAAGGGTGGCACGTTAGATAACGTTACCCTTTTCGAAGGTGTAGAGAGAGGAACACTTGCGTAAAAATGCCATGAAGTTCAACACCAGTCTCCACCAGTTGATTTGCCAATTCAATCGTCTTAACGAAAACAACAACAGCACTATTCATCCACGATGCTGACAAGCTATTCTCATAGCCAGTTAACATGCCTATAGCTAAACTACATTCCTCAACACCAAAAACGGAGTCAATTTTGACCGCATGCCCTCTCGTTAAGAACCCGAGATTCTGTACACCTGGAGTCGCCATGCTCCCAGTACAAACACTTATATATTAGTGGAGATATATATATATATATATTATTTAGTATTTAGTATTATATAGTATTTTATAATAATAAAAAAAAACAATAAACCACCCATAAAGAAAAAAAAACAACCAAAAAAAAAGAAAAAAGATAGATAGATAGATAGATAGATAGATAGATAGATAGATAGATAGATAGAAAACAAGGAAAAATTGAATTTTGAACACTCGTACCTCGCACCCCTGCTCAAACACTAAGCACTCAGTGCTCCTTCCACTCACTCCGCATATGTGCACAGACAGAAAAGAGAGAGAGAGAGAGAGAGAGTATGATAGTGTGTGAGAGAGAGATTGATAGTGTGTGAGAGAGAGTGATTGATAGTGTGTGAGAGAGAGTATGATAGTGTGTGGGAGAGATTGATAGTGTGTGAGAGAGAGATTGATAGTGTGTGTGAGAGAGTGATTGATAGTGTGTGAGAGAGAGATTGATAGTGTGTGTGAGAGAATTTGATAGTGTGTGAGAGAGAGTATGATAGTGTGTGAGAGAGTATGATAGTGTGTGTAGGAGAGATTGATAGTGTGTGTGTGAGAGAGAGATTGATAGTGTGTGACAGAGAATTTGATAGTGTGTGAGAGAGAATTTGATAGTGTGTGAGAGAGAGATTGATAGTGTGAGTGAGAGAATTCGATAGTGTGTGAGAGAGAGATTGATAGTGTGTGTAGGAGAGATTGATAGTGTGTGAGAGAGAGATTGATAGTGTGTGTGTGAGAGAATTTGATAGTGTGTGAGAGAGAGTATGATAGTGTGTGTAGGAGAGATTGATAGTGTGTGAGAGAGAGATTGATAGTGTGTGTGTGTGAGAGAATTTGATAGTGTGTGAGAGAGAGTATGATAGTGTGTGTGGGAGAGATTGATATTGTGTGTGGGAGAGATTGATAGTGTGTGAGAGAGAATTTGATAGTGTGTGAGAGCGAGTATGATAGCGTGTGAGAGAGAGAGTATGATAGTGTGTGTGTGAGAGAGAGATTGATAGTGTGTGAGAGAATTTGATAGTGTGTGAGAGCGAGTATGATAGCGTGTGAGAGAGAGAGTATGATAGTGTGTGTGTGAGAGAGAGATTGATAGTGTGTGAGAGAATTTGATAGTGTGTGAGAGAGAGATTGATAGTGTGTGTGAGAGAATGTGATAGTGTGTGAGAGAGAGTATGATAGCGTGTGAGAGAGAGAGTATGATAGTGTGTGTGGGAGAATTTGATAGTGAGTGAGAGAGAGTATGATAGTATGTGTGGGAGAGATTGATAGTGTGTGTGAGAGAATTTTATAGTGTGTGAGAGAGAGTATGATAGTGTGTGTGGGAGAGATTGATAGTGTGTGAGAGAGAGATTGATAGTATGTGTGAGAGAATTTTATAGTGTGTGAGAGAGAGTATGAT
Source organism: Myxocyprinus asiaticus (assembly GCF_019703515.2). Classification (NCBI taxonomy): domain Eukaryota; kingdom Metazoa; phylum Chordata; class Actinopteri; order Cypriniformes; family Catostomidae; genus Myxocyprinus; species Myxocyprinus asiaticus. The sequence continues at coordinate 9,658,337 of NC_059375.1, read as the reverse complement.
AACATGTTAGAGAGAGAGAGTATGATATTATGTGTGGGAGAGATTGATAGTGTGTGAGAGAGAGATTGATAGTGTGTGAGAGGGAATTTTATAGTGTGTGAGAGAGAGTATGATAGTGTGTGAGAGAGAGATTGATAGTGTGTGTGGGAGAATTTTATAGTGTGTGAGAGAAAGAATGATAGTGTGTGTGGGAGAGATTGATAGTGTGTGAGAGAGAGATTGATAGTGTGTGTGAGAGAATTTTATAGTGTGTGAGAGAGAGTATGATAACATGTTAGAGAGAGAGAGTATGATAGTATGTGTGGGAGAGATTGATAGTGTGTGAGAGAGAGATTGATAGTGTGTGAGAGAGAATTTTATAGTGTGTGAGAGAGAGTATGATAGTGTGTGTGTGGGAGAGATTGATAGTGTGTGAGAGAGAGATTGATAGTGTGTGTGAGAGAATTTTATAGTGTGTGAGAGAGAGTATGATAGTTTGTGAGAGAAAGAATGATAGTGTGTGATAGAGAGATTGATAGTGTGTGAGAGAGATTGATAGTGTGTGTGAAAGAATTTGATAGTTTGTGAGAGAAAGAATGATAGTGTGTGATAGAGAGATTGATAGTGTTTGAGAGAGAGATTGATAGTGTGTGAGAGAGAATTTTATAGTGTGTGAGAGAGAGTATGATAGTGTGTGTGGGAGAGATTGATAGTGTGTGAGAGAGAGATTGATAGTATGTGTGAGAGAATTTTATAGTGTGTGAGAGAGAGTATGATAGCGTGTGAGAGAGAGAGTATGATAGTGTGTGTGTGAGAGAGAGATTGATAGTGTGTGAGAGAATTTGATAGTGTGTGAGAGCGAGTATGATAGCGTGTGAGAGAGAGAGTATGATAGTGTGTGTGTGAGAGAGAGATTGATAGTGTGTGAGAGAATTTGATAGTGTGTGAGAGAGAGATTGATAGTGTGTGTGAGAGAATGTGATAGTGTGTGAGAGAGAGTATGATAGCGTGTGAGAGAGAGAGTATGATAGTGTGTGTGGGAGAATTTGATAGTGAGTGAGAGAGAGTATGATAGTATGTGTGGGAGAGATTGATAGTGTGTGTGAGAGAATTTTATAGTGTGTGAGAGAGAGTATGATAGTGTGTGTGGGAGAGATTGATAGTGTGTGAGAGAAAGAATGATAGTGTGTGAGAGAGAGATTGATAGTGTGTGAGAGAGAGATTGATAGTATGTGTGAGAGAATTTTATAGTGTGTGAGAGAGAGTAAGATAGTGTGTGATAGAGAGATTGATAGTGTGTGAGAGAGATTGATAGTGTGTGTGAAAGAATTTGATAGTTTGTGAGAGAAAGAATGATAGTGTGTGTGGGAGAGATTGATAGTGTGTGTGAAAGAGATTGATAGTCTGTGTGAGAGAATTTGATAGTGTGTGAGAGAGAATTTATTATTATTATTATTTTATGTTCATAATGTCTTGTAAATGCTTATTTTATTTTATATTGTATATTGTATAGTGTATATTGTTATTATAGTTTTTATTTTATTTTATTAATTACCTGGCACCTTATTTTAATTCTATTATTATTGTTATTTGTTACTGTTTTATTATTATTATTTGTCTTGTCATTATCTGTTTTGTGTATTAATGCGTTGGCAATATTGTATGTAAACACAATCATGCCAATAAAGTACTTTTAAATTGAAATTGAAATTAAGTATGATAGTGTGTGTGGGAGAGATTGATAGTGTGCATGAGAGAATTTGATAGTGTGTGAGAGAGAGTATGATATTGTGTGAGAGAGAGATTGATATTGTGTGTGAGAGAGATTGATAGTGTGTGAGAGAGAGATTGATAGTGTGTAAGAGAGAGATTGATAGTGTGTGTGAGAGAGATTGATAGTGTGCATGAGAGAATTTGATAGTGTGTGAGAGAGAGTATGATAGCATGTGTGAGAGAGAGAATATTTATTATTATTATTATTATTATTATTATTATTATTATTTTATGTTCATAATGTCTTGTTAAATGCTTATTTTTTTATATTGTATAGTGTATATTGTTATTATAGTTTTTATTTTATTTTATTCATTACCTGGCACCTTATTTTAATGATTTTTTTGTTGTTTTATTATTATTATTTGTCTTGTCATTATCTGTTTTGTGTATTAATGCTTTGGTAATATTGTATGTAAACACAATCATGCCAATAAAGTTCTTCAGAATTGAAATTGAAATTGAGTATGATAGTGTGTGTGGGAGAGACTGATAGTGTGCATGAGAGAATTTGATAGTGTGTGAGAGAGATTATGATAGTGCGTGAGAGAGAGTATGATAGTGTGTGAATGTTTTTATAGTGTGTGTGAGAGTAAAGTTTGAAATATGTCTTGAATGGCCTCTAAAAAGCCATTTTAGGTGTTGAACTGCTATTTGAGGCATCCTCCACATCCATAACAGTCGGTGCCCTATCTACAGCTGCCATTGAAATTTTCTAAGCCTGTTTTGATTTGATGGGAGTCACAAGACTCCCTAGCCAATCATGTTGATAGATAAAAATAAAATCAGAACAGTGAAGTAGCGAACACAAAGGGAGGGAAAATAGTGCAGTAAAAGTACAGTTACAGCACTTAAAATGTACTCAAGTAAAAGTATACAGTTTACTTAAAAAAGTACGATTTCTGGGAAAAACTATTTAATTACAGTAACTGTAAATTTGTAAATTTGTTACTTTACACCCCTGGACGCAATGGTAGTGTGTCTGACTGGTAGTGATGGCTGAGTTTTCATATTGCATCCTCCAGCATGCATTTACATTTACATTTATTAATTTGGCAGACGCTTTTATCCAAAGTGACTTACAAAAGAGGAACACATAAGTGAATCTTTTTAAGGAGACAATGGTATGAAAAGTGCCATATTACAAAGTTTCACTAGCATCAGAATAGCATTCAAAACAGATTAAAGTGCAACAAGCATTTTTTCTTTTTTTTTTAGTGACTGGTGACTTTTTTAGCTTATGGAAAAGATGTGTTTTTAGCTGTTTTTTGAAGACAGAAAGTGAGTCAGCTTCACGGATGGAGTTGGGAAGGTCATTCCACCAACGTGGTATGATGAAGCCGAATGTCCAGGAAAGTGTTTTGGTGCCTCTTTGTGTTGGTACAACAAGGCGATGTTCCTTAGCTCTTTGAAATGTGGTCTGTGAAATTTAGTTTGTTATCGATGGTTACCCCTAGATTTCTGACCGTTTTGGAAGGCATTACTGTAGTTGCACCCAGCTGCACGGTGATGTTGTGTTCAATAGCAGGGTTGGCTGGAAAGACAAGGAGTTCGGTCTTGGCTGGGTTAAGTTACAGGTGATGTTCCTTCATCCAGGCCGAGATGTCTGCCAGGCAGGCAGAGATTTGAGCGGTCACTGTGGTGTTGTTGGGCTGGAAAGATGAGTAGAGTTGTGTGTCATCAGCATAGCAGTGGTAAGAGAAACCATGTGCCTGAATGATGAGTCCCAGTGATGTTGTGTATACAGAGAAGAGAAGTGGCCCAAGCACTGAGCCCTGAGGTACCCCAGTAAGTAACTGATGTGACTTGGACACCTCACCTCTCCAGGCTACCTTGAAGGACCTACCTGAGAGATAGGAATTAAACCAGTCAAGCATAGTTCCTGTGATGCCCAGCAAAGAGAGGGTGGAGAGTAAGATCTGATGGTTGACTGTGTCAGAGGCTGCAGAAAGGTCCAGTAGAATCAAGACGGAATGCATTCAATAGTGTTGGCCCAAATACAATTCTGAAAGCTCTTGAGCAAAAAATACACTCAAACAAGGGATTAAACACAGATGGGTGAAGATCTGGGTGAATTTAAACCACTATCTCATGGTATAAAAGTATCAATAGTAATTTGTTTTTCTCGCTTGAATGTTGAATGAAAGAGTACAGCCCAGGGTGAGCCTTTCTTTATCTGAAATAGTAACTCAGAAAATCTGAAATTAGAAAAACACAAGTTTTACTGGCCAAGTGAGCTCACACACACAAGGAATATGACTTGGTAACAGATGCGGACCCACTTTATATTAGGTGGCTTTAACTACTATGTACTTAACTATTTGGTACAATGTACTTATTGTGTACATACATGTTGTTGCATTGTAATTACATTTGTAGTTAAATTCTTAACTTTACCCCAACCCAACCCTTACCCCAAAACCTAACTCTAACCCCTAATCATAACCCTAACCTACCCTTACTCCTAAACCTACCCTGTACCCAGGGGTGTAAAGTAACGAATTACAAATACTCACGTTGCTGTAATTAATCAGAATCAGAATCAGAATGAGCTTTATTGCCAAGTATGCTTACACATACAAGGAATTTGTCTTGGTGACAGAAGCTTCCAGTACACAACAATACAAAACAGCAACAAGACTTTTAAAAAATAATTAAAAATTGAATAAAAATATTGAAAAGAAAATAAAGTATATATAGAATACACAATAGACTATATATATATATATATATATATATATATATATATATATATATATATATATATATATATACACACACACATACATACATACACACATACACATACATAGTGCAAATCTAAATACAAATCGGTTATATACAGTGCAAGGGAATGTAATGGCAGAAGAGGTTGTATGTGTTGGATAAATATAGAAAGACTAAGCTGTGTATTGCACATTGTCCCTGGCCTGTCCAGATGTTGCAGGATATGATGCAATCCCATGTTGACTGCATCATCCACAGACCTGTTTGCTCGATAAGCATATTGAAGGGGATATAGAAAGGGTCCAGTGCTGTCCTTCAGGTGGGCCAACACCAGTCTCTCAAATGACTTCATGACCACAGACTTCAGGGCGACAGGTCTGTAGTCATTAAGTCCTGTGATTTTTGGTTTCTTTGGGATGGGGATGATAGTGGAGCCTTTGAAGCAGCATGGGACTTCACACTGCTCCAGTGATCTATTGAAGATCTGTGTGAAGATGGGTGCCAGCTGGTTAGCACAGGATCTAAGACATCCAGGTGAAATGCCATCTGGGCCCTGTGCTTTCCTTATCCTTTGTTTTTGAAAGAAACGGCACACGTCATCTTCACAGATCTTAAGTGCAGTTTGAGTAGCAGGAGGGGGGAGGAGGGGGGTTGCAGGAGGTGTTAGTGTTTGTGTGAAGTGAAGGTCAGAGCGGGTGTGGGGTGTGAGATTGGGCCTTTCAAATCTACAGTAGAACACATTCAGGTCATCGGCCAGTTGTTGGTCCACCACAGGGTTTGGGGTAGGAGTCCTGTAATACATAAGTTGTTTCATGCCACTCCACACTGATGCAGGATCATTAGCTGAAAACTTGTTTTTCAGCTTGTCAGAGTATCTTCTTTTAGCCACTCTGATTTCCTTATTCAGTGTGTTCCTGGCCTGATTGTACAAGACTTTATCCCCACTCTGTAAGCATCCTCTTTGGCCTGACGAATCTGCATAAGTTCTGCTGTAAACCATGATTTGTCATTGTTAAATGTTAAATAAGTCCTAGTAGGGTTGCACATATCCTCACAGAAACTGAAATATGATGTAACAGTATCTGTGAGCTCATCCAGATTGGTGTCTGCTGCCTCAAAAACACTCCAATCAGTGCAGTCAAAGCAGGCTTGTAGTTCCAGCTCTGCGTCACTGGTCCATCACTTTACAGTCCTTACTACAGGCTCAGCAGATTTTAGTTTCTAAGCTGTTGCAGTGCGGCATTTAAACACGCGTTTGGTGCGATATAAACACTTACCAGAATAAACGAGGAAAACTCCCGCGGTGAGTAGAAAGGCTTACAGTTAATAAAGAGCGCTTCCAAATTAGGACAGCACATCTTCTTTAACGGTGTTTCATCTGTACACCAACTTTCATTGATGTACAAGCATGTTCCACCACCTCTCGTTTTCCCCGTTAACTCCATGATGCGATCCGCTCTGAACAGCTGAAAGCCCGGCAGATGTAATAACCTGTCCGGAATGGCTTCACTCAGCCAGGTTTCTGTGAAGCACAAGGCAGCAGAGGTTGAAAAGTCCTTGTTTGTGCAGGTGAGGAGATGTAGTTCGACTGTTTTGTTAGGCAGCAGAGATTCGCTAGATGAATGCTTGGCAGCGCTGTTCGAAAGCTGCACCAATGGAGACTGACCAGCACGCCTGCTCGTCTCCCTCACCTGCATCTCCTGAACAACACAGCCGTGCCTCCAACCAAAATGTCCAGCAAAACGTCTGAATATTCAAAAACCGGGAAAAGATAGACTGGTATATGCTGTCGAATGTTCAGCAGTTCGTCTCTGGTAAAACTGACTGGAAAAAAGATCACTAAACACAGGACAAACAAACAAAAACAACAAAACAATAGGAGCGCTCCACACCAAGGCAGCCATCCATGGTGCCATCATGAGGCGGTAATCCTCATTTAGTAGTAGGAAAAAATTAAGTAGTTTCTCTCAGGAATTGTACTTTTTAAAGTAGTTTAAAAGTGGTATACTTTTACTTGAGTACATTTTAAGTGCTGTAACTGTAGTTTTAATGCGCTATTTTCCCACCGTCTGTGTTCGCTACTTCCCTGTCCTGATTTTATTTTTATCTATCAACATGACTGGCTTGAGAGAGTCTCGTGACTCCCGTCAAATCACACGTAAAAAACTTTATCAATTTTTTTCTAATGCCTGATAGAAAAGTAACAACTTTGTAGAGTAAAACTTCAGGCAGAATAGTATTTGTGACTTATGAAATATTCTGCCAGAAGTTTTGCTCTACAAAGGTTGATCAAATTTAGACCCTAGACATAGATTTTAATGTAATTGTTTCATACATTACGATATAAAATGGAGATCAGTGTATTGAAAATAACTTTTTCATCTTTTCATTTCTGTAATCATGTCGCCCTTTCATTAATTTATTTTGGAATCAGATTCATGTAGTGTTTACAGTATCATAGATAAGTGATGTATTTTAAAATTTGGCAATCACAAACACCTATAAAATACCTATGTGTTTTATTCTTTCTGGCAAACAGCCATAAAAGGGAATGTAAATAACGGTATGTGTGCTACCATAGCTGCTTTCGCCATCACCCAGAGGAGGCACGAGCCTCCGCGTGAGTATTATAGACGCCTGAGAACCACGTACTTCCAAGGAAGTAATGCACCAGGTCTGGAGGAGGAACGAGCTTTCAAGTCTCTTTTCCTTCACAACCTCCACGAGTGCGTGCGATATGACGTCACAATGCACTGCAGAATGGGGAACCCCACCATGCAGGAAATCAGAAAGTACGCGCAACTGGCATGGGAGACACGCATGCGCCCTGCCCGAGGGCACGAAGGCGACGCCAGAGCCCTGGAGATCCAAGCCTCATATGCAGACCTAGCGCTTGAAGGCAACGAAATGCCTCGTGTTAAGGTGAATGCTAGAACCGGACCCCAGAGGCGCCGATCACCCCGCCAGCAGGGTAAGCAACAGAACCAGGGGGGTGGTAACAAGACACACCCCCAGGGTCACGGCAGGCCTAAACAACAAAACGTTCGCCGGCCGAAAGGAAATGCGTGTTTCGAACGAAAACCCAAACAAGAAGGTGAGTGGGTAGGCAAGGTTTCAAATCCCCTCAGAGAACAAGATTTGAGAGAGGAAATGGAGGATATAAGGAGACGCTTGACTGAGTTAGTAACTAAGCTTGACGTGCTCCGTTGTTCACCAGGTCCGTCGACCTCCTCAAAGGAACACGGCACTGAAACCCCGTCAGTATGACTAGACAATGTACCCCCTCCCGTTAACGCCAAAGTTTACTTTGTAGGTCGGGAAAAGGGGAACAATGTCCAAGTTGCTCCCCAAAACAGTCACTCCTAACATGCCACACCCTCCTTTTCTGACCTTCTTGGGCGATCTGTACCGTAAGGGCAACGCCTGACACATGGGTCGTTCAACTCCCACACACTACTCGACACCGGTTCCGAAATAGTCTAATGGGTTCCAACACCTTCGCAGAGGTGGCTAGAGCAAAGCTCTCCCTTGGCAAACCGTTATAGACAGAGACCTGCAACGTAAGCATCACAAGCTACACGCAAGATAGGTCGTCTTTCACAAAACGGGCCTGGATTGACACCTTTCAAGGGATGATGCTAACAGACCCTGTTTACATATGTCCTATTAATACGGAACCACTGTTAGTTGGCCAGGACCTACTGAACCGATTGGCTCCGCTCATTGACTGCCGTCGTGGACACATGTGGGCTCAGGTTGACATACCGAGACCACTTGGTCCAGAAAACAGTTCGCCAGCTTCAGATACACACGTCGCCATCGTCCAAAAATCCAGCAGAGACGACGACTCCAATAAGAACAATTACAGGGCCTGGGTAAAACCCTTCAGGGTACTATAGTCACTGTAAATTTGCAATCCGTTCTTATCAATAACACTTTGCACACTTTAGGGAGCTTGTCAGAGAAAACAACTTATGCGTGTATCGTTAGAGATCTAATGCAGGTCCTCCTCAGGGAAATTAGCTCCTCAGTCAACAGTCTGAGTGGTGGAAGGATTCCAGCTTACCTGGTCTCCCTAGACTTTTTCGAACAAATCCTTAGATCTCCATTGTGCAACCTTCACAGATACACATGGCATATAGTTTGGCATTGAAATTCCAATCCATGTAAATCCTCAGAACCTCAAAATAGGATTTATCCTCAATCTACCATCATAGGCAGAATATATATAGACTAAAATCTGTATTTAATGTTGGTTTTCAGAGAGGTAATGCACACATTCACCTCAAAACACCACCAACACTCGCCTACCATGATACGACCCCTCGCTCTACCTTATCTCTAACCTAAACATGTGTACTAAGACAAAGTACATTCATTGGGTTTGTCAAAACGCAACCCCTTTGTTAGAGAGGTGACTAACTACCTCTGCGGCCAAAGAGCCGAATTCCATGAACAAGTGTCATGATAGCATGTCCATCAAAGATGAAGGAACAGAGACAAAGGTAGAGCGAGCAGGCAGTCGCTGGCTCGTTAACACACCAGCCACCGAAGTCATACGACTGCCATGATACAGCCACTAAACTAAGGCCACTAAACCAAGGCTACCAAACCAAACGGTGTTCTTAATGGTTCCCCAAGGAGCCAGCGTGCACACTGACGATATTGTCCTCCATCATCTCAATGTCAACAAACATGACGCAGAAATTGAGATCATGGACGCATTTAGAGGTCACAGCCTCACCGTTGATGACACCCTTCAACAGCAGCTTCAGGCTGAAGGGATGGAATTAGTGAAGTTCAGTCTCAAACCGACTGGCTTGACCACTATATTTCATAGTCACATAAGCAGATCGTCATCTTACTGAGAACACCCTATCAGTTTGGTTGCCCTCTGGCTCCTCCTTAGTGGTTGGATCATCATCGCAATTATTGCACACGCCATGTACAGGTAAATTCAACACCTACAGGCCAGACTGGACTCACTTCTCATACAGCCGCGTTTTACACACCAGTCTGAGCCCATCACACAGGTTAACTCCATCATTTCCAAGGATAAGCCTTTTAAACTTTAACCCTCCTTTCCTCTAACATTTTGTTCCTAGTAACCAATGTCAGGTTCTACTTTGATTTTGTGTTATGACCAAAGAACAACAAAGGATTGTGTTATGGTTAATGCTGTGCCTTCCAATAACTTGAAATGTTTATGTGTGATGAATGTAGTTTTAGAATTAGCTAGAAGTTCTATGCCCAGATGTGCCTCAATCTCTGTCCAGACGATAAAACCTCTGTGAACTCTAATGAACTGTATGGACTGTGCAACCATTTTTCTTTCCTATCAGGAATACATGGATGGCGTAACCCACAGGTTACTGTGAACCGACAAGAACTGTTCGGCCCTTCAGTTGCTCTAAAGATGCTGGACAACAACCAACTCTTCAGAACAAAGGGGGGAATGTTGGGCCTCATGTATTCAGATAGAAGACAAAGGCAGGCCTAACAGTCATAAAAAACATTCCTCAAGCCCCCTCCTTCTAAGTCGTAAATTTTACTGATAAAAATCGCGCCAAAATCAAACAAAGGGAGTCCAAAACAGATTACAGATCCATGAAGCCTTGCCCTCTAAAGGATCGAGCTCTCAACTCCTATTGGATGAGGCACACAACGTCCCTCAAACATGACATCATCAGGACTTCAAATAATTCTGAAATGCTTCCAAAGTTGCTTCCAGCGACTTTGTTCACCGAATACGGACGTAGCTTTTTGCTGCTCTCCGGTGCAACCTCGTGGCTTAAGGAAGTAATGTCCGACTTGAAACTGTAGCCATACGATCTCCATCTCGCTGGACGAGTTGAGATTACTCTGTGTTCAACCGAACACTCTAACGGATCCGAAGGAGACTGCTGAGCAATTCGCATCTTCATCCGTTGGCCTACAGAAGTGAAGAGATTAAAGATTTCTCTTCCATCTTCAATCAAGTCGACATTTCTGAGTTCTCCGCCAGTCCGCTGAGAATCAACAGCCGTACCGCCCGCCGACAGCGCGAGGAAACGGCCCCCGTCATCACCCGAGCCTCAAGGAACCGGGTCAAAGTTAAAGGACGGAGGAAAACACATTCTACCTGTGTCCTCATGCGATTCAAGTAAGAGGTTACGTCTGGGCAGAGATAGAATATTATAGTGTGTTATTCTTGTGTTTCAAGGTTTTTGCTTGTACAGTTTACGGACCGCCATGTCCGCTCATTATTAATACTCAGGGTATTAATTATCACGAATTTGTTTTGCTGTATTGTGGTCCAACCAAATTGGACTGTTGTGCATTTTCGCCATCGCGGGTGAGACAGCAACTGAGTTCATCCATTAAAGAGTCAAATAACAAGGGACTTTTACGAGCCCCGCTCGTAAAACCGCGTCTCTGAGTGATGAACACGGCTGCTTTATCTCCAGCTATCGCGAAATCAGCTTTCGGGCTGTCACTTAATCATCTCTCTCTCTCTCTCTCTCTCTCTCTCTCACTAACCAAACTGACACACACACACCTTATGTGTTATAGGATTATTTTATTTCCATATCTAATCATGTCACTGTTTAGTTTGTAGTTGTAAGTCGGAAGTTTATTGACTGCATTGTATTAATTATTAATTGATATTACTGCATAAATAAACTTTTGTTTATATTACAAAGAGAAGTGTTTTGGTTTGTTTTGCATACGCCTGTGTTGTGCTGACGGGATGTCAGTGCTCGGATTCAAACCTTCATTCATTGTTTTTTTTCCCGAAAATCAATATTCTTCGGATGTCGATTTTCCTAAGAAAACAATCTAATATTGAGACTGTTTTAATATTCGGTTATTAGTCCCTGATTTAAGGGTGGTGCCCCGTCAATGTTAATCCTTATTAATATTCTATTGATTTTTGATAATTGATAATTATCTTTGATTGAATTTGAATGATCAACAAGCTAGTGTTAATTTTAATTAATGTTTCATCGACGTTAACAATTAACGATTATCTTTGATAACTGTTGATTTAAAGGATTAAAAAAAGCTAACATTGATTCTCATCAATGTTCTATTGATTTTAATAATTAATAATTATCTTTGATAATTATTAATTATTGCTAATAACCAAACTTGCTCCTAAACGTAGCACACTACATTTACTGGAGTCCCATATGAGGTTTTAATGAGTTAGATACAATTAATAAATTTAAATATTGATTAATAACTACAGAAATAATTATTAATTATTTCTGATAGTAACACTGATCTAAACAACCAGTAAAGCCCTACAGCTACATACAGTTTTTATTATAAAGGGGCATAGTTTTCGCAACTCAGTACTCAGTTCTCACTACTCATGAGTACTTTTAAATGAGCTACTCTTTTACTCTTACTTGAGTAGTTTTTAGGACATGTACTTTTACTCTTCTCAAACTACATTTTTTGGGAAGTAACAGTACTTTTACTTGAGGATTATTTTTCAGTACTCTTTCCACCCTTGCCCATACCTCAACCTCAGTAGCAGCAAATGTGGGAGTCTTGTGTGTATTTAATGGTAGTATATAGTAGTGAAGGCCACCTAATATAAAGTCTGACCACAGATGCTTCCAGTACTCTCAGAAATAAAACAGATATTTACTACAGATAATACAATAGCATATTAACAGAATAATAGGAACACATATACTCCATTATTTGTACAGAAAGTTGTTATACAATAATGTGCAAAGGACAATTAGTATGTGCAGAGAGGTATGGGTCTGTGCAGGTTGTTTAATTATGACAAATAGAAATGTATATATCTGTATATATTTATATATAAAGTGAATTCAAATATTGCGCACATGGGTTTGTAAAGGAAGCATGTATACCAGTAAAAATGAGTTTGTATATATCTAGAGAGGTAGGGGTTTGTACAGGTAGTTCAAATAGTAAAAAACAAAAACAAAAAACAAAAACAAAGAGACATATTAAATAAGTATAAAAATTAACAAGTGCAAACTTCACATGAACAATTATTTTACAATTTTTACCACATCTATAAAAATATTAGTTAACACAATTAGTTAACATGAACTGACACTGAACAATTTTAACAGCATTTATTAATCTTGGTTAATGTTAATTTTAACATTGTGGTGGGGTTAGCAAGAGAAAGACACATTTGGTGTGGCGTCAGGCCTCGGAGTGGCATTTATTTTAAATAATAATCACCAGAAAATGTTTAAAAGGGGAAGAAAATTGTCCATGGGGAAACAGTGTCCAAAAGAAAGGGATAATCTGGTGTCCTCGCTGTGAAAGGGACTTAATAAAAGGTAAAGGAGTGCCCTTGGGATGATCCAGGACGTGGGCGGGGTCCAGCTACCACATGCACTCACCTTCACGGTTGGGGCACGAAGAGCGGCGGCTTCTGTGGTGGGCCGTCTTTTCTTGGGCCATGTTGAGTGTGAGGGGAAGGCGGCCCAGATCCTAGTCAACTGTGACACATCTAATTCGGCCAGTACACTCCCAGCTCTTGACCTGGAACTGGATCTGTGAGGATGCCAGTGAATGCACACAAGGAGATAAAAGCCAGCTTCCCAAAGAGAGACAAGGGCTGCATCCGAAACCAAACATATCTGTCTTGTTGCCTCGCTGCCCTATCGGTCAGTGACTCAAAAGACAGCATTCATGTATGAAGGTACCTCCAGAAACTGGTTTCGGAGAGGCTACTGAGGCAGCATAATGTCACATCGTTGTTAAGATACCAGCAACTTATTATCGCCATCTGGTGTCCACTAAAGGTAATCCGTCTGCTTCATTGTTGTTCGATTGGACTGAATGGTTTAATAATCTAGAACAAAATCAGGAGAGTGTTGGCGATAACCAAGTGTATATTTAATAATTACAATACTACTTTCTCGCTAGAAATGGAATCAAATGTTGGAAAAAGTGAATAAAAACACACATTTATACGCAAATCAACTGCCTCTTCAGCCGCCATTTTTTTTCTTCAGCTCAACCGCTGTGTATCTGCACAAACAGGATTGTGGGATTTCATAGGCAGCGAAGGATACATCTATGCTGCCTTCAAAAATCGATCAGATGAAGGTATCTCAGTAGACAAGATCTGACATGAACATTGGATTCGGACTTGCCTTGGTCCCTTCCTACCTCCATTTTCCTGGTTTTGGATGCAACGTTTTAAATGCGATTGGTGATGAGTTGCGCCTCATCATCCGCTGCCAAACGAAGCTTATTTAATTGTGCCTCTCCTCCCTCCTGCCCACTCCCATTTTGAGCCTGGCTGAAGGATGGCCTTTAAAAGAGGCGGGGTAACGATGACATGAGGGAGGGGCGGGTCGTTCCACAACAATATATAGTAATACATTTTTAAAATCAAAAGTTGCCATTAGTTAAAATTAGTCAATGCATTATGAACTAACAATGAACAATTTTATTTTTATTAACTAACATTAACAAAGATTAATAAATGCTGTAAAAAATATATTATTTATTTTTAGTTCATGATAACTTATGCATTAAATAATGCAAACGAATGGAACCTTATTGAAAAGTGTTACCATTTATTTTATTTATTTTTTTTTTATGAAAGACTCCAGGGATAAGATGTATTATGAATAAGTGGAAGAATAACATCTGTAAAAAAATAAGTACAATGAGCATTAATAATATCTGCTATACCAAATGGAGTGATGCTGGTTCCTTTAAGCAGCACTATAAACACAAAATATCAAGTAAAATGTGTTGAAACACTAATGATATTTAGGGCATCATGAAAATCTCACAGCTGTGAATCACATCATCAGTGATCATAAATATATTCAAAAACACAAACTTTAGTTGTACATTCGAGTTCATGAACTTTCAGCAAAGTAGCTTTGTCAGTACTTGATGTGAATATAATAAGTGAATGCACAGATGCTGGAATGAGTTTACATTTGCATTTAGGCATTAGGCAGATGCTTTTATCCAAAGCGACTTACAGTGCTTTCATAGTATACTCTTTAATGATAATGTGTGTTCCCTGGAAATTGAACTCACAATCTTGGCACTTCAAGTGTAATGCTCCACTCCACTCTAGTATGATTCCACTCGATCATACTAATTATAATGAGTCCTATACCCCTGAATGTGCAGTAGATATTTTTATATCAGTCAAGCCTTTAAGAATAGACATCAAAATGCCCATTTCACACATTCATAAAAGTAGATAAGGGAACTCAAAAATTATAATTTTGTCATTATATATTCACCTTTGTTCACGTCACCTTGATCAAGTTCCATTGTTCTAACTCTTTCTTGTGTGAAACGCGCCTTCCTGCTGACATTTTCTATCACATTTGCTCTGTCATCATTGACACCAAACATCAATGGTTCTTGTGTCATATGAACAATTGTGATACGGCAAGTTTGAAAAACATGATGGCAAAATGGATGAGGGTAAGATTAATGATTTCAATTTTTGTCTGTTCCTCACACAAAGCTATCTTACACTTCAGAAGTCTCCAAAGGTCAGTTAAGCTCTGCTCAGAGAATAAGTGTGCGACAAAAACAAATCCTGCTTGTTTGAACATAAGTAAAAAACTGAAAATATGCTAAAATGTCTTGAATGAACAACACACACAACACACAAGCTTTTGATAGGAGTAAGTCAGATGTCATTGAGTGAGGGCACTTTATTTTTACTCGATTTCCACTGCTTTCTCCTGTGACCTTGTTGCAGTTACAAGAGAATCAAACAGCAAATACAATTTCAACAACATATTCAGCAAACAATATATCCGGAAGGCAAATGGAATACACTGCTCAGTACAGTGTGTTGTTGTAAAGTTGAAAGGTGCATTATTACATGGTCTCTGATTTCTTGACATCATTTACTACATCACTGTGTTGCGGCATCATTTTCTTTTCTTTTTCTTTTTTTTATTTATTCATTTTTAAACAAATACACTGTTTATGGGATTGGCCTCATGTGTCTTCATTGTGATGCTACAATAGATTTGAAATCCCTTTTCTGTAAACACCTCATATAAAATGCCATTTTCAGCAGTATCTGGACTGGCTCCCGGCAAAGGCAGAAGTGGCTATGACTATACTCACTAAGCCGGAAATCAAACATGGCCGTCATATGCAACTAGCCAATTGTACACATTGCGCCTCATTCATGAAACTTTCGTAAATACGTGAGTAAATTGGGTGTAATTTACACATAAAATGGAGCTTCACGAAAACTTTCTGGACATCGGAAGCATCAGGAGTTTTCCCGGTGGGCCGCTGGGTAATTTGGGCTGGCCCGCTGCTGCGCAAGTACCGGCCCGTCCTATAGGCGATACAGAGCAAATACTCAATAAACTCTGTAAGGTAGAGCAAATACAATGGCTGTTATTTTTAAATTACTTACACAGCGAAGCACATATCCATATGTACAAATTAGCTTTGTACCTCATGTGGACCTAATTATTTGACATACAAATCATAATAATGGTGACAACCAAAAACAACTTATTAAGTATAAGATGAGCTCTGAATAATCACAAAATGACAAATAACTGCAAGTAACAACATATACAATAACAGCAGCTTAAATAAAATAGGCAAACAGTAAAGCTATGAGCAGTACATAGTTATTTGCATAATTAAATCATTCCGCAAAGCATTACTGGGAGCTGAAGTGCGGCTTGCTGAATTATGCTCATGTCTGATAAAAATGCAGAAAATATTTTTCAGTCATGAAAAATATTACTTTGTGGCAGTTTGAGTCTTTGAGGCTTTGTTTAAAGGATAGCAGAAACAGTGCTGGTCAAAGCATAGGGTTTTTTTCTTTTTCTCAAGAATAATCTGAGGAAGGAATTTAAAAACTGCAGATATAAAGAAGTAACAAACTCACATATAGTGAAAATATGAGCAATTAATCTGCAAAATAACTGCAAAGTTCTACACTTTAAGAGGTATGTTTATACTGTTATATTTATATTTGTTTATATTTATATATGTACATATTCTGGGTAACTTTGTTTTCATAGATTTTTTTTAAATAAATATTTACACATAGTTATGATATGTGAGTAATTGGCATGAAATTTTAAGCATTGTCATCAGTGTCCTGCTGTGTGACACTTTCTTCATCTAACTATTTTAAACAAGATTGTATGATCTTCTATAGCTATATATACATATTATAATATATTATTATATTATATATTAATATATAATATATATATAAATACTGTTTCCACAACCTCATATTAACTAAGACAATAGTTTATTTGCACTTCTAGACAAAAGTTGAAAGGTGATTCATGTACATTTTAATCTAACATCTGTATGTTGGGAAAAGTTTTTCGGACATGTTATTTGTGTGAGCTATAAAGTGCATGTTTTTAGTGCTTTCTCTAAAAAAATCCACTCATCGCATCACAAAGTGGTTTTAAAGTTATGGCAGTATTTGCACTGGTGGGGCCTGCAATCAATAGAAATGTTTATTTTTTTTATTTTTTTATTTTCTTTCTTTTTTTTACAATTGTTTTTTTAAATTGAGCCAAAAAATGAGCTGGTGTGTTATGGTGTGGTGTATTGCGGGCCAGTTTGGCGGGCCACACTGGGCCAGAAAGTCCAGAACCATTTTTTAGTCCCAGTCCACCCCTGTGTACATCCCAGATTTGTTAGTAAAATGTGTGTATGTTAGTGAATTCCAAACATTCGTAAATAGAGCGCACGTGCAAGTTCATTCAAAATTATCATAATCCACGGCAATGAAAACGCCATATAAGGAAGGCTTCAGGTTCGCTAATAATGAGAATTGGAAGGTTTTTAACATCTACGCGAACAGTAATACAGTTTTTATTTTATTTTTTAAATGGAGTGCATTCACATCGTTAAATATTAATTTAGCAAACACTTGCATGTTCATTCTAAAAAGAAAGTGAGTAACTGTGGCGGTGGGGGTGTGGTCGAGCATTCATCCAGAGAGAGAAAAGGCAGTAAGCGTGCACACACCTGAGCCTGATAATATCTAACACTGTTTCTAGTTGCAGTAAGCAGTGGGAGGAGCGGTATAATACGACCACGCCAGCGACAAGACAGAGAGAGAGAGAGAGCTACCAGACACAAACGACTGTGCTGAGTGTAACTGCTGGAAAGCAAGCCTGTTGTGTGATGCTGAGTGTTGTGCTGAAAAGCCATTTTGAGTTTGGTTAATTAAAGTCTTACCTTAGAGTTGAAATCCCACGTTTCCTGTTTCCTCCTTTCCCACCCAATGAGCCTCCTCACAGTAACTTACATTCAAAGCATGTAACTTCTGATCTTTAAAGTGTATCTGGTTTGTGAGACCTTTTTGTTTTAGTAATTTTTAAAGATTTAATTTATGAATAACACCCCAAAGATGTAACATTTAATCTTTTTTTATATAAAGTGTATTATATTTCAATAGTTCATCAAAGGATGGCCCTGTACGTATCCACAGAGGTCTGGGCTAAGCCCCGCATATACTGACCCTAGAACCACCCCTGCATTTAATGCATTTACATACACAATCTTACACGATTATGCTTAACCCGGCATGTAAGGTCATGTTAATGCCTTAAATGGTGTGCTTTATTGGGGGAAAGGTTACTGTATGAGCAAAAGCCAATTGGCACTTGTAGAATTTTGCTCATGACCCCAGTTTCATTCTACAGTACATGTAAACATTTTTATCAATGATCTGGAGGCTTATTTAATGTGCACATCTTGTGCGCATGCTGCTTATTTTTTTACATCAACGTTGCAGAAAACAATGACAATTTCTAAACTCTGGTAATTGTGTTTTTTCTTGCTTTGATACGTTTTTAGAATTAATTAACATTTAAATCAGTTACCATAGTATTTTGGTCCAAGTAAACACACTCCCTGTCTGAGTACTTTAGCACGGCTTTCCATCACCATCAGTGGAAGAATGCAAGCATTCAAGAACCATTAAAAGAACCGAATGACATGAAATGAAAATCATGCGGTTCCAGTATTAGTTTTTTTTTAAGATAGTTCTGAATAATAACTTGTTTTAGATCTCCAACCCTAGTGAAGAGAGACATTTTTTTATTTTATTTTTTTGTTATTATTATTATTATTATTATTATTATCCATATGCATATTAACAGAAGTGAATAGGCAGTTAATTGAAAAATGTGTCTTTGAAATGGTGTTAAAACATCCCGCTATTACTTTCTCTTTTTAGGAGCTTTATTTCTAAATTTTATTTTTAGAAACATGCACTGAAGTCGACATTGTTACTCCCAAATCAATTTAATAAGTAGGGCTAAATTAATTTGGGAGCAAAAGAGTGCTGTAGTGTGTTTTCATAGATACATTTTCTTGTGATGCACCTGCAAAAAGTTGTAGGTGCATGTATTTCATGATTTTTCACATTTTATTTATAGACACAGTTGTAGAGAGACAGGAAATCAAAAAGAGAATGAGAGGGGAACATGACCCGGGCTGGACTCAAACCCTGGTCTCCCATGAGCATCACAGCTCAATGTAAGAGAACTGACACTGACCAGAAAGCCACCATTATACGACTCACATCACATTTAAGCTTTCTCTTAATTTTTTTTTTTTTTTCCAGAACAAGAAAAGTTATTGATACTCTGCTTCATCAGTACAGAAAGAGCATCTCATTGTCACAACACACATTTGTCGCAACAGACTCTGGCTGTGATCTCTGCTGTCTGCTTTTATTTTGAAGCAGCAGGGTGACGTGTTGATGCGCAGCAGTCAAAGAAATCCTGCCACAGTGTGACAGTAGATGAGTGGGCGTCGCTCATTCTTCCAAAACACACTTCACCTATGGCTTCCTGCTGCACTGCCTCGGGCACAACCTCAGTTCTTCTTGGATAAGGCCATGGAATCTTCATTTTGTGTCACAAAAGGCAGAGGCCATGCTGAGAGTCTAAAAATAAATGCGACCAACATGTGGCATCATTGTTAGGATACAGGTGTCTTTGAAGAACAAAGGACATGTTCTCGATAGGCACCACGGTTAAGCAAATGAAAGCTGTTACAAATTCAATTAAATCAAAGTGGGATTCTGCAGTTTAGGTTTTTGACCAAAAAAGTCACTTTTAACATATAACACTTTTAAAAATACAACTGCGAGTCTGAAACCTACAATAGATAAAATGTGGTTGAGTGCTGCAGTGAGTGGCCACCAAGGAGTGCTCCATTAACATTCCCATTTATCCAGCCTGATCTCATGAAAATTATTTGACTGTGGCAACATTTTTGCAAAATAACATTACGTGGTTCATTACACATATCGCAGCATAAGGTGAAATGTCCACTGTGGGAAGCTAAAAGCGAGTTAAATGTTATCCCAAACATATTCATTTTTTTAGGATAATTTTTTAGGAGTTTTAATTAAACAAAACCTACCCCCATACCCTAAACCTTAAACCTAATCCTAACAGATAGTTTAATAAAAGCAAATGCGAGGTGAAAAACACAAATGCTGAAGCAAGAACTTCATTTTTTGGTGCATCTATGACACTTGGCTCATGTGTCGATTTGCATGCTCTCCAGGACTTATTACCAGAGACCTATACCATCAAGCTAGTTGAACAAACTCAGGGTTGCGGGATTGGTTTTGAGTTGACAAAACCAAACCAGGCTTAATTGGTACCATGATGCTGCTTATCAACTTTCTCTGTCAACTCAGGCTTTGATTCTGAGTTTAAGATTAGTTCACGTGCACGTTCAAATGAATGAGTGACATTTGCAGCGAACAGCCAATCGCGTGATACATGGAGAGAGATTCACTTCTCGTGAAAATCAGCGGGATTTACCTCGCCGCTGAAGGCCAATCATAAAAAAGTTACAAATTTAAATACTTTTACACATCACAACAAGAGATTGTTATAAAAACATGAAAAATGAAAACACATTTACACTGCACAAGAGACGGTCATGACATCATGAAGAATTAAAACACATGATTTACACAATAAAAAGGATCACTGTATTTCATTTAAAGACAACTAGAAGAATCACCATGGCTAATGTGAGAGCTCAAGCAGACTGCTGGAAACAAATTCTGAATGTGATAATAACAGCTGTCATACTGTATTAATGAGTAAATGAATTCATATAGGTCCACAACAAGAACACACACAGACGTATTCATTTTAAAAGTGCAAAAATGTTATTTAAAATATAAAAGCTTTTTTATTTACCTAAATTTAAAGCTTAATATAATTTAATACTATTATAAATTAATATACGCCACTACTGAATAATTAAAAAGTGAGCAATACTGTATGCAATAATTGCTATACAATAATATGTAGGCTATTTGTTCTTTTTTGAAGATGTGTTCTGTGTACCTCTTATATTAAACTTCACATGGAATAATGTTCATCTCTTGTCCATGAAACTAAGATTTATTTATTTTTTTCTGAAAAGTTTACTTTAAGGGAGATGGGGAAGTGACTCAATTGCGTCGGAGAGGTCACTGCTGATTGCTTCAGAATCTAGCGATCTGTTATCCAGAACAAAACCTGCTACGGAGAAGATTAGCAGTGTAGTGTAATTTACTATGGTGATGAACATTGGTAAAAGCCAACCCGTACCTAAAACCCAAGGTTGAGGCAAACTAAACTGAAACTTACCCGGCTTGCTACCTAAACCAGATTTCCTTTACTTCAGTACACAAATGTTATCTCAGCCCATGTTATTTCTGGTGACTCACATCGGAGCAAGGATTAATTTTTCTCCCTTTTTGAGTGCCAACACATAAGGTCGTCATTGGAAACCACATAACTTTCAGAACAAATTTCCTGTGCGGCTTCCCGCATTGCAAAGGACCGACAATGACACTATCACCAAAGGTTTGTTCCAGTTCTACGGCCTCTGAATAAGGAGTTCCATGAGCTTGAAGCTGTTTGGGATTTCGGCTTTGTGCATGAGAAGATGGAGTGCAGACAGATACCTTCCTTGTGTTTGTCGCACTCCCCCCCAGCAAAAGTGGCACTCTCACCCGTTGGACATGTGGCCATTTTCTGGCAAATCTGCGTGCGAAATCCACACGCTTCATAAGCCGCCGCCATTAAGAAAAGCTGTATAAGAGGATTCGTCGCTGTACAGTAAGAAAGCAAAATGGTCCACTTTGCCCCTATTGTCTTTTTCTATGTCATTCTGAGAGAGTGCACATGAATAAGGTAGTTGGAGGCATGGCCTCGGGCTCTCTTTCTCTCTCTCCCTGTTCAGAGCACTGTCTCTTGGCAAATGAGATCCCACATGGACCCCAGCCGCAGAACGAGGAGACTGGAATAAGAGAAAATTCCTGAACTGAGTGATGGCAAACCAATGCATGGAGTGCTTCATCGTTGCCATTATTCTCTCTGGATTCTATCAGGAGATGGCGAGGTATTTGAACTTGTTTTTTGCCCATTTCATGGATTATGCGGTCGTTCTTATGAGAGAAGAGATGCTGACTGCTATCTCTGCTCAGTTTTTCGATGGCGGCATGGATGTCACTCTTTTCAGACAGCTTTTGGACCTTCACACGATGGTTTTGCAGTCCAACCAAGTGCATCGCTTAAAGGAGTGTCTGCTTGCGTTCATGTCTCCATTTGGACTTTTCCTCAATCTCCCCATTGCTTGCCTTGGGGAACGAGTCAGTCAAGATGATGCTTTTGTTTGCAAGGGTGATGGACAAAGGGCTTTGTGCCTCCTTCTATGAACTGAGGTTAGCAAATGCTTCTCCCCTGCATGTTCATGTCTCACGTGAGCACTTGGAGTTCGGATCGGCGCCATTCAGTGGACCATGGGCTTCCGGCCGACCGAAGCCCACTAATGTGTTTATTGATGAAGCGGAGGACAAGTCCCCATTCAGTGGATGAAACGGGCCGTTCATATGCTCCCGTCGCTCTCTTGTCTGCCCTTTGGACATTATCGAGTCAAGTTTGCCATTCATCACACTTCGAACGCTCAGAAATATTGTGTCTCAGTCTCCCCCGTGAATCACATTGTGGAATTAGTGTTGAGCACTCTCAACTAAAATCTTGCCTCTGCCCCCCTTGACCAAGTGTCTTAGGGAACGCAAAACTCTCTCTCCAATGTAAAAAAGCACTTTGTCTCAAGCACTACACGCTGTTCCCCCACTGTATATGCTGTGACCAGTTTAGTGCCCATCCAGTGCCCCCCCCCCCCCCCCATTTTCACACACTCTTCCCCACTCAAAATGCCAGGGAAGAGATTTTCATCCCTGCCTAGATATAATAAAGGCAATTCACCCTACATTCTTCCCTGTTCAACATGCAAGGGAATATGTGATATCCATGAACATCCCTGCTGTAGACACATATCAGGGTGACTTTTATACATGCCTGGTTATAGTAAAGGCAAAAAACATTATTTACTCTCAATCAATCAGCCACAGTAGCGAAGGCACAGGGGTCTCCCTCCACTGTGACGCTGATTGTGGAGCAACTACCAAAAGTAAGCAGAGGGTGCCATCTGGTGGGTTACTCGACCGCTTTTTCAGACTCAGTGCTTTCTCAGATTCTGAGGGCAAAGCGTACCAGTTTTGAGTCCTTCCATATGGATGTGCATTGGCACCACGCATTTTTATGAAATGCATGGATGCAGCTCTGGCCCCTTTGAGGTTTCAGAGCACCTGCATTTTGAATTATCTCAACGACTGGTTGGTGTTAGCACACTCAGAGAGTCTGGCTGCTCAACATTTTGATGTTATCCTCAGCCACCTAGACAAATTGTGGCTGGGAGTCAACTTGGAGAAGAGCGTCCTGTTGCCAAGGCAACAAACTTTGTTTCTAGGTGTGGAGCTGGACTCGCTGGCAGTGAAGGCGCACCTGTCTAAGGCTCGCATTCTGTCATTACGCCAGTGTCTTCCTGCAAGAATGTTTCACAGGCTGTTGGGGCTTATGATCGTGTAGTCCACTATCATTCCCCTGAGCATGTTGCATGCAAGACCCTTCCAGTGTTGACCTTACACTGAGGCATGCTCTTCGTCCCTTCAAAGTGATGTGTGGTTGCTTCCAGGTTCTGTTACAATGGAAACAGACCCTCTTTCTTATATCGGGTGTTCCACTGAGACAAGTGTGTCACAACAAAATAATAACAACATTTACACTTACATTTAGTCATTTAGCAGACACTTTTATCCAAAACGACTTACAAACGACACACATAGCAAGCAATTTGTCATACAAAGTTTATCAACATCTGCAATATAGGACTGCCAAGTTCGCACAGTGGCTGGAGTAGTAAAGATGCTAGCACAGAAGAAAGAGACAGACAAGAATTGTTTTTTGAACATTAAGTGCATGTTGAGTGCAGTGGTAAGTACAGTTAGTGTGGGTTGATTAAGTGCTCGTGGAACAGATGTGTTTTCAGCTTGTTCTTGAATGTTGAGAAGGTAACATCAGATCATGTGGAGGTTGGAAGTTCATTCCACCACAGAGGAGCAGAGAAAGTGAATGATCGTGAAATAGACTTTGAGCCTCTTTGTGACGGGACCACCAGGCGTTGCTCATTCATAGACCGCAGAGAATGAGTTGGAGCATAGACCTGAGAAGTGAATTGAAGTAAGAGGGTGCGGATCCATAGGCTGTTCTGAAAGCCAGAGTCAAAGACTTGAATTTTATGCAGGCAGCTACAGGTAGCCAGTGGAGTGAAATCAAGAGTGGATGATTGAAGACCAGACATGCTGCTGCATTCTGGACCATCTGCAGTGACTTAATTGTGTTAGCTGGAAGGCCAGCCAACAGAGCATTGCAGTAGTCCAGTCTTGAAATGACTTGAGCTTGGACCAGGAGCTGTGTAGCATATTCAGACAGGAAAGGTCTGATTTTCCTGATGTTGTAAAGTGTGAATCTGCAAGACTGGGCTGTTGAAATTGATGAGATGTGCAGTAAAATTAAGCTGGTCATCAACCACCACTCCCAGGTTCCGGGCTATCCTGGTTGGTGTTAGTGTAGTTGAACCAAGATGAAAAGTGAGGTTGGGGTCAACAGATGGGTTGGCTGGGATCACGAGGAGTTCTGTCTTGGCAAGGTTGAGCTCCAAACAGACGCCTCCTCCGTGGGTGTGGGTGCTGTGTGCGAAGGCCATTCAGTTTACAGAGTATGGACAGGCCAGCTGCTAGACTGGCACATAAACTGCCTGAATATGTTGACGGTGCTGTTGGCAATGAGATTTTTCCTGATGTTAGGGACAGTCATGTCCTCATATGGTCGGATAACAGGATGGTGGTGTCCAACATAAACTGTCAGGGAGGGGTACACTCTCATGCAATGCTGAGGCTGGCACATCGCATTCTGTCTCTACTAGCTGTACATGTTCCAGGTTGCTTGAACTTCGGGGTGGATCTTCTGTCCAAACAGGCTTTGATACCCAAAAAATGGCCATTACATCCTCAGATTAAGAAACAGATCTGGAGGAGGTTTGGCAGAGCGAACATGACACTGTCCCTTGTGGTTCTCTCTCTCACCCCCACCACCGCTGGGCATCGATGTGCAGGCGCATCAGTGGCTGACAGCACGTCTCTATGCATTTCCACAGATCAACCTGCTATGCACAGATTTGCAGAGGGTTCGGGAGGATTGAATTTGACTCCAATTAGTGGATTAGTGGATCTCACATATAGTTTTCGACTCTGGTCTCTCTACTGGAAAGGATGCCTTGGGAGATTCCAGTCAGAATGGACATGTTGTCTCAGGCGCGGGGCAGCATTTGGCACCCCCGGCCAGACTTATGGAAGTTATGGGTGTGGCCACTCAAAGGGTCACTCTTATGAATAATGGTTTATCCCCCGCAGTGGCTGATACCATTCTGAATGCTAGAGCCCCATCAGCAAGAAGGTTATATTTGTTCCAGCAAAGATCCAGTTCACTACCCTATTGGTTCACTGCTGGAGTTTGTACAGGAGCGTGTTGTGCCTGGGGTTGCCCCGGCAATGCTTAAAGTTTATGTTGCTGCTATAGTGGCTGAGCTTGAGCTTGTGAATGGGGTTTCTGTCTGTAGACATTCTCTTGTCTCTCGTTTGATGCACAGAGTGCGCAGATTTAGACCTTATCGCCCTGTATGCGTCCCTTCATGGGATTTATCTGTGGTATTAGAAGCAGTCTCGGGTGCCCCGTTTGAGAACTTAGCAGCAGTTTCTGATTCTTAAAACTGCCCTGCTTTTGGAATTGGCATCGTTTAAGAGGGTTGGTGACTTGCATGCCCTGTCGGTCAATCCTTTGTGTATGGATTTCGTGCCAGGGTTATCAAAGGATTTCTATGGATTTGTCGATATATTAAGAATTTTGGTAACACTTACTAATGAACTTTATCAAACTTTATTACATTGAATATTACCTAGCAAATCAGTAGTTCAGCTTAGGAGTGCTTTCTATCCATATACTAATGCAAATCCAAAATTGGATGTGGGATATTACTTCTTGATATCTCAGAGTTCCGACCATAAAGGCATTCCATTGTTCAATGCTTTAAAGATAACTTTGAAACAAAATGGCAGTGCTATCGTTAGCTTTGCAGGTGTTCCATTGTCAAAAAAAGATGTCTCCTGGTAAACAAATTGCAGAGGATAAGTGATGCTGTGTAAGGCTAGCATTTGTTTTGAAGGTGTATAATTTTCAACAGAAAGAATCATTTAATGTGTTTTACACAGCTCACCTTTGCTCAGTAGGTTTTGCATTACTGCTCATGCTGATCTTTATTCCTTTCTTTTGCTCTGGGGACAACAAAGGCTTCTGGTGAGGAAGCCTAATAAATGTTAATAAGAAAACACTGGAAACATCTTGGTTACTGATGTAACCTCTGTTCCCTGATGGAGGGAACGAGACGTTGTGTCGATGTAGTGACACTAGGGGTTTGATCTTGAGAGCCCCAATCACCTTTGCTTAAAATAGAAAAGGCCAATGAAAATTGGCGAGTGGAATTTGCATGCCACTCTCCGCCCCGGACATACGGGTATAAAAGGAGATGGCGGGCATCACTCATTCAGATTTATGCTGAGGAGCTGATAGAGAGTCCCAGCCATGTCAGCGGCCGGTTCAGCGCCGCGGCGGAAGGACACAACGTCTCGTTCCCTCCATCAGGGAACAGAGGTTACATCAGTAACCAAGACATTCCCTGTCTGTCACTCATGGCCGTGAGTCACACTCCGAGCCCAGAAACCAATCATCCAGCCGCGAACACTCAGGGTAGGGTGGAGGGTTCCACTTCAGCCCGATGTTTGCAGCCGCCTGGGCAAGCACGGCTGCCATCTCAGCATCCGCCTCATCCTGTGCTCTAACCGCCCGTGAGCGGGAGCTCAGAAGATTCGTCCGCTTCTGATAGCAGAATCCCACCCTCCGATGCCGCGACCGAAAGCTCATCCTCGTCACGAGCCGCGAACGACACATTAAACCCGCCCTGAGGCAGACCGCCTGCATCGCTCAACAGCTCGTCTGGACAGAACGAGCGTGCTGGGGGATGGGAAGTCCGCGGGGGCTGAGCCGGCAGAAACGCTTTCATATCCACATCCAGATTGCCCACGGTGGTTGCCGACCCGGCCAGCTAAGCGCCAGCCCAGGACAGACCAGGTTGGGAAGCAGCTGCGGTGGCTCCTTGCTTCACAAAGAAGGAAGTTAGCCATGACTGCAACGTTCTCATGGGCATGTTCTCGCAATGAGAACACAACCCTTCCATGAAAGCCACCTCAGCGTGCTGGCACCCCAGACACTCGAGGCAGATTTCATGGGTATCCAGAGGGGAGAGATAATGGCCACATCCAGTAGCGCAAACGCGGAAGGACATCTTTAAAAAGACGCCAAGCGTTTGCGCAAGCTCTTTTAGAAGGAAAATTTACTCTTTCTTGAATATACTCTTTTAGCACCTGCAGACTCAGGCTGCCGAAGCACCCAGGGGAAGCACAGCACTCAACCGTGCGAGGGTGACCACTGATATGCGGCATAAAAATCCAGCAGCATAGCAAGAGGTGAGAGGACGAACACACACGCACACATGCATTCAGCTCCGAAGAAAAAATCTGATTGAGTGATGCACGCCATCTCCTTTTATACCCGTATGTCTGGGGCAGAGAGTGGCATGCAAATTCCACTCACCAATTTTCATTGGCCTTTTCTATTTTAAGCAAAGGTGATTGGGGCTCTCAAGATCAAACCCCTAGTGTCACTACATAGACTCAGTGTCGAGTGAGTGACAGACAGTGAACTCTGATTAAGAAAACAGTTGTCAGTTGAAGTAAAAATCCTTAGCTGTACCTCATTTCAGGCTCTTATGATGTTTGTTAGCAGCCTTGATAAGCTTGGCTAATTAACTTTAGATAGTTAACTTTAACTTTAGTTAGTTTGTTTGGTTCATTAGCTTTAACAGGGACTTTCTGATTCATTGAATTAAAAAAAAAACAACAGAGAAAATATGTTGGCTGAATGTGTTTTTTCCCCTTTGTACAAATTTTATTTGTGATCTGAATCAGATTTTCTATCAGAAATTTCTAAACATGCCCAACTGTGCAACTTTCAGTATTGTGTGGTATTGGCAAGTGAATTTGCTACAGAAAATGTCAAGTTCATCACTGCTTTGAGGTCAAGTTATTAAAATCAGTGAAATCCCTAACTA
Source organism: Myxocyprinus asiaticus (assembly GCF_019703515.2). Classification (NCBI taxonomy): domain Eukaryota; kingdom Metazoa; phylum Chordata; class Actinopteri; order Cypriniformes; family Catostomidae; genus Myxocyprinus; species Myxocyprinus asiaticus. Next base: position 9,630,233 of record NC_059375.1, on the reverse strand, counting down.
AATTGGAACCAAATGACACCCTGCTCATTACATTCACAGGCATAGAGTTGCAATTTTATTAGATTTATTTATTTATTATTTTTTAAAGGATACATTGATTATATATTTTAATTCTGAGTCATTCTGTATTAACAGTACAACCCCTACCTCTGGCTTTTATGAATCTTTGTTTTGAGGGAGTAAACGTTTTCGTGTTTGGCTGCCGCTCCCCTCCGGTGTCTCTGTCTTGTGGATTTTGGACCTGTGCCTTTTATGTTTTCTTTTTTTTTGTTTTTTTTTCTTTTTTTTTTTTTTTTGAAATAAGGCTTCATCCTTTGTCTTTTAAACTTGCGTTTGTAATGCGAGCCCTCGCCACCCTATGACTATTTGTGTTGACCCGTTTTCCGGGGAATGACACTGTAGGGTGTTTTGTTGTTTGCTGTTCATGCTGGCCTTTCAGTGTGTTTTTAAAGACATTTAAGACAGGAATTTTTATGCCCTTATTCCTTCTCTGACATTTTTATATGCGATATGGTGTCTTACTCTTCCCTGAACTTGCTGCGTCTTTACTTTTAGCCTGTTTTTTTTTTTTTTTTTAGGAAATTGTTTTAAAAGTAGACTTTTGCCTGTAGGTGTTTATTGTTTTTTTGTTTTTGTTTTTTTCGTTTTGAGGTCCAGCTTCTTAAAAGCGATCTCAGTGGTCCTGTGCTTTGGGTATTGGTGTAAAGGCCTCCTAAATTCAGTGAGGTCTTCTCAGATGTGGAGTTCTCAAAGTTAAAAAAACAAATCATTTTCAATTGAATGAACTTTAATATTTTAAATAGCTTTGAATCTAAATGATTTGTTCGTTGAATTAACCCTGCATGTTATATTAACTAAAGTTCATCAGTTTATGCAACTCAAAATATTAAATTGCACTCACTTTAGTAAACTGTATTCACACTATTTTAATTTGCTGATTTAATTTGATGTTTTGCATAATGCACTACAATTGCACCATAAACATGGAAGAAAGCGGAAACACCTCACAAGGATTTATTTGAATTGACAATTTATTTGAATTGACAATTTTAAAATAATTTCAATGTTTCAAGAATGTCTCTGAAGTATGAACTGTCACTTTTGTGTATTATTACAGAAATTTGTGTATTCACATTTGACATAGCATTTGACATAACCTTTCCATTATATACAAATACTGTATATTGAAATATAAGGTTGTTGTGGCATGGGGGGCATGGACATGTGTCGGTCTGCGGGAGAGAGAGAGCGGTAAGGCTCATCACCTGGGTCGTAGTTATCTCTAACACCTGTCTCTAATTATAGTGATGGCGGAGGAAGACCTGAAAAGGCACGCCAGAGCGTCAGAGTGGGAGAGAGAGACCAGAGCCTGTTCCTGAAGCAATATGTTATACTGTTGACCTGTTTGTGTGTTTGGCCACCAAGAGCCCTTTTTGTTTAAGTTTTGTAAGACACTGAGAGAGAGTAATAAGATATACACCTTTGACTGTTCACTGTCTCCTGACTCTCCTGTACACTACGCGAACTGTAGGAATTATTAGGCATTAAATCGATTTACGCTAACGTTTATCACCCACAAACCGACGGGTTGATCGAATGATTTAATAAGACCTTGAAAACAATGATTCGTAAGTTCATACACGAAGACGCAAAAAATTGGGATAAGTGGCTCGAACCACTGCTGTTTGTAGTACGAGAGGTCCCGCAAGCCTCCACAGGGTTTTCCCCATTTGAGCTACTGTATGGGTGTCGGCCACACGGCGTGCTTGATGTCATACAGGAAGCTTGGGTAGAAGGACCTTCAAATAGCAAAAATCTAATTTAATACGTTCTTGACCTTAGAGCAAAACTCCACACTTTGGGGCAGGTAACACAGGAGAGTTTACTCTAAGCACAAGAACATCAATGCTGACTGTACAACAGGGGCACTCGACTACAGGAATTCGCACAGGAAGATAAAGTGCTTGTATTGCTGCCCACTTTGAGCTCCAAATTACTCGACAGGTGGCATAGACCCTTTGAGGTCACACAACGACAAGATCTCGATTATGAGGTTAGGCGAACGGATAGGGGAGGGGCACATCAAATCTACCACCTCAACCTCCTCAAACCATGGAAGGAGGCGGTGCCTGTAGCCTTGGTGACAGTAGTTCCAGAGAGGGCGGAGCTTGGGCCGGAAGTGACTCCCAAACCCAATTAATTCACCCCGGTCACTTGTGGAGACCACCTCTCATTGTCGCAGCTTACGGACATTGCCCGGTTGCAAGCGGAATTCGCGGATGTGTTTTCAACCCTTCCCGGTCACACAAACCTTATAGAGCACCATATCGAGACCACCCCGGGGGTGGTGGTACGTAGCCACCCCTATCATCTTCCTGAACACAAGAAAAATATTGTTCAGGAAGAATTAGAGGCAATGCTTGAAATGGGCGTAATAGAAGAGTTGCACAGCGATTGGGCCAGCCCGGTAGTTCTGGTAGCGAAGAGCGACGGCTCGGTCTGGTTCTGTGTTGACTACCGGAAAGTGAACGTGGTGTCCAAATTTTCCATTTATCCAATGCCGCGCCGATTGCGGTCTGCCCGACGCCCAAGACCAAAAACGAGTTAAGGCAGTTTTTGGGGTTGGCTGGTTACTACCGGAGGTTTGTGCCTAGTTATTCTGATGTCACCAGCCCACTGACTGACCTTACTAAAATGGGGGCCCCCGATCCGGTCCAGTGGACAGAGTTATGCCAACAGGCTTTCCTGAAGGTAAAGTCTGCACTTTGTGGGGGGCCACTTTTGCATGCACCTGACTTCTCTCTCCCCTTTATTTTACAAACTGATGCATCTGACAGGGGGCTGGGGGCAGTGCTCTCGCAGGAGGTGGGAGGGGAGGAATGGCCAGTGCTGTTTATTAGTCGCAAGCTTTCCTTCAGGAAGACAAAGTATAGTACCATCAAGAAGGAGTGTCTTGAGATTAAGTGAGCTGTTCTTACCCTCCGCTACTACCTGCTGGGGCGGGCCTTCACCCTCTGCTTCGATCACGTTCCTCTGCAGTGGCTCCACCGCATGAATGATACTAATGTGTGGATCAACCGTTGGTATATGGCTCTTCAGCCCTTTAAATTCGAGGTGGTCCACAGACCGGGGGTGCAGATGGTTGTGGCTGACTTTCTCTCCAGAAATAGGGGGGAGTAGGCAGGCCGGATGTTGCCCTGGCCTGAGTCGGTGGTGGGGGTATGTGGCATGGGGGGCGTGGTCATGTGTCGGTCTGCGGGAGAGAGAGAGCGGTAAGGCTCGTCACCTGGGTCGTAATTATCTCTAACACCTGTCTCTAATTATAGTGATGGCGGAGGGAGACCCGAAAAGGCACGACAGAGTGTCAGAGTGGGAGAGAGAGACCATAGCCTGTTCCTGAAGCTATATGTTGTACTGTTGACCTGTTTGTGTGTTTGGCCACCAAGAGCCCTTTTTGTTTATATTTTGTAAGACACTGAGAGAGAGTAATAAAATATTCACCTTTGACTGTTCACTGTCTCCTGACTCCTCCATTGCCCACGAACGTAGAAACATGTTACAGTTGTACATAAGTGACTCTAGGGATTAATTACCAAAAAAAATTTAAAAATAAGGTGTCATAATTTACTTATGTTGTTCCAAACCCACATTACTTTCTCTCTTCTGTGAAACACAAAAAGTGATGTTAGGCAGAAACACAGCTTTATTCACCATTCACTTTCTTTGTATGGAAAAAAAATGCAGTGAAAGTGAATGGTGACTACGAACATTCTCTCTTAACAAATACTTTTGTATCCCATGGGGGATAGAAAGTCATACAGGTTTTGAACAACACAAGGCTGAGAAAATTATATAAAGGCATTGTTGACCTAAAAATGTAAATGTTGTCATTTGCTTATGCAAGTCATTGCAAACTTTCTCTGACTTTCATTTTCAAGGAATATTAGACTTAGTTACTATTCACTATCATTGCATCCTCTTTCCATATAATGCAAGTGAATGGTGACCAGGGCTAACATTCTTCCTAACATCTCCTTTTGAGCCATAAATGTTTGGAACAACACAACGGCGAGTAAATGACAGAATTTCATTTTTTGTTGAACTATAGTAGCAAACTATAGTAGCACATATCTGTTTATCTTTGTATATACTGCAGGCTAATTATTCCTATGTCACTCAAACAACTTTAAATTTGGGGGCCTGGGTAGCTCAGCAAGTATTGACACTGACTACCACCCCTGGAGTCGCGAGTTCAAATCCAGGGCGTGCTGGTGACTCGTAGTCGCTATAATGTGGTTCTTGCTCTTGGTGGGGCGTGTGGTGAGTTGTGCATGGATGCCTCCACACATGCTACGTCTCCATGGTAACGCACTCAACAAGCCATGTGATAAGAGGCAACTGAGATCCGTCCTCCACCACCCAGATTGAGGTGAGTCACTACAAGGACTTAGTGCGTATTGGGAATTGGGCATTCCAAATTGGGGAGAAAAGAGGAGAAAATTAAAAATAAAATAAAAAAAACTTTAAATTTGAACTTTACCCATGTCAGTAAAATAAATTTAGTTTAAATTTTGAAAGAAAAAAATTATACTTTTAAAACCTTTGCCCAATGCCAAACAGGAATTTAGTATGAAGTCAGGGCATATGGCATATTGTATAATTTTAAACTGAAATGGAGCAGTAAGACAGAAGTGCAATATTTCACCTGACCTGAGTTAATTTATTTTGTCTTACAAGGCGAGCTGAATTGTCAGTGCAAGAATCTTGCATTTTAACTCCTCCTCCTGCTGAATGAAATGGAACGTGTTGGTCGTGCACTTGGGATAGTCAAGGTGCAGGGCATAACTCATCCCTAAAACAAGACACATGGCCTGGGGCAGGTTTGTCAGATTGTCCATTACAACATTTCTCTCCAAGATGAATTCCACAGAGGACGGATGAATGTGGAAGGACTGAGGATGATGTGCCACATCTTCCCTTTCAAAGCTGAGGATTCCAACTGGCAATTGTCTGAAGAGTCTTTGTAATTAGAAGCCTGGACATCAATATGGAGATTAAGAAAACTGTTATTTTAGCTGTCCAAAATTCTACTTTGATATCAATTTTTTGTTCAAATGTTTCATGTTTGATTATGTAGGCAAAATGTGGAAGGACTGAGGATGATGTGCCACATCTTCCCTTTCAAAGCTGAGCATTCCAACTGGCAAGTGTCTGAAGAATCTTCGCCATCAGAAGCCTGGGCATTAATGTGAAGATTAATAAAACTGTTATTTTAGCTATCCAACATTCTACTTTGATATCAATTATTTGTTCAAACGTTTCATGTTTGATTATGTGTAGGAAAAATTATTTAGAATGATTTATTTTAACAAACAAACAACTGATCAGATCGTCTCAGCTGCACAGTAGCATCTACATAACACCTCAAAGCTCACACAGGACACAAGAACAGAAAAAATCTGCAAGTGCTTCTCTCAGACGTTGAAGTCATCATAAACACAAAACTCCCTCAATAACTAGCCCAATAGCGCGGATGACACACACCCGGATTGAACTGTGAGGTAAAGTGGCACGACGTACCAATATGAGAAATAAACTTACTGACCAAGCCGCAATAAAGAAAAATATTCCAAACCAATGCAAAATCGTATCATCACAGTCTAAGAGGATGGGTCTTCGCCTTGTAGGTATGAAAAAAATCGGCAGTTCCAATCCAACAGCTTTTTATTTGACAGCGTGTAAATAGCAATATCCTAAAACAATAACGTGAAAAAACAAGATCATGAGCAATCAAAAAAATGGGCTAATGGTAATAACTAGCCCAATAGCAAGGATAACACATCCCCAGATAGAAAAAACTACCAACCAGGTCATGATGAAGCAAAAAGATAATCCAATCCAATGCAAAACTGTATTGTCACAGCTTAGGAGGATGAAAGTTCACTGCTCCAAGAAAAGCTGCAATTGACAATTGATGATGAAATACTCTATGACCTAATCCAAAGGCGAGAAAGCTAAAGGGGCAAGCTGCAGTGGCTTATATTTCCCTCAGCTCGGTTTACGTCACTATGCCACCAATAAGGGGGGACAACTTGACATTTTGTACTGGGCCCGCACTTGAGGGGGGCCCAGACTGGAAGGGGGGTCCACAGAACCTTTCCATATTCCATACTGTAGCGCATATCTAAATGCGTTCAGCGGTAGACGGTGATATAAACACGGAGACAGTGCGCGCGCAACTGCGAATACCGTCCTGATAGCGCACATTGATGGTATAACTATAATGTTCCCTCTGCGCTGCACGCTACTCATGCAGCCACGCTCAAAAGCTGCAAACCTCAATTTTATATGCTGTACACAAAAACAAGAGCAGCAGAAAATGAGAGTTAATGAAGTGAGTACTGTATCTAGATACTTGACTTATAGAGAACGAGCTTAAAGATAGTGAGCTTTGATTCAGAAACGCTCTGTTACTTTGAGAACATGCAATGTGTTCCTAATAGTCTATTCATACTGTGATAGTGGTTGACAGATAAGGGGTTTTCTCTGTTCTATTCTTAAACTAGTAAAATAAATGTTTATAAAAACATGGCCTGGGTAGCTCAGCGAGTACTGACACTGACTACCACCCCTGGAGTTGCGAGTTCGAATCCAGGTAGTGCTGAGTGACTCCAACAAGGTCTCCTAAGCAACCAAATTGGTCCGGTTGCTAGAAGAATCAGAATCAGAACTAACTTTACTGCCAAGTAAGTTCTCACATACAAGGAATTTGCTTTGGTGTTTGATGCATACAATAACAATAAACAATAAACATAGTAAGATAAATAATAAACTATATTTAAAATATAATATATAGAGAAAAAGTAAACTGACTGGTTTAATAAAGGAGATGTGCAGTTGTGCAGGGATGTGCAAAATATGTGCAGAATATGAACCATAGAATGTGCCAATGTTCATTGTTCACAGTTGTTCACAGTTCACAGAAAAGTTAACAGTTTGAGTATAATAAAAAGTGCAATAGACCAAATAAATGTTCTTTACGTTGATGCAAGACAGATGTGGAAACTATGTTAATGTAATGTGTAGTGTCTATGAAGGTGGGATGAGAGACAGTGTCAGGGTCCTAGGCCTTGTTTATGAGGCCAGCTGCAGATGGGAAGAAACTGTTCCTGTGGTGTGAGGTTTTAACATCCTGCCGGAGGGGAGTGTCTCAAAGAGACTGTGTCCTGGGTGGGAGGGGTCGGCCATAATCTTTCTGCCTGCCTCAGGGTCCTGGATGCATACAGGTCCTGGAGAGATGGCAGATTGCAGCCAATCACCTTCTCAGCAGAACAAATTACATGCTGCAGTCTGCTTTTGACCTTGGCAGTGGCAGCAGCGTACCAGATGGACTCAATGATGGACTCAATGATGGAGATGTAGAAGTGCACTATTACTGTCTTTGGCAGGTTGAACTTCTTCAGCTGCTGCAGGAAGTACATCCTCTGCTGTGCTTTTTTTAATTAGAGAGCTGATGTTCAGCTCCCACTTAAGGACTCCACACGGAAAGACTCCACAGTGTCAACTGGAGAGTCACTCAGGATGATGGGGGTGGGTGGGCCTGGGTTCTTTCTGAAATCTACAACCATATCCACTCTCTTCACAGCATTGAGCTCCAAGTTGTTCTGACTGCACCAGGTCACCAGATGATCAATCTCCCACCTGTAGGTGGACTCATCCCCACTAGAGATGAGCCCAATTAGGGTGGTGTCATCTGCAAACTTCAGGAGCTTGACAGACTGGTGACTGGAGGTGCAGCTGTTAGTGTACAGGGAGAAAAGTAGAGGGGAAAGAACACAGCCTTGAGGGGAACCAGTGCTGATGGTCCGGGAGTCAGAGACATGTTTTCCTAGCCTCAAGTGCTGCCTCCTATCAGTCAGGAAGTCTGTGATCCACCTGCATGTGGAATCAGGCACACTCAGCTGGGAGAGCTTGTCCTGCAGCAGAGCCGGGATGATGGTGTTGAAGGCGGAGCTAAAATCCAGGCATAAGATCCTGAGGAGTCCAGGTGCTGGAGGATGAAGTGGAGGGCCATGTTAACCGCATCGTCTACTGACCTGTTAGCTCTGTAGGCAAACTGCAGGGGGTCCAGGAGAGGATCAGTGATGGCTTTGAGGTGGGACAGCATAAGGCGCTCAAATGACTTCATTACCACAGAGGTCAGGGCAAGAGGTCTGAAGTCATTAAGTCTCGTGGTCCATGATAAGATTCACGGATTGATGGTCTCAGACATGGAGGCAACTGAGATTCGTCCTCCACCACCTGGATTGATGCGAGTCACTACGCCCACCACGAGGAATTAGAGCACATTGGGAATTGGGCATTCCAAATTGGGGAGAAAAGGGGAGAAAAAAATAAATTAAAAAAAATTCATATTAATAGTAATTAAAGTATGTTATTATATCAAAATGTGTTATCATTATGGGATTGTTTATTTTTCACTTATGTTTTAGTTGCTGATCTTGTAAAACACAAAATAATTAAGCCAAAGTTTCAAGGATATTTAAATTTAATCAATAAGTTTCCAAGCTGCTACAATGAGCACCTCCGGAAAAAATAAAATAAAAACGTGTTTTGTTTTTGGCTAGGCCTCTTAATGCCTAGAACCGGACCTGACACAGTTCAAGTTAGCTTCAAACCAGCCATAGTACAGCCTTTATTGAAAAAAATTTAATCTAGACCCCACTATGTATTATAATTACAGACCCATTTCCAAACTGCCTTTCATCTCAAAGTTTTTGGGAAAAGTTGTTTACTCACAGCTTCACTGCTATCTGAATGAGTTTTACATTTTAGACAAAGTTCAGTCTGGTTTCAGAGCATTGCAAATCACAGATTCTGCATTGCTAAAAGTTACAAATTACATTTTACTATCCCTTCACTCTGGGTCATGTGCTATCTTGTATTTTTCTATGGTAACCTGTTAGATCTAATTGCAGCGTTCAATACTATTGATCATGATATTCTTTTAAAATGCCTTGTGTGGACAAAATTTTCATGCTGATCAGTATTATTAATCATTATTAGTATTCTTAATAATTTTATAGCACTATTAATAATGTGTATACATGTACTATATTATAACATGTATACTTTTATATTATGTTGTCTTTGTATTGTCACATTTACTTTATGTTTGCTATAGCCTATTTAAGTTACATACACATCTGCTTATATAAGTTACATACAGTACATATCTGCTAAACTTGCTCAGTAAGAACATTCCAGAGAACATGTGTAATAGAGAGGAAGTTTTATCTTCCCTATGGAAGTACTTGAAATACGCCCTATACAGTTGGCATCCTCAGAGAAATATGGGGAGACCATTGGAAGACACCACTCTCCAATTGAAATTAAGCTTTCTATCCTATGTCTGACAACAAAAAGAACTAATAAATTCACTAATTCTTAGCAAGTAAATTTGTGTCTGGCTCCGTGACTTTTCAAAAGGGAAAAGAAAGAAGTTCAACATCTTCACCTTGAGCTTGTGGTTGGCATCCAGGGCCTGGCTTTACAGTGGTTTGCTTCTTACTGAAAGGGAAGGACTTTTTTGGTAAACATTGGAACCTTTTTCTCATCATCTGCAACCATATCTAGTGGCGTTCCTCAGGGTTCCATTTTGGGTCCTCTTTTGTTTTCACTTTGTATGCTTCCTCTGAGCTCCATTTTTCATAAATATAACATTTTGTATCACTGTTATGCTGATGATTCCAAACTCTACTTCCCTGTCAGACTGGATGATAACTGTTTGCTCGACAATCTTTTAGTGTGCCTAGATGGCCATTAACTTCCTACAATTAAATGAAAATAAACTGAGGTCATCTTGCTAGGCTCTCCTGTCTACACTATTGCCCTTAGAAATCAGTTATGTTCTTTTAGTAACAACTTGCATAATCATGTTAAAAACCTCAGTGTCGTTTTTTACCCCATGCTGCATTTTGACAAGCAGATCAGTGCTGTCTTTAAGAGTAGTTTTTTCCAACTTAGATCTGTTGCAATATTAATACATTTTCAGTCACACTTTATATTAGGTGGCTTTAAATAATATGTACTAACATTAAAATACATACAATGCATATATTTACTGTGTAACTACATGTTGTTTTGCCAAATTTTCACAAGATTCACACTTGCTGCTACTGAGGTTGAGGTATGAGTAGGTTTAGGAATTAGGGTTTGGGTTAGGGGTTAGAGTTAGGGTTTATGGTAAGGGTTAGGTTTAGGGTTGGGGTAAGGTTAACAGTGTAACCACAAATGTAATTAAATGCAGGTACTTTAAATGTAAGTACAATGCAACTACACGTTTATACATAATAAGTACATTTTATCAGATGCTTAAGTATATAGTAGTTAAAAGCGCCCAGATGCTTGCTTGAACTGTCAGATCCTGTCGGAAGCGATGGCAGCAGGGGAGCAGAGCATACCCCAAAAGAAATAAGAACCTAATTTAACCTATGCCCCCAAAAGAAAATATATAACCAAATAATTAGACTCAGGACAACACCCAGGTCTTCGGTAGGTGAGGGACAAAACTGAAAGAAGAGGAAATATCAATGAATTATGCAAACATAAGCCTGTATGACTGTGTGACATGCTACTATTGTGCCAGACCCTGCAGATGGATTGGCAAGCTTATAAGAATTGTAGAGCCCCTGCGAATTGGTGAGTCTTGTTGTGCAATATCTTTGCAGAGGGGTAAACAATGCTTGTGATTGAGCACTTGCTTGTCATTGAGCACTTGCTTGTCATTGACCCCTTGCAAAAAAGGCAGGCAAAGTTGTGCTGTACCCCTGCAAATGTACAAAACAACGTTATGCGTTTGAGTCCTTAATAAGAGTGACGTCTTCTGTGCGACACTCCTGCAAAAGGACAAATGCTGTTTGCATTTGAGCCCCACGATAGGGGCGATGTGGTTTGTGCAATACCTTTGCAAAAGAAAACATATTTTGTGTTTGATCAACATTTTGCTTTTGAGCCCAATGATGGGGGCAAGCATTGTTTGTGCAAACCCCTGCAAAGATAAACAAAGCTTTGCCATGTGAAGGGAAATTAATGCTTTCTTTATAAACCACATTTGCGGTGTTGTGGGACACTTAGAAGCATGGCCCAAAAAACATGATGCAGTTGTGGCACCTAGACTGCATATTTGCGCTGCCTAGGAGATATACTGAACTGAGCAATATAACACAACACAGCTGCAGTATTGTGGGACGCTTAGTTGCATGACAAGAAGGACAAGTCACAGTTGCAGCACCTGAACAGCGCATTTGCGCTGCTCAGGAGATGAATTGAGCCACTAGCAGGAGCACCGCGGTTTCAGTGTCGCAAACACTGCCCGAAGAGAGAATAGAGCAGTGAGTGCCAGGAAGTATGAATGTGTTGAAGGACAGGGAGAATTGCAGTTGCAAATTCAGGGCTCCTTTCAGCTGCAGAGAGCATGGACATCAATTGTTAATGAAAGTTTAGTATTTAAAATCCTAAATGGCTATATAACTATTTTACTATTTTTTTTTAAACACTGGACATTAACACACTTAGTTTACTAATCTTAAACCATGACCTGCACTGCATATAAATAACTAATATTGGCATTATATTCATGCTGGTTAGCCAGAGGGGAACAGGCCTCCAGAGTGAACCTGGTTTCTCCCAAGGTTATTTTTCTCCGTTAACCAACATCTTATGGAGTTTTGTGTTCCTTGCCATAGTCGCCTTCAGCTTGCTCACAGGGGTTCTAAATACAATTATTTAATTATTTAAATTTTTTTTTTACACAATTTACAATCATATTTAATCAAACTACACAATGATCACTCTAAGACTTTATAGATATTATGGTTTAATCTATTTAATGCATGATTTTCTGTAAAGCTGCTTTGAAACGATGTGTGTTGTGAAAAGTGCTATACAAATAAAAATTATGACTTGACGACTTGAAATCTTAGCGACTGAAGGGTGAGGGAATGCGAATGCCGCAAGATGCAGATCAAAAGGGAAAACATGTAAATGCAAATAATGATGTGATGTTTGATGCAGAAGCTTCATGCCAAACCAACATCACACAAGCATGGTCCATTACGTGTGAAGCTCAGTCAACTGAATATTCTGTATCTGCTTCGAAATAAGTGCTAATCCAGCACTGTTGTTATCCCCGTAAAGGAATACAAAGCATTACTTACCTGCTACTAAATGTTACTGCTTCGGCCACGAGCAATGTAATGTTGTTAAACTACATTAATGGGGAGCTTATGTTTTGAAAACAGATGCAGAAAATGAACTGAATGCGGAAACTTGAGTGATGAAGCGTGGAATTTCAAACAATTTGATTAAGCCCCATTGTTTAGAAAGTTTCATAGTCCTATAACTAATAAAGAATTAAAAGTTTACAATAACCCATGATAATAAAATCACTACAGTGTAATGGTGCCAAAAAGACTCTAATAAATGAAACGTAACATAACTGTGAAATAAGAATTTGTACTCTTGGTTTCATATGATTATTTGCCTGAAAGCAGCCAGATGCATTGTGCTGTAAATTAAATACTTGTGTAATGAGCAATGCCTACCGCTAGGTGTCAGTGGGCATGCAGAACAGATGATACTTCCCCTTTAAGGAAAATGTGAATATAGACATAACATATAGGACTGAGTTTCTTCACTCTGCGGCCGGCCAATCATTAGACAGAAAATCTTGCGGAGGATGGCGGCGATATCAGCAGGACATGAATGAAGAAATAATAATCTGCAAAATGTGGGAAAATTAAATCGAGTTGATGATACTTTCTTGGTGGCGGTTGAGCACAACTGCTCCGTGAATGGATCAGAGGTAGGTAATTGTGTAGAAATGGATTATTATGAAGGGAGAGATTAAGAGATCGAGGGCGAAATGAGGGGACGGATGAATGACAATTGAGGCAAAGGGAATAAAAGAATTAGAAATGACCATGATGAGAGTTCTGAAAGTGAGGAAGAAGGGAATGAGCAAGTTCAGAGAGAAAGACCTGAGAAATGTATTATCATAATAAGGTTTAATGAGAAGGCTCAAGGAAACATGAAGAAAGTCAACCCGTTTGTGCTAAATACAACTCTGGCAAATAAGATAGGGGAGATACTATATGCGAAGGTCCTTAATGATGGCAACCTAGTGGTAAAATGTGCGAATGAAGAACAACTTGAGAAAGCACTCAAACTTAAAGAGATAGGAAAACTTAAGTTGGAAAGCAAAGGGAGGGTGGGAGCACGAAATGGTGGTGGATGTAAAGGAGTGATCATGGGTTGCCAATGCGTGTAGGTATAGAGGAACTAAAGAGGAATATCAAAGGAGAAAAATTATGAATGCACAAAGACTGAATACAGCAAAAGAAGGAGTGAAGAAGGATAGTGAAACAGTATTGATTGAATTTGAAGGAGAGTGTGTCAAAGAAGGTATTCCTGGGTTTTATGAGTTACCCAGTGAGAGTGTATGTACCAAAGCCATTGAGGTGCTTTAACTGTCAAAGGTTTGGACACACAGCCAAAAACTGTAAAGAGCAGAGAAAACGTGCTAGATGTGGGGGCGACCACGAGTATGGAAAGTGTGGAACAGGGGTGCAACCAAAATGCTGTAGCTGTGGAGGAGCCCATAATATGGCATATGGTGGGTGTGAGGTTATGAGACGGGAGAATAAAATCCAAAAAATAAGAGTGGAAAGAAGGATCACTTATGCAGAAGCTGTAAGAATGTCAAGAGAACAGAACAATGCTACTAATGGACAAGGAGCAATGGGGGTACGAGAGCTACAACAAAGAACAAATAACAGGATTTATGTGGATAAAAGGGATTTAGTAACATTCTTTGCAGAAGTGATTAACAGTACGGCTGAAGTCAAAAAATTATAAAATTAAGCTGGTGGTCAAAGCAGCAGTAAATCATTTAGGATTAGTTGGACTGACACAGGAAGAAGTGAGGGAGAACCTCACCAATAAGTCAAGCCAGGAAGCACCATGGGTTGGTGTGGCAGCGGGGGCGTGGTCAAGCGTCTCTCCGGAGTCAGAGAAAGTGGTAAGGGCGCTTGCACCTGAGCTAGATTATGTCAAACACCTGTCTCTAATTACAGTGAGCACGGGGAGAGCGGCATAAAAGAGCCACACCGCCAACAGACGAGGAGAGAGAGACTGGGTCCCCAGAGTTATGTTTGTGAAGCTAAGAGTTTATTATAGTTAAGTTGCAGAGATTGTCATTCTATCACAGAAGTTGAGAGCAGTGTGGTCATTAAAGAAAGCTAACCTCTGAGTAGAGCAACCTGCCTCCCGCCACCTCCTTTCCACGGAACATTCACAGTTGGTTAATACTAATTATGGTAATTCTCTTACAATGGAACGCCAGGAGCTTACTGCCCAATGGATAGGAATTCAAGCATTTCATTAAAGATTTGGCTGTGAAACCAGATGTAGTATGTATTCAGGGAACTTTAGACTTTATGGTGCATAAAAAGGGGGAGAAGTTTCTACAAAGCATGGCAACCGGGGGCAGAGGGGCCTCTGCCCAAGGAAGACGCAGTTTACCAACAGGGAAATTATTTTGCGGAAGATATCGCATGGGGTCACCTTCGGGGAACCAGCACATGTGGAGCACCTACCTCAGTACAGGGCCTCATTGGTGCACGTACTGGGACGACAGTGAATTTCTCCACAAACTCAACTGCCAGAGGGAGTCTGTGAACATGACTGGGATTCAAGAGCGCACGTCTTCACCTCAAGGGAGGGGAAAGGCGCTATGCTCAAGTGGTACACCCGGCCAGCTGTCCCGGAACTTACCTGCTTGTGCCTGCAAATACACGGGACGAGACCGGCACAACCCGGAGATTGTAGAACCTCGCAAAGGTGTTGGGTACTGCCCAGCTCGCTGCTCTGCAGATGTCTGCCAAGGAGGCACCACTGGCAAGGGCCCAGGAGGCCGCCACACACCTGGTAGATTGGGCTCGTAACCCCACAGGGAGTGGCACATCCTGAGCCTGATATGCCATCGTGATGGCGTCAATGACCCAGTGGGCAATCCTCTGTTTGGAGACAGCGCTTCCTTTCCGCTCTCCACCAAAGCAGACAAAGAGCTGCTCGAAGCTTCTAAAGCTCTGTGTGCGATTCAAATATATGCGTAAAGCTTGCACCGGACACAGCAACGGCAAGCTCAGCTGACTCCAAGGGCTCAAAGGGAGCTCCCTGTAGACCCCGAAGGACTACAGAGAGGTCCCATGAGGGGACGAGGTGCGGTTTGGAGGGATTCAACCTCCTAGCGCCTCTCGGGAACCAGATGATCAAGCTGTGCTTCCCTAAGTACTTACAATCTACTGCATCGTGATGAGCCGAAATAGCGGCTACATACACCTTCAAGGTGGAGGGGGACAGCCGCCCCTCCAGGCTCTCCTGCAGGAAGGAAAGCACCGATCCGACTGCGCATCTCTAGTGGTCTTCGCGTTGGACAAACGCCACTTCAAGGCATACAGGCACCTCATAGAGGGAGCCCTAGCCTGAGTGATCATGTCTACCACCGCGGGTGGGAGGCCACTTAGGTCTTCCATGTCCCGTCCAAGGGCTAGACATGGAGATTCCAGAGGTCTGGTCGCGGGTGCCAGATGGTGCCCCGTCCCTGAGAAAGAAGGTCCTTCCTCAGGGGAATTCACATGGGGGGCTGTCACGAGGAGCGTGAGATCCAAGAACCACGTCTGGGTGGGCCAGTAGGTTGCTACTAGGATGATCTGCTCCTCGTCCTCCCTGACCTTGCACAGGGTCTGTGCAAGTAGGCTCACTGGGGGAAACACGTATTTGCGTAGTCCAGGGGACCAGCTGTGTGCCAGTGCGTCTATACCGAGGGGTGCCTCGGTCAGGGCGTACCAAAGCGGGCAGTGGGAGGATTCCTGTGCTCGACCGAATCGACTCCAAATCAGCTGGACCACCTGCGAGTGAAGTCTCCACTCTCCCCTGAGTGTAATCTGTTGTGACAGTGCATCCGCTATGGTGTTGAGGTTGCCCGGGATGTGAATGGCTCATAGCAACTTGAGGCACTGCTGAGTCCAGAGGAGGAGATGGCAGGCGAGACGTGACATGCAACGGGAGTGTAGACCACCTTGACGGTTGATGTATGCTATTGTCGCTGTGTTGTCCGTCCAGACCAACATGTGCTCGCCCTGGATCAATGGCCGGAACCTCCGCAGGGTGAGCAGTACTGCCAACAACTCTAGGCAGTTGATGTGCCAACGCAGCCTTGGGCCAGTCCAGGAGCCAGCGGCTGTGAGTCCATTGCATACGGCACCCCAGCCCATCTTGGAGGTGATTGTTGTAACCACGACGCACCTGGAGACCTGCTCTAGGGGAACCCTTGCCCGTAGAAATGCAAGGTCGGTCCAAGGACTGAAGAGGCAGCAACAGATTGGCATGATGGCCACGCGATGTGTCCCGCGGTGCCATGCCCATCTCGGGACTCGAGTCTAAAGCCAGTGCTGAAGCAGTCTCATATGCATCAACCCGAGCGGTGTGGTCGCCGCTGAGGATGCCATATGCCCCAGGAGCCTCTGAAAGAGTTTTAGTGGAACCGCTGTCCTCCATCTGAATGCCTTCAGACAGTTCAGCACCGACTGTGCACGCTTGTTTGTGAGGCGTGCCATCATCGAGACTGAGTCCAACTCCAAACCAAGAAAAGAGATGCTCTGAACCGGGAAGAGCTTGCTCTTTTCCCAGTTGACCTGAAGCCCCAGTCGGCTGAGGTGCCAGAGCACGAGGTCCCTGTGTGTTCACAGCAGCTCTCGAGAGTGAGCTAGGATTAGCCAGTCGTCGAGATAGTTGAGGATGCAGATGCCCACTTCCCTTAGTGGGGCAAGGGCTGCCTCTGTGACCTTCGTGAAGATGTGAGGGGACAAGGACAGGCCGAAGGGGAGGACCTTGTACTGGTATGCCTAGCCTTCAAAGGCAAACCGCAGGAAGGGTCTGTGTCGAGGTAAGACCGAGACGTGGAAGTACGTGTCCTACAGGTCTATTGCCACGAACCAATCTTGATGCCGGATGATCGCTAAAATGCATTTTTTGCATCAGCATATTGAACGGGAGTCTGTGCAAAGCCCGGTTCAGTACTCACAGGTCCAGGATTGGTCGCAACCCACCGCCTTTCTTTGGTACGATGAAGGGCTGTAGAACCCTTTCTTCATCTTGGCTGGAGGGACAGGCTCTATCGCACCCTTGCGCAGAAGGGTCGTGATCTCCACACACAAGGTAGTGGTGTTCTCGCCCTTCACCGAGGTGAAGCGGTCGCCGCTGAACCTGGGAGGGTGCCTGGTGAACTGAATCATGTAGCCAAGTCAGACGGTCTGGGTCAGCCATCGTGACCGGTTGGAAAGCGCGAGCCACCAAGGGAATGATCACATCGGACATATCGCCGGGTGGAGCCTCGCGGCGGGGCGGAGCTTGAGGTGCCATTTAGTGGGGACTCGAGCCCGTGGCCGTGCTGAGTCCAGGGACATCGAAGCACTTACCTGGCTCCTGCCACCCACCATAAGATTGGCTGAGAAAGGGGGGAGGAGGAATCTCGTCCCCGTAGTCCACCGGAACCAATCCTGTGTGGGCGTGTTTGTGCCACAGCTGTGCGCACAGGGGCGGGTGGTCCAACACTGGAGCGCCATACCTGCAAAAATGGGACTGTGGACGGTGGTCGTGACGACGGCCATGTGCACCGGACATGTGACCCAGGAAGCAAGAAAACCACTCTTATGTCGAACTTTTGGGTACGTAGCCTCTTGGGCATGTGGCATAAAATGAAACAAAAGATTCTCCTCCCGGCCCTCCACCGGGGGATGGAGTGGTCTGTTCACCAGCTCCAGAGAAGCAGGTCTCCTCGCCCCTGGGTCGCCCATCTCAGGGGCACTTCGAAGCCTTCCTCGGGTTCTTGGTGGCCAGCTGTGAGATGGTGGCGTCTGCTTCCTGCGTTGGGCTCCACGCCGGGGCCGGGCCACGGGGGCGGGCTGCGGTGGAACCAGTGTTGTTGCTGCAGGAGGATGCCCTTGGCGACAAGCAGACGGGGTGTGGGGTCTTGAGCTGCGCCGGGGCAGGATGTGTTGAATGGCCTCCGTCTGCTTCTTCACTGCCGGGAACTGCTGGGCAAAGTCCTCGACGGTGTCGCCAAACAGGCCAACCTGGGAGATGGGGGCGTCACGGAACCGTGCCTTGTCAGCCTCTTTCATCTCAACCAAGTTGAGCAAAAAGTGGCGCTCCTGGACCACCAGGGTGGACATTGCCTGCCCGAGAGACCGCGCCGTGACCTTTGTCGCCCGGAGAGTGAGGTCGGTCGCCGAGCACAGTTCTTGCATCAATCCCGGGTCAGAACTACCCTTGTGCAGCTCTTTTAGCACCTTGGCTTGGTGTACTTGCAGGAGAGCCATGGCATGCAGGGCGGAGGCGGCTTGTCCAGCAGCACTGTAGGCCCTAGTCGTCAGGGACGATGTAAACCTACAGGCCCTGGATGGGAGCTTCGGGCACCCACGCCAGGTGGCGGCACTCTGTGGACACAAGTGCACCGCAAGCACCTTATCCACCTGGGGGATCACCGAATACCCCCTGGCCGCTCCACCATCGAGGGTAGTGAGAGTGGGGGAGCTGAAAGACTGGGACCAGGCAGTAAAAGGTGCCTCCCATGATCTTGTCAGCACCTTGTCAGGAACCAATCGTCGAGCCGCGAGGGTTCAGGGGAGAGTGGAGAGTTCTGAGACTGGGCGACCATTCCCGGAGTAGGAAGCCCAGACGAAGCCTCTGCATCCGACTGGACGAGCCCGCTCTCCGATGCTGCACTCGATAACTCATTGTCTTCCCGGGCTCCGAACAAGAGGTCGAACTCACCTTGAGACGAGCCGGCGGTCTCGTCTGAGTGCCTGACCGGGGCAAGCGAGCGTGATGGGGAATGGGAGGTCTGTGGGGGGATACCCGGCTTTCTTACGAAAGCAAGCCATGACCGCAATGTTGCCATGGTCATGTTCTCGCAACAAGGACATGATCCATCCACAAATTATGTATCTGCGTGCGCAGTGCCCAGACACGTAAGACAGCGATTGTGGCCATCAGAAGCAGAGAGATAACGACTGCAACCAGGAATAACACACAAACGGAAAGGCATCTTTGAAGACGTTCCGTGTGTGCCGCTCTTTTTGTGAATGAAAATATACTCTTTTAAAATATACTCTCTTTTTTTGTTCTGCCGAAGCACCCAGGGGCGATCTCTGCACACCACAGGTGCAGAGGGGGAGAAGCCACTGAAATGCGCTGTAAATCCAGCAGTTTTGAGGTGCGTCTTTGGAGAGAATTGAATTCAGTGCACTGAATACAACCGCTCGGCTCCGAAGAGTAAATCCAAATGAGTGGTTGTATACCAGCTCCTTTTATACCCGTATGTCCGGGGGAGTGGCATGCAAATTCCACTCGCCAATTCCCATTGGCCTTTTTGGGGCTCCCAAGAGTGACCACTAGTGTCACTACATCGACAAAACATTGAGTGAGTGACAGATAGGAAACAGATGATATAATTGATTAAACATTTACGTTTGGCAGAGATGGTGAGAGCAATAAATAGATCAAGACCAACCTCTCCAGGGAATCAGATATGTAATGCTAAAGCATCTAGGGGAAGGAGCGCTCTTGAAGTTGCTGCATCTTTATAATAGAGTGTGGGAGGAGGGATGATTGCCAAGCACATGGAAAGAAGCAGTAGTGATTGCGATAAGAAAACCTGGCAAGGTTCTGTCTAAACCCACTAGTTACAGACAAATAGCACTAACATCAAATATATGCAAGATAAAGGAAAGGATGATAACAGAAAGGTTATCAGATGAGTTTAAGAAAAATTAATGCTGGCAAATTATCAGAGTGGTTTTATGCAAGGAAGGAATACCATGGATTAAAGGTGCTATATGTAAGATTGTCAACAAGCGTTTGAAATGGGTACTGCAGTCCAAATTCAAAATATTGGATAGTTGTCTGCCCCACCCCAGACTCTAAGCTCATGCGGGTTGCCAGAATGTTGACACACAAATTAGCCAAATCAGCATTTGTTTTAAAGGATTTCTGGGCTTTAAGCTGTCTCCATCTTCCAAAGGCATCTCCAATATTTATCCTTGTTTTACTATGCCTCTGGTCATATAGTGGTTTTTAGACAGATGGTGAGGCTTTTTTAGGTCGGGTGGAATCTGTTATCTCTGATCCAGTTCGTTTGCTGGCTTCCATGGCTGCAGCGCGCAGTGTTGTTTGCCTGCAAACTTGTTCAAATCTGGCAACCCAGCGGTGTCTAAATACTATTGGTATCTGGGCAGTGGGTGGGAATCACACAGGCCAAAACTTAAACAGAAATTCCGGCCCGGAATGGAAACTTCAAAGTAGAATATACTGGCTGTAGCATTGTTATCGGAGAAGCCAGTATTTCAACTTAACACGTTTCCTAATTCTTTAATGACATATTATGGTCATTTTATGATTTAGTACAGTAAAAATATTACATATAGCACCTTTAAGTGATAAGGCTAGAGACTGAAATAAGAATAGGGCTGGGTATCGTTTGCATTTTTATCAATTCCAATTCTGATTCCGATTCCGCATATTGATTCCGATTCTTATCGATTCCGATTCTTATCGATTCCCAGTTTCGATTCCAAGGTGGTAAAAAAAAAAGGAGTCAAACATTTAGACATCAATCATATTTATTCTGTGTCTCTTTTTGCAAAACATTTAGTTGCAGCTGAATACCATGAACAAAAATCGGCAGGCTACATAAAAACTGAGGACTCCTTTAAGAGCTGTATGTGTGCAAAACTGTTAAATTAAAGTGCATTTAATACACAACACTTGTTGGCTGCAACCAAATAAAGAAAATGTAAAAAAAAAAAAAAAAAATGCAGAGGACTCATTTAATTACTGTTTGTAAGAGTGCAAATAAAGGGGTCTAGGGTTAGCACCAGTGTTTAACAGTTTTTATTAAGAAAAATCAGCATATCAGCCTTTTCTGGAAGTATACGAGACCTTTCAGGGCAAACAGTGTCTCCAGCAGAGGAGAAAACCCTTTCACTTGGGGTTGAAGAGGCCTGCACACATAAATATGAAGAGGCAAGATCTGACAGCAAAGGATATGTGTTTTTTTGTTTCCACCACTAGGCAGCAGGGTCATCAGATGTCATTGTAGGTGGCATGTCTTGGTACATCTTTAGCTCTGCATCCAATTTTTTCTCAATGGACGATGTTCTGCTCTCTGTGGATTTCAATTTCAGTTCATCATCAGCTGCAAAAAGCTCCTCCAATGGGGATATTATGGCCCTCTTGCAGGGAGGTGGCTACAGAGAGAGCAGGCTTATTACTTAAAGGAGACCTATTATGCCCCTTTTTACAAGATGTAATATAAGTCTCAGGTGTCCCCAGAATGTGTCTGTGAAGTTTCAGCTCAAAATACCCCACGGATCATTTATTATACCATGTTGTAAATGCCTCTTTTTGGGTGGAATCAAAAACACGCTGTTTTCGTGTGTGTCTCTTTAAATGCAAATGAGCTGCTGCTCCCCGCCCCCTTTCCGGAACATGGCTGTGCCTTTACAGCTCGTGCTTCGGATACTATAGCAACAACAAATCAGAACCAATATGACTGACACCATAAATACCGGGGTGTTTTTCAGCCATTTAGCAACGTTGGATGAGCAACACAAAAATATACTGTAATGACGTTTGCTATGTGCTATAACAAGACATGACATTTTAGGGGGTTGTCTTGCATCATGCGATTTGCAAACATTCACAAAATATAAAGTATTTACATCTTCAGGATATAAAGCTGGAACATGAATAGTTGGTACTGATCCAATCTTGAGAATCAAATATTTAGAAAAGCCTGCTTTATATTGACCCTCATTCACAAAGCAGATTGCTCAATGAAAATGATTTGCTCAAACATACATGAATTTTGGTATGTTTTGGGGAACATTTTCTTCAAAAACAAAACTTGTCCCCCGCTTCAGTGGCTCTGATGCCGGGAGTACATGAAGACTCTTATGTTCACTTTTACAGCCTACAACAGAACACGTATGACGCTTATGAAGCTGAGACAATATTCTTCTCAATGTAGCTGCTCCAGCACGGAAAAAAATGGCGGACTGTGTGTCGATCACTCAGGGGAGGATCTATGATAATAGGGTGGAGTCCGTCGTGGGCGAGGCCTGCTCTAAAGTAACGTCACTTTAGAGCGTATACCAAAACCAGTCATTTTGAGACATGGTTTTTAATTAATAGAAATATAAGAAAAAGGAGTGGGTGGACTTTTAACATTGTAGGGTTGTTGTGTACACACACTGCCGACTCACATTTATGATCAAACACCATGTAAAAGTGAATTTTGCATAATAGGTCCCCTTTAAGACAATAAGAAGACACTAAGGAAAAATCCTGAAATACATAGATACATCATTATTAAGATTTTAGTTATTAAATATAATTTTAGCTATTTTTATTATATATTTACATGATCGTCCTCTTCCTCATTCTCTTCTCTGTCTGCGTAGTCATTCTCTCTTTGTTGTCTTTTCTCCTCCTTTGACTGCATTGTAACCCCATATTCTTGTCCACAATCCACTCTTGGCTAGAGACAGTGCAATTGAGATTTAGACATGACTGAGGAAAGTAGACCTACATATTTGTGTGTAAATGTCACAATTTTCACCTGTTCATACACTGATAGATTTGCCACCATCAGCTTCTCTTTTATCCGGACCCTGACAGTGCTGCTGTCCTCAGCTTTGTGTTTGAAGCATGGGTCCAATGCAGTGGCCTCCTCAAGAAAGCTTCTGATGTCATCCCTCTGTGAGACAAATATGTATTAAAAACAAGAAAGGCATCAAGCATATCATTATTCCTTTTCTTTCCTTTTTTAAAAATCTTATTTACCTGGTATCGCTTTGACAGGTTTTCCCAGACAGCATGCGTAATGCTGGACACAAACACTGTGTCTTCCTCTTCAACTGTGAAGTGCTTCTCAAGCTTTTGAAGAATTGGCAGGATCTGACCACATGTAGGGCTCTTCTCAGAAGAGACACAGAGTGTAGATGTGAACAAAATTCTCATCAGATGGATGAACTCTTCTCCCTTTCTGAGATCTTCCTCAGTCAGCCGAGCAAGTCTGTTTGAGAAAGAATACATTTTCAGAGATATAAAGTGTATTTTACCCTTCATAACAAAGAAGGCAAGGAAGCTTAGTTCTCACCTTTACATTCACTCATAGAAAAGAACTATGCAAACTCTTCATTCCTACTTGTCCCTCTCTATTGGTTTTCTCAAACGCTGATCCAAGCTGGCTACCAAGGGTACTGTTCAAGAAATTGTTCCAACATCAAGTAGAGGGAATTCCAGCGGGTTCTTACATCAAGAACAATGAATGTTTAGGCAAATCTAGGACATAAGCATAACTTAAGTGAGATAAAAATGTAGGTTCACATTGTTTAAACTAATTTTAACATTTAATAATACACTACTCATAATACACTGCTGGTAAAGAGAGGCGTTCTTACTTAGGACTTGTTGCTTTTCCCAGAGCACAGTCTTTGCCATTGATGATCTCTTCATCCAAACAACAACGTTCTGGATCTTTGCTGTCCATTTTGCCACTGACGCCACTGAATAGACACTCTGAGCTCCAAGATTAAGTGTATGGACAAAGAAACCTAGCTTTATAAATTGTAGCCTTTTTATTGCCACATCCATATTCGCAACATTATCAACTGTGACAGCCACTATTTTATCCATTATGCCAAATTGTTGCAAAATGTTGCTTATTTCTTCAGCAACAACTGGCCCTGTCTTCGTATACTGCTTTTGTTGTTAGAACTTTCTGTCTTGTTTCCCCTTCAAGAATGATGTGTGCCATCACTGTGAAATAATGATCTTGGGAGAGGCTTGCCCAGCTATCGCTGGTTAGAGCAACTTTCCCTGCACTAGTTAGCTCAGTTATTAAGTCTGCCGTTACTACCTTGTACCATGCAGGTATTAAGACAATGGACAAGCTGTCCCTGGAAGGGGGTGTGTACTTTGGGTTGAGCGCCCTGGTCATCTCCCTGGGAATAAACAAACATCGCTAGCTAGCATCGCTAGGCTAGCTCATAATTATTTTTTAAATTAATTTTGGCTTTATTGTAACACCTACCTAAACAACGGCAACTCAACGACTGAAAAGGGATGCAACCCTTTGACTATGAATGTTCTGATTGACCTGTGACACTCCTCTGCTTTTTCTTTTGTCAGCTTTCCCTTCGAAGCGAGGGAGAACGGGGTCTCACAGGTAACGTTTGGTGGAGTTGTCGCCTTACTAGTGCTGGCTAATGACGGGGCAGATGATGAGGCACTTGGGCTGTGCAGAGCACCAAACACGGTGCACTCTTGTAAATCTATACAGTGAATCAACCACAGATGCTTTGTCATGTTGGTGGTGACACCTCTCTCGCAACATATTAGCATATCACAAATATTACACTTAGCTTTTTCGGCTTCTGACTTCACAAAGTGTAGCCACACTTACGAGTGCTTCCCGCAGTCCATCGGGACTGTCGTTTACATGACGCAGATTAGCGAGGAAGGAGGCAGATCGCCAGGTCAGGTCCTCACAGATGACATGTATAAAAAACATTTTTTTTTTTAAAAGATCCGGTCTATCTGAAAATGTGGACACAGGAATCGATAAGTGGAATCGAAATTTTAATTTTATACAGAGTATCTGATTCCTGACCTTAAGTATCCAATTCCAGAATTGGAAACGATTTTCGATTCCCAACCCTAAATAAGAAAGGCCCAGGCAAATAAAGAGTCAGTAATTGCAGTGTTTTTTGACATAGTGAAAGCCTATGACATGATGTAGAAGTAAGGATTGTTAATTAAGTTGGGGTTGGTGGGAGAGTTTTTAACTAGATAAAGGATTTTCTGTTTGGAAGAAAAATTCAAGTACGGATTGGGTCAGACTTGTCAAATCAATACATGGTTGAAAATGGCACACCTCAAGGCAGTATGATAAGCCCACTACTTTTCATCATTATGATCAATTACATCTTCTCAGAGGTACCAGTAGATATAGGCAGGTCACTGTTTGCGGATGATGGGGCCTTGTGGAAAAGAGGAAAGAACATGGAAAATGCAATCAGGAAAGTACAAGGAGCAATTGATAAGGTGGTGAAGTGGGGTTATGATTGGGGGTGTAGGTTCTCAGTGGGAAAAACTCAAACAGTCTTTTTCACCAGGAAAATAATTGAGAAAGGGATGAAGCTAAGGATGTATGGGAAATAATTAGAAAGGTTTGGAACATTTACATTTTTGGGAGTTCTTTTTAACTCATGGTTAACATGAGCAGACCATATCAGGAAAATAGAGAAAAAAAAAAAAAGGAATAAATGTTTGACTGGTAGGAAATGTGGAGCAAGTTGCACATCGTTGGAATGAATGTATGTGGCCTTGAAAAGATCTATGCTGGATTATGGCAGTGTAGCATATGGTTCAGCAGCCAGGTCTCTTTTAAGGAAATTGGATGTAATTCAGGCACAGGCATTGAGAGTGTGCAGTGGGGCTTTTAAAACATCGCCAGTACCTGCCCTACAGGTAGAAATGGGAGAATTGCCACTGGAATTAAGAAGGATGCAACTGATGGCAAACTACTGGGCTAATTTACAGGGGCACAATGATTCACACTCCACAAAAGGAGTGTTACAGGAGTGCTGGGAGAATGGGAGTATCAGAGGGATTGTAGGGTAGGGAGTGACATAGCAAAATAATTTGGAGTGTTTGATCTGAGGATAAGCCCTTCAGTAGTTTATCCAGTGGTGGCTCCATGGAAGATTGTGTGGCTTGATATATGGCACTTTTCCACTGCACGTTTCGGTTCGACTCGACTCGACTCTGCTTGCTTTACTTTTCTGAGCTGCTTTTCCACTGCAGTTTAGTGCAACCTCAACGTGGGTGGGATTATAGGCTGATCATCATAGTTGCTCCGCCTCTACTGCCATAACATCATCTTAAACGTGACACAAACACACAACAAAGGAGCAATGGAGGATATCAAAGGAATGGTGTTCTTGATTCTCGGCATGTGGCTGTTTTTCACAGCAAGACGACAAACTTTGCTTCAAAAGTGGCTGACGGCAGCAAGACAAAATACAGCTAAAAAAACAGGAGAGTTTGGGAAATCATACACCAAAGCGCAGACGAGGACATCACTGTGTTAACTCAAAGACGACGCACGAGGGTAAGCTAACCTGCCATCTAGCTTATAGATTCTCTCTGACAAATCAGTGATCTGCAGGGTTTTGACATCACATGCAGTATCGGCTCGCTTGCACCGAGGTGGTACTAAAAAAAGTACCAGGTACCAGGTACTATCCACAGTGGAAAACCCCCAAAAAGCAAGCAGAATCGAGTCGAGCCATACCATGCAATGGAAAAGCTACAATAGACTGGTATTTGTTAGAGGTAAAAAGAAAAGAAAAAGATAAGTGATTTAGTAAGTGCATTCAAATATCATGTAATTAAATATTATAGTGATTATACACAGATTTATATGGATGGTGCTATGAAACCTGAGACAGGAGTGACAGGATTTGGGGTGGCAATACCAGCAAAAGGAATTGCAATCAACAGAAGAACATCTAATAAGTTAGGAGTTTACACAGTGGAGATGTTGGCAATGTTGGTTACATTACGATGGGTGGAAAAAAACTAGATGAAACAAGGTGCTGATATGCTCAGATTCATCCTCAGCCCTAGCAAGTTTAAGGCCTTTCCATTCAAACAGTTGTCAAGATGTACTATATGAAGTCCTTCAGTCAGTCACGAGTATAACAAATCAGGGAGGTCAGGTAAAATTTCTGTGGGTTCCAGCACATGTAGGGGTGAGGGGGAATGAGAGGGTGGATGAGCTGGCAAAGAGGGCTTAAAAGAAAGAAAATCTAGAAATGCAAATTAGTATCAGTAAAACAGAGGTTAAATGTGTAATCTGGGGGAAAATTCAACCAAATGTGGCAAGAAAGGTGGGATAGAGAGGGGAAAGGGAGGCATCTATATCAAATTCAAAAGAGTGTCAAAGTTACTAGGGTAAGTAGTGGAAACAGAAGAGAGGAAACTGTGTTGACAATGTTAAGGTGTGGGCACTGTGCACTAAACAAAACAAAACAAAACAAAACAGTGAAAATGGTAGGGAAACACCAGACAGGCTTGTGTGAGGGGTGTCAGGAAGAGGAGTCAGTGGAGCACGTAATTCTGAGTCGTAGGAGGTATGGGACACAGAGAGGGATGATGAGAAATAATCTGAGGGAATTAGGGGTGCATGAATTCACATTAAAATTATTACTGAACATGGGTGAGAGAGCAGGGTACTGTTAGATTTGTTAAGGGAAACAAGTTTTGTTTTTTTATAGGAAATGATGGATAAGCAGGAATGGTGACTGACATGGGCAGGGGTTTTATAGTAGGGCTAGGTTGGAAAATATGGAGGATAAAGTGTAGTTTAGGGTGTGTGTGTGTGTGTGTGTGTGTGTGTGTGTTTTTTTTTTTTTTTTTTTTTTTTTGAAGGGATTCAGAATGTAAGCCTATTGTTTGATCCTCACTCCGGAGCAGAAGGTGGCAGTAATGCACCAATAAGCTAGATGTCAACTGCCATATAACAAGAAGAAGAATAAGAAGAAATAACATATAGACATATTGTGTGGCCACCACGGTGAGAAATCAGTGTGAACCAAGACTCTATTTAAATTAAATATTGCAGCTTGAAAAGCGATATTGATGCAGTAAAGGGATATGAAGAACAGATAATTAAGAACAACATTGATGGCAGAAAGCCTGAAACCCCATCAACCACCAGCTATTTGCACTGACAATTGTTCCCCCAAAAATAGAATAGACTGAGAACTTAACATATTTTCCTGATGGACACAAAGCTGTGCAGAGAAGTACGAACATCACGGTGAGTAATAATCCAACATGAAGCAACTTTTGTTTGGAATAGCAAGGCATAGCCTGTGCCATGACTGTGTGTTTTACTACCATGTGCATGACTGAAAACAACGGAAGTATACGAACAATAGAGACAGGTGTATAGGCTTATAAAGCGGAAGCTGTATTGTGATTGGATGAGATGCCTGATTGAATGAAAGCATAAGGCTCCAAAGTCTTCCTGCAAGAACTACTGCTTACGCTTCCATATCTCATATACTAGCCCCCTTGCATTGGCTTCCAATTAAAGGGGTCATAAAATATTCTGTTTTTTTATAGTTGTATTATCTTCCCTGAGGTCCACTGACAATGTTAGTAAAGTTTTTTCCATTAATTAAGTAATATATGATCATTTGGCACCCTGTCTCTGGCCCTCTGTCTGAAATGCTCAGTTTTGGCCTAAGTGCCTCCTTTAAACTTCAACGTAAATGCCCACCAAGACATTATAAAATTAAATGTCAGGGTTTACACATAATGCACATCCAACACATTGCATCCAAATATATTAAACTGTTCATCTCAAGCACAACTGTTTACACTCATACCCTGTCTATACCGGATGTGAGAGTCACGTCAAAAGTAATAGAACCCGGAGAGTCACGTGACGCCATGCAAGAGGCAGACGTGTGAGCGACGAGCTCTGCGCACTTTGCTAAATTTTTTATTATTTTCATGTTATAATCTGGTGAAATTTGATACACCCAGTTACATATTTGCTCTTTGAGGCAAAACATGGCAAAGAAGTCAAAATCCTCGGGCTCTGGAGACATTAAAAGACACTTACGTGTTCAGGATGAAAGCCCCGACAGACCTACAGACCGGGGACTCAATTTGGATGGCGCGGCGGGAGAGGAGATCCAACGTCAGTTGTCCAACATGTCGGTGATGTTGACGAAGATTCTTGCTGACTTGGAGGATCTCGCTGTAATACGTCGATCGATTACGGCGATGGAAATAAAATTCTCTGAGCTAGTTACAAGAGTGACTGATATTGAGAGACAAATCGATTTTCTGGAATCTTCGGAGAGGGAATTAACTGCTAATCCGCCCGTGACCAAAGTTGATTTGGAACATCTCCTTGAAAAGCTTGAAGATCTTGAGAATAGAAGCCGCAGGCAGGGCCGGAGTGGCAGTCGGGAAGATCGGGAGAATTCCCACTGGGCCGGTCAAAAATTGGGCCGGTTAGGTCCGCATGTTGATTGATAAAGTTCCATCTTATGTCGCATAACAATTGCCAACAGTCTGTAACATCCGGTATTTAAAGAATCAGAATTGCGTTCCGTATTATAGCAGATGCAGTCTGTATTTTATCATCTGACACCCAAACAAATGAGAGAGTAGCCTGTGAGAGACGAAACTGATGTGGCGTTGCTTCACTTGACAGCGCGGGAAGGATCACAGAAGATCCATCGAGAATAGACAGGCTACTAACAGCTGAATGATGAACGTGCTTCAGGTAGCCTACAAGATCATCACAAGTTTAATACTGACTGCAGTCTCACAATCTCAATCAATTAATCTCTGAAATCCTCTTCCTTAGCAGTGCAGAATGATAATAGCAAAATTATTTTTGTCACAAAAAAACAGAATACTTAAAGTAAATGAATACAGATGCAACAGCACGACACGGTACGAAAATAATGGGACTTTACAGCTCTCAAAATATTAAACTCAATGAAACAAACTGCACAGAGTGCCTTCAATGTTGTACCATGTGATAAAACCCTCTTAAAGACACAGTAACCATTTTGCCTTTGTCCTGAACATTTACATTCCAAGTAAAAGAAAAGTACAAATGTGTTATTTTTAGTCTTTTATTTCACTCTTATCATTGTAAAATGCCATGTTTTTGAATGGCATGTAAAAATGTAAAAACAATCACTCAACCTTAATTGTTTCTCTGGATGTGTTGCTATTTTAATTATCTAAAATACAAAGCACTGACCATTTAAAGTGTGAGCCTGTACATCTTGAAAGAGTTATAAATATTTGCAGTTCTATAGTGTTATTATGTGCCTAGGTAGTCTTTAAAATAAACTTAGTTTACCCAAAAATTAAATTTCTCTCATCATTTACTCACTCTCATGCCATCAAATCAAATCAAATCACTTTATTGTCACACAGCCATATACACAAGTGCAATGGTGTGTGAAATTCTTGGGTGCAGTTCCAATCAACATAGCAGTCGTGACAGTGATGAGACATATACCAATTTACAATAACATCAAATTAACACAGCACAATTTAAACATCTGATATACACATAATTACACTCAACAATATACAAATAATAACATACACTGTACAGTATACAATACGCACTATATAGATACACATTATTCAATAAAAATAAAAATATATAAAAAAGTATATATAGTATATATAGAATGTACAGTATTGTACTGTATTGACATTCAGGCTGTCGGTTGATAGTCAGTTGTTAAGAGAGAATATAATATAATAATAATATAATTTATGACAGTCCGGTGTGAGATATAAGAGTAAGGGTAATAAAGTGCAGTGCTGATGTATTTGATCGTGGGAGATCAAGAGTTCAGAAGTCTGATTGCTTGGGGGAAGAAGCTGTCATGTAGTCGGCTGGTGCGGGTCCTGATGCTGCGATACCGCCTACCTGATGGTAGCAGTGAGAACAGCCCATGGCTCGGGTGGCTGGAGTCTCTGATGATCCTCTGAGCTTTTTTTACACACCGCCTTGTATATATTTCCTGGAGGGAGGGAAGCTCACCTCCGATGATGTGTCTGGCTTTCCCAGATGTGTATGACTTTCTGTCTTCTGCTGAACACAAATTAAGCTTTTTAGAAGAATTTCTCAGTTCTGTTGGTCCTTTCAATGCAAGTGAATTGTGATGAGAACTCAGAAGGTACAAAAATCTCATAAATGCAGCATAAAAGTAATCCATAAAACTCCAGTGGTTTAATCTATGTCTTCAGAAGTGAAATGATAGGTGTGGGTGAGAAACAGATCAGTATTTTATTTGTATTTTGTTTTTACTATAAATTCTCCTCCCTGCCCAGTATGGGGCAATATGCTTATGTAAATCACCAAAAACAGAAGAAGAACTCTTAAGAGAGAAGAGTGCTTATGAAAGTGAAAGTGGAGATTTACAGTAAAAAATGACTTAATTATTGATCTGTTTCTCACCGCTTCTCATTTACTTGCACTGAATGGACCAACAGTTCTTTTAAACATCTTCATTCGTGTTCTGCAAAAGAAAGTCATACACATCTGGGATGGCATGAGGGTGAGGAAATGATCAAATGTCCCTTTAACATTCACTTATTTTTACAACACATACAATGATGTCTTATGACAAAGTGAAAATCTTAGTGAATTCCGTATGTGGTATAATGACATGGAGAGCTTAAATAATTTTCAAGTAATTACATATATTGCATATTTTTGCTGTGATCTTGTTTTATTGTTATCATCTTCACCACCAACCCCCCATTTGGATGTGGGCTGACTTGGACATGACATCCCGGGCTGAATATGAATCCCACTCCGGCCCTGGCTGCAGGAATAATGTTCGAATTGTTGGAATTCCTGAGCATGAGGAGGGCAGACATATGGTGAAATTCCTAGACGAGTTTTTCCCGAGTCTGCTCAACATAACAGGACACAAACTGGAAATCGAGCGAGCTCACAGAGTCTCAGCTCACAGATCTGCCGAGGGAGATCGATCCATTCTGGCCAAATTTCTGAAATCATCCGATAAAGATCTCGTGTTGTGCCAGGCGAGGAGCAAAGGGAAGCTTTCTTGGAAGAACCATAATATTTTCTTGTTCCCGGACTTTGCGAGTTTGACGAGAGAAACGTGATCGGTTCAAGGAATGCAAGAAACACTTACATCGGCGAAAGATCTCGATTGCTCTGATGTTTCCGGCCAAACTGAGAATAGAAACGAAGGTCGGTCGCAAAGTATTTACATGTCCAAATCAGTCAACGTCTTTTATTGAATCAATGAGCGAGTAAACTGCATTGGCTCCGCCGTGTGGCTGAAGCTTGTTTTGTGAATAACACTTTCCTTAAAGAAACTTTTGCATTGACGGAAGATAACTTTTTGCATTGAAGTTCCCGGCCAGTTTGAGAGTGGACATTACGGATGACCGCAAAATATCTACATGCTCACACAAATGATGTCTTTTATAAAGTTGACGGATTGTGTAAGTCATGGTATTTACGTTTATGCGGCCTCCGAGTGAATTGACTCGACCATCCGGGGAACCGGGATGCCGGTTTTGTTTCTTTTTGTGTTGGCTCCGCCTAGCGGCTGGAGCTTGTTCTATTGAATAACACTCCTTTGGAACAGCTGTGGATTAATCTGTTCGTTCTTAGTGCTTATTCCTTCTGCTGGCTGTAGTCTGTTTTGTTGAGTATTTTTACGGGACATTGGAATGATTACGTCATCCGCTGAACTCATAACAGCTGGCTCACTGAACATTCGTTTGTCTGTCCGAGGAATCTGAACGGTTTTATATCAGCTGGAATTTGTTTTGTGGAAGATCACACCTTTGAGACAGTTCTGTGAATGAATCTACACATTCTTTGTGTTCATTCTTCCTATTTGCTGGGGCTTATTTTACAAAGTATTTTCTGTTATGTAATTTTGCCTCACAAATTTGTGAGGCAAAATTGTGCAATCCAATGGCAAAGTTGTCATGGGGGCTCGTGGGCATTCGTGGACCATTTGAGTTTAGAGGGATTGTCGCCGGTTGGCGCTTTCGTGCACGGGATTAATGCGCACATTTTTCTTTTTTCTGTTTATTTTGTTCGGAGGGAAGTTCAGGGTTTGTTTGTTTCACTAATGGGGAATGTGGTCTGTAAAATTTTGTTTTTGACACACAATTTATTTTTTCTACTATATCAAAATGTCAAATGTTAATATGAGTGTACTATCTCTCTCCACATGGAATGTAAATGGGTTGGGATACCCCATAAAAAGAAGGAAGGTTATTACTTTTCTTAAACGTAAGAAATATGATATAGTGTTTCTTCAAGAAACACATCTCTCCCCACAGGAAGCTGAAAAAATTAGGAAGATATGGGGTGGACATATTTTTTTTTAGTTTTGGCTCAAGTAAGAGCAAGGGAGTCATTATATTGGTAAATAAACATTTACAATTCAAATGTCTCAAACAGACTAAAGATAAATTAGGGAGAGTCATTATTGTTTTAGCTGAAATTCAAGGGCAAAGGTTGATTTTGGCTAATATTTACGCACCTAACGCTGATGATCAGGGCTTTTTTATAGATCTTGAAGGGATGCTGCAAGCCGCTGGCACCCCTCATGATACAATATTGGGAGGAGACTTTAATCTTTTGATGGACTCAGTCCTTGATCACAGTGAAGCAAAACTGTGTAAACCCCCTAGGGCAACATTGACGCTTCACAGAATGTGTAAAAATCTTGGTCTTACAGATATTTGGAGACTTCTGAACCCATCTGGTAGGGACTATAATTTTTGTTTTCCTCAGTCCATAAGATTTATTCTAGAATAGATTTTTTTATATATATATCCAAATCCCTCATTTCATCTGTTGTGGATTGCTCAATTGGAAATATCTTAGTCTCAGATCATGCCCTGGTGAGTTTAGAGGTGTTGCCATATACAGAGAAAAGGAAATCATATAGTTGGCGCCTTAATGTGTCCCTTTTACAAAATCTTGATTTCCAACAAATGTTAAAGACTGAAATCAATGTTTATATGGAGACCAACTGGTCCTCTGTATCCTCTGTGGGCATGGCTTGGGAGGCACTTAAGGTGGTTCTTAGGGGTCGTATCATACAGTATGCCTCATTCATCAAAAAATCCAAAGCACAAGAACTTGTTGAGTTGGAAGGAAATATTAAAAGTGCCGAGGCAGAGCTGAAGCGCCGTATGTCATCTGATAGCCTCAGAGAATTGACCTGATTGAAATATGAGATATAATACTATTTTGTCACGGAAAGTGGAGTTTTGGTTATTCAGGGCAAGACAGTCATACTTTGAGTCGGGGGACAAAGCAGGAAAACTTTTGGCTAGATATATAAAACAGAGAGAGTCTTTTTCTACCATTCCCTCAGTGAGATCTGCTGGTGGTGAAATATTTACCTCAGCCATTGATATTAATAATGCTTTTAAAGAATTCTACCTTGATCTCTATAGTTCTACGTCTTCATCTATTGATGAAGATATTAGAAACTTTGTGGAACCATTAAAACTCTCTAAATTGATGATTGAGCAAAAAAACTCTCGATTCTGAGATAACCTTGGAGGAGCTTGATGAGGTAATTAAGTCCCTACCTACAGGCAAGGCTCCGGGGCCTGACGGCTTTGCGCTGAGTTTTTCAAATCATATGCTACTGAACTGGCTCCACTTTTGTTAGAAGTTTATACTGAATCATTAAAGAATGGAAAGCTTCCGCCAACCATGACACAAGCCTGGATCAGTCTGATTCTTAAAAAGGACAAAGATCCAAATGAGTGTAAATGTTACCGTCCAATTTCCCTGATCCAGCTAGATGTAAAATTTTGTCAAAAATTCTGGCTAACCGATTAAGTAAGGTTATGACATCTCTTATACATATAGATCAGGTGGGTTTTATTCGGGGCCGTAACTCTTCTGATAACATTAGGCATTTCATCAATATCACGTGGTCAGTAGCGAATGATCAATCTCCGGTCGCTGCCATCTCACTTGACGCTGAAAAAGCATTTGATATGGTAGAATGGGATTATCTTTTTAAGATTTTGGAAATGTATGGGTTCGGGAGTGTATTTATTGGTTGGATTAAGTTACTTTATAGACACCCTGTAGCAGCGGTGCAAACAAACGGGTTAATTTCAGATTATTTTACTCTGGATAGGGGCACTCGGCAGGGCTGCCCTCTTTCCCCATTATTGTTCTGTCTTGCCCTGGAACCATTAGCAGCTGCCATAAGAAATGAGGATGATTTTCCAGGGGTGATTGCGGGAGGTGTGGCGCATAAACTTCTGCTTTACGCAGATGATATTTTATTATTCGTCTCCAACCCCACTAGATCTATGCCTTGCCTCCATAGAATTATTAATTCCTTTTCCAAGTCCTCAGGATATAAAGTCAACTGGTCTAAATCTGAAGCTTTGGCTTTGACAGCACACTGTCCAGTAACGGCCTTCCAGCCGGGCGCCCTTACAGTGGCCCAAACAGGGCAGTTAATTTTGATCCCTTAATAAAACGTTTTTTGAGTGATGTGGACAGGTGGGCTTCATTACACTTATCGATGATTGGGAAGGTTAATGTAATTAAAATGAATTGCATTCCAAAATTCAACTACCTGTTACAATCTCTCCCTATAGGTGTCCCCCTCTCTTATTTCGGGCAATTTGATAGCATAGCGAAATCCTTCATTTGGAATGGTAAGCGTGCCAGGTTATATTTTAATAAGTTTCATAGGCCGATGGACAAAGGTGGGTTAGGCTTACCCAAGATTCTGTTTTATTTATGCATTTGATCTCAGACATTTGGCTCATTGGTCGCTTCCACCTGAAAGAGCCCCTCCCTGTTTGCTCTGAACAAGAATTTCTTGCCCCTATTTTGCCATTGCAAAGCCTTTCCATCAAACTAACCAGAGTAGTTAAATCACACCCCGTTATTTCACATTTGCACTCAGTATGGACAAAAGTGTCCAGAATGTTTAATTCAGATATTTATCTAAATGTTGCCTCGAGCCTATGGCTAAACCTCAAACTATGCATTAATAAGTCCCCTTTTTGTTGGTCTGAGTGGATTGTGAGGGGGGTTAATACACTCAGTGATCTTTATGAGAGTGGTGTGATGAGATCCTTTGAAAATTTTTATCAATATTTTGGGATCCCCAGATCTCAGTTTTTTAGGTATCTTCAGCTACGACACTTGCTCTGTATTAGTTTTGGAAATAGCATACACCCCCCTAGAGCGGCAGATACTCTGGGAGAGGTGATTTCTGCTTTTGGAAAAGGTCATGAGGCATCAGTGTATTACTCCTTATTAATTCAGAGTCTGGGGGACGGAGTCTCAACCACTCTCAAGAGATTATGGGAGAAAGATTTAGACCTGGAATTGGAGGAAGGAGAATGGGCTAGGATTTTAAAAAACATAAAGACTGCATCTAGATATGCAAGGGTGCGCCTTATACAATTCAAGATTTTGCATCGGTTCTATTGGACCCCCTCTAAATTGTATAGGCTTGGTCTTAAAGACACACCCACCTTCTGGAGATGCCAATCAAAGTATGGAGATTTAACCCATGTCTTTTGGGGGTGTGTGGAAATTCAAAAGTTTTGGTTAAAGGTGCAGATTCTGGTATGCGAGTTGTTAGGTATTCAGGTATTATTCTTCCCCAGACTCTGTATCTTGGGAAGATGGGGTGGTCATTGACATTGTATGTAGACACATAAAGAATTGGATCTTAACCAGTGTCATGATTGCCAGGCAGATCATTTTGAGGGGTTGGAGATTGGCTGGAGCACCCTCCTTTCAGGAGTGGTGCTCGGAGATGGGAAGGGTGGCGGCCCTTGAGGAACTTATTTTCAGAGGAACGGGGAGGTATAAAGTGTTTGTGGAGAAATGGGGCAGGTATTTGTCATTTGTGGATGTGTGATTATTGTTGTTGTTTTTTATTTTATTTGTTTATTTTTATGTCTTTTTTTTTATGTGTGTGCATATGTGTCTATGTCATTTAAGACCACTTTTAAGTTGCTGGGGTTAGGGTGGGATTGGGAGGGGGAGTAATAGTTGGGGTTAAGTTTGATTCTATGTACAGTATATATGTTTTGTTCTATGAGGTACATTTATATGAATCAATCAAATTTGTTAATCAGAAAAGTAATAGAACCCATTATAATCAATGATGCTGTCTACCATGGAAGCGGCGCGTCGCGCCGACAGTAAACAGATGTCCCGCTCCATTTTGCGCTGCATGTGGTGGTGCTACCTACTGCCAACAACACAAATAAATAGTTTAGAAAGTCCATGCCTACACACCCGAAGACAGCCTCAGGGCACCTACACACTAGGAAAAGCTCAGATGGAGCGTTTGACGCATGGGACTGCGAAAGTTCTCGATGACGTGTCCATGAAGTTTTTGTGCTCAAAACAGCAGGGTAGCTGCTGAATGACAGAGAGCTTCTCCTCTTCAGAGCTGTTACTTGACATAGCATCTTTTAAAAGTGGCCTTAGATATGTATCAGTATCAAGCGGTCAAAGACATCTGTCTGTGCATGTTTATGTAGAAAACATTTAAATCCAGACGGGCACATGAAGGTGTCCTGTGTAAGTCTACTTAGGATGAATCTCCCATGACAGACCCCAACACTCTCCTCTTCACCTGTGTGACTGACTGAGAACCAGTGGGCGGGGCCAAGGATGCAATGACGGAAAAATAGGTATTGCATATGCAGATGTATTTGGTCCTTATGACGTCACAAGTTCCACGAATTCCAAACGAGCCATTTTTGCGGCTTGGTTTAAATAAATGCTATTTTTATATTAAGGAGGACATTTTCAGTTCTGAAACTTACAGTATGTTTTTATAGTACAGTGACCTCTTATATGTCAAAAGTTCAAGGAAAATTGTATTCCTCATGTTATGACCCCTTTAAATTTAGAGTTGATTTTAAGATTCTGCAGTGCCAGTTATCAGAATTGACTATAGGCAATATTGAGCAAATTAAAATGATCTTTAATTTCACTGCCAATGTTGGTGAGGTTGGAGTGTACTGGGTTGGTGGGTTCACACTGAATATGTGAGCACTGGTAAATATTAAGGGCTAAGGACAAATAGTAAAGGAACTAATTTTAAATATTATTGAGCATGGGGAGCTGATAAAAGCGGTTAAATTGGGATGATCTGGTAAGATCAATATGGGAACAACCTTAGGTGAGCAAAAAAAGATCAAAGAATGTTGACTAGGAGAGAGATTTCCATCCATTTTATTCCCTTGACCTATGCACATCTATCTTTGGCCAGGCAGATCATTTACATAATTCCAAAGCTTCCAAGGGATAAAATATTCATATAATCTTAGAAATATCAAACAGGCTCACTCTAACTTTCTTGAGAGTAGTGCATTAAAGTACAGAGGGTGTGGACAAAACATAGTACCAGACTGCTGATTGTTCAGTTTTTAGAATTTGTGTTGATCGTACAGTTCTTGGAGTCCTTGTTCTTGTTGTGATGCACATCATTCACTGGCAAATGTCACTGTATTATCTCCAACTCTTCCCCAACCCTTGAAAGTAATGATTGGGCCAAAAAAAAGTGGGGCAATATTCTCTTCTGTGATGAATGTTTTGAAAAGTGAATTTTTATAGTTGCTGCAGAGTGGTCAAATTAAGACAGCTTCTGGACAAGTAATAAATATTTTTTTCCAGGTCAGCAAATGTTCAATATTCTGAATGGTCAGGAACAGCAGTGCCGTGCACAGTGGCATTAATCATGCATTCCAGTCTTTCTCATGGATTGGCCTTTGTCAGAGATGCCCAAGCCCAACATTGTCTCAAAATCTTTTCTTGGATGGGCTACAGCACCCTGGCCCATTTACTGAGAGGATAAAGAAGCTGAAAACACCTGCATTGATGCACATGACATGACATTTGGACTTCACAGAGTCCTGGTTCAAACAGCAAGTCACAAGCATCAAAACTGGAACTTGAATGATTCTGATTTGCCGTTTCTGGTTTGTCAGTGTTTCTGGATCCAAACAGTCATATCCAGCTGTGGCATGGCTGCAGGTGGGCAGGAGTGGCCAGTGCCCACTTAAAAGGGATATCTGCCCAACTAATAGAAAATCAGTAAAACCCATTTCTTACCCGGATTTTTTACTTGAATCAGTTTTTTACTGGCCATGAAACTACTTTTTTTGTTGTTGAAAAAACTACTTTTTTTTGCCTGATTGGCCAGCTGGTCTCCCAGCCTAACCAGTTGAAAAGTGCCCAAAATCCATCTAAAAACACCAAAAAAAAAACAACTTGGCCAGACTGGGCAGACCAGCAAATGTTTAAGGCCTTTTCACACTAAACATGATGTGAAAAAGCTAGACGAATGGCCCTATCGCATGAAAAATGAGGCAAATAATCACCTTCACAACTTTACAGTAGGTGATTTGATTTGCCACTGATCGAGAGTCAATTTTACTCCATTACAGTTAGTGATGCGACGCACCTTTCAGCTGGTCCACCCACTGCCTATCACGAATTAGAAGAAGAACTATTTGACTAGTTTGCAAAACAACGATGGAATGGAGTTCTCTTGCGTGCCTCTTAAAAAAAGAAAATGGATCTCTCTATAAGCCGCAGCATCAACGTGTTGTTGATGATTTGTTGATTTGCTCGACGAGAAACACTCAAGACACTTTCCCAAACTAATTCAATTCACCTGCAGGACAAGTTGACTGGCAGTATGAAAATGTATACACCACAGTGTTTATTAAAAAGTGATAAAAAAAAGGCAAAGATGCTGCAATATATATTAATTTGTGAAGAGAACTTGCAAAAGATTAGAAGCGATGCAAAGGCAAAAATTCAGCAATATGAAATACATTATGAAGAGAATCGTATGATCATATTTTTATTTATTTTTTTAAAGTGATGCAAGGCTGAAAAGCAACAATATAATTTACATGTTAAGAGAATCCAGAAATCGTGCTGGAAATTTTTGTTTTGTGTAAAAGGGCCTTTAGGTTGCATTTCTTTTTTTTTTTTTAGCATTTTTTCCAAAAATAAAAGATCATTATACAACCAGAAAAGTAAACCTCATTGGGCACACTTTTTACTACCTTTTACCTTCTATCCATATAGCAACATGTACTGTATGCTGTCTCTTTTGTGTATTATGTAGAGGCCACATTTTGATAGTTGAATAATGTAGAAATGAAGCACCTTTGTTGCTCACTGTCACCAGTTCAGCAGACAGCACAGTCCTGGATGAAAGGCTGAGTCTCCCTATAGGAGCTGTGAGTGGCATGTAAATCGCCCTCTCTCGCCTGCACCATGTGTGCGCATGCGTGTGTGTGTGTGTGTGTGTGTGTGTGTTTACGGTGTTTGACACAAACAGCTGCAGTTTACTCCCTCTGTCGGCTTCTGAGGATGAACTTAGAGAGGCAGGTTTCTAAGTTCAGCTCCAAACATTAAAAAATGCAAACCATTATTATATCATCTGAGAAAAATATTTAGGTTGACTACAGTATATTTGTTTATTTATTTGTAGTGATTCTTAGATGTGGCACACCGATCAGCCACAACATCAAATCCAGCTGCCTAATATGGTGTAGGTCCCTCTTGTGCCACCAAAACAGCTCTCACCCATTGAGGCATTGACTCAACAAGACCTCTGAAGGTGTTCTGTTGTATCTGGCACCAAGACGTTAGCAGCAGATCATTTAAGTCCTGTAAATTGTGAGGTGGGGCCTCTATGGATCAGACTTGTTGGTCCAACACATCCCAAAGATGCTCAATCAGATTGATATCTGAGGAACACCTTGAACACTTTGTCATGTTCCTCAAACCATTTCTGAACAAGTTTTGCAGTGTGGCAGGGCGCATTATCCTGCTGAAAGAGGCCAATGCCATCAGGGAATACCATTGCCATGAAGGGGTCTGCAACATTCTTTAGGTAGGTGGTACATGTCAAAGTAACATCCACATTAATGCAGGACCCAAGGTTACCCAGCAGAACATTGCCCAGAGCATCACACTGCCTCTGCCGGCCTACCTTCTTCCCATAGTGCATCCTGCTGCCATCTCTTCCCCAGGTAAATGATGCACACGCACCCGGCCGTCCACATGATCCAAAAGAAAACGTGATTCATCAGACCAGGCCACCTTCTTCCATTGCTCGATGGTCCAGTTCTGACACTCACATGCACATTGTAGGCACTTTCGGCAGTGGGCCGGGGTCAGCATGGGCACTCTGACCTGTCTGCGGCTACACAGTCCCATATGTAGCAAGCTGCAATGCACTGTGTGTTCTGACACCTTTCTATTTTGGCCAGCATTAAGTTTTTCAGCAATTGGTGCTAAAGTAGCTCTTCTGTGGGATTGGACCAGATGGGCTAGCCTTTGCTGCCCACATGCATCGAGCCTTGGGGCCCCCTGTCCCAAGACCCTGTCGCCGGTTCACCGGTTGTCCGTCCTTGGACCACTTTTGGTCGGTACTTACCACTGCATCCCGGGAACACCCCACAAGATCTGCCGTTTTGGAGATGCTCTGACCCAGTCGTCTAGCCATCACAATCTGGCCCTCGTCAAAGTCGCTCAGATCCTTACGCTTGCCCATTTTTACTGTTTCCAACACATGAAATTCAAGAACTGACTGTTCACTTGCTGCCTAATATATCCCACCCCTTGACATGTGCCATTGTAACAAGATAATCAGTGTTATTCACTTCACCTGTCAGTGGTTTTAATTTTGTGGCTGATCAGTGTACATATATATATATATATATATATATATATATAT
Organism: Myxocyprinus asiaticus; assembly: GCF_019703515.2. NCBI lineage: Eukaryota > Metazoa > Chordata > Actinopteri > Cypriniformes > Catostomidae > Myxocyprinus > Myxocyprinus asiaticus. The sequence continues at coordinate 9,588,708 of NC_059375.1, read as the reverse complement.
TGGGCCTCATGTATTCAGATAGAAGACAAAGGCAGGCTTAACACAGTCGTAAAACCTAACTCAGGCCCACATACCAAGTCATAAATCTTACTGATAAAAACCGCGCCAAAATCAAACAAAGGGAGTCCAAAACAGACTACAAATCCCATGAAGCCTTGCTCACTAAAGGATCGTACTCTCAACTCCTATTGGATGAGGCACACGACAGAACGCCCCTCAACCATGACGTCATCAGGAGTAGAAATACCTCTGAAATGCTTCCGGGATTTGCTTCCAGCAATTTTGCTCGCCATGTATAGACGCAGCTCATCGCTGCTCTCAGGTGTAGCCTCGTGGCACAAGGAAGTAACGTCCGACTTGAAACTGTGGCCATACAATCTCCATCTCGCTGGACGAGTTGAGATCACTCTGTGTTCCACCGAACACTAACGAATCCGCATATTCATCCGTTTGCCTGCAGAAGTGAAGAGAGAAAAGATTTCTCTTCCATCTTCAATCAAGTCGACGTCGCTGATTTCTCCACCAGCCCGCCGAGAATCAGCAGCCGTACCGCCCGCCGACAGAGTGAGGAAACGGACTCCCGTCATCACCCGAGGAGTTAAAGGACGGATGAACACACATTCTACATGCTCATACGATTCAAGTAAGAGGTTTACGTCTGGGCAGAGATAGAAGATTATAGTGTGTTATTCTTGTGTATCAAGGTTATTGCTTATACAGTTTACGGACCGCCGAGTCCGCTCATTGCGGATAATACTCAAGGTATTTAATTATCATGAATGAGATTTGCTGTTTCCAACCACATTGGACTGTTGTGCATTTCCACCATCGCGGGTGAGACCAGCACACTGAATTTATCCATTAAAGAATCAAAGACCGCGGGACGGTTTACGAGCCGTCCACCACGACTCTGAGTGATAAACTAACAGCTACTTTCTCTCCCACAATCGTGAAATCAGCTTTGGGGCCATCACTTATTCTCTCTCTCTCTCTCTCTCGTACTAACCACACACACACACACACACACACACACGCGACCCCTCACAAACATTCTCGCACACATTTTTGACTAGTAGATAGCTCCGTGATAAAGCTCAGCTTTGTCCCTAAGCTATTGTACAAGCGGATACACGCGGTAAACTGGTAGACGCTATTGACTGGTTTCTCTCCGCCCACATTCGTGGCCATATTCTCTGGCCGGAAGTCTCGCGTGACATACTCTCCACGAAAGTCACGTCCGCCATTTTGTTCATGTCCCTCCTTACACACACACACACACTCACACACACACCCTCATGTGTTATAGAATTATTTTGATTTCCATATCTAATCATATCACTGTTTAGTTTGTAGTTGTAAGTCGGAAGTTTATTGACTGCATTGTATTCATTATTAATTGATATTACTGCATAAATAAACTTTGTTATACTTCAAAGAGAAGTGTTTTGGTTTGTTTTGCATATACCTGTGTCACATGCTGACGGGATGTCAGTGATCGGATTCAAGCCTTCATTCCTTGTTTCTTTTCGAAAATCGATATTTGGATTTCCTAAGAAAACAATCTAATATTGAGACTGTTATACTATCTGGTTATTAGTCCCTGGTTCCAGGGTGGTGCCCTGGTGAAATTAATCCTAATTAATAATCTGTTGATTTTTTTTTTATAATTGATAATTATCTTTGATGATTGTTGAATTTGAAGGATCAATAAGCTAGTGTTAATTTTAATTAATGTTTTATCGATGTTAACAATTAACGATTATCTTTGATAATTGTTGATTTAAAGGATTAAAAAAAGCGAACATTGATTCTCATCAATGTTCTATTGATTTTAATAATTAATAATTATCTTTGATAATTATTAATTATTGCTAATAACAAAACCCGCTCCTAAACATAGCGCACTGCATTTACTGGAGCCCCATGAGAGCTTTTAATGAGTTAGATTCAATTAATTAATTTAAATATTAATTAATAACTAAAGAATTATTTACCAATTATTTCTGATAGTAACACTGATCTAAACAACCAGTAAAGCCCTACATATACACTATATTGCCAAAAGTATTCGCTCACCCATCCAAATAATTGAATTCAGGTGTTTCAATCACTTCCATGGCCACAGGTGTATAAAATGAAGCACCTAGGCATGCAGACTGCTTCTACAAACATTTGTGAAAGAATGGGCCGCTCTCAGGAGCTCAGTGAATTCCAGCGTGGTGCTGTGATAGGATGCCACCTGTGCAACAAGTCCAGTCGTGAAATTTCCTCGCTATTAAATATTCCACAGTCAACTGTCAGTGGTATTATAACAAAGTGGAAGCTATTGGGAATGACAGCAACTCAGCCACAAAGTGGTAGGCCACGTAAAATGACAGAGCGGGGTCAGCGGATGCTGAGGCGCATAGTGCGCAGAGGTCGCCAACTTTCTGCAGAGTCAATCGCTACAGACCTCCAAAGTTCATGTGGCCTTCAGATTAGCTCAAGAACAGTGCGTAGAGAGCTTCATGGAATGGGTTTCCATGGCTGAGCAGCTGCATCCAAGCCATACATCACCAAGTGCAATGCAAAGCGTCGGATGCAGTGGTGTAAAGCACGCCGCCACTGGACTCTAGAGCAGTGGAGATGCGTTCTCTGGAGTGACGAATCACGCTTCTCCATCTGGCAATCTGATGGACGAGTCTGGGTTTGGCGGTTGCCAGGAGAACGGTACTTGTCTGACTGCATTGTGCCAACTGTGAAGTTTGGTGGAGGGGGGATTATGGTGTGGGGTTGTTTTTCAGGAGCTGGGCTTGGCCCCTTAGTTCCAGTGAAAGGAACTCTAAATGCTTCAGCATACCAAGAGATTTTGGACAATTCCATGCTCCCAATTTTGTGGGAACAGTTTGGGGATGGCCCCTTCCTGTTCCAACATGACTGCGCACCAGTGCACAAAGCAAGGTCCATAAAGACATGGATGAGCGAGTTTGGTGTGGAAGAACTTGACTGGCCTACACAGAGTCCTGACCTCAACCCAATAGAGCACCTTTGGGATGAATTAGAGCAAAGACTGCGAGCCAGGCCTTCTCGTCCAACATCAGTGTCTGACCTCACAAATGCGCTTCTGGAAGAATGGTCAAAAATTCCCATAAACACACTCCTAAACCTTGTGGAAAGCCTTCCCAGAAGAGTTGAAGCTCTTATAGCTGCAAAGGGTGGGCCGATGTCATATTAAACCCTATGGATTAAGAATGGGATGTCACTTAAGTTCATATGCGTCTAAAGGCAGATGAGCGAATACTTTTGGCAATATAGTGTGTGTGTGTGTATATATATATATATATATATATATATATATATATATATAAACACTTTACCCTTAACAATAAACATAATGAGTGCTGCAATTGTTTTCATTGATGTGACCTGTACATATCTGTTAATATGTTAATAAAAATGTATATGTGTTTTGGGGTTTCATGTCCCTTTAAAGTGAGTCAGTATCAGCTGCCACTTGTATGTAAAAGACAGGCTGTGGTATTTATTAAAACATCTCCTTTTGTGTTCTGAATAAGAAAGAAAGTCACACAGGCTTGAAATGACATAAGGATGAGTAAGTGATGACAGAATTTTCATTATTGGGTGAAGTATTCCTTAATTTTGCCCAACCCTGGTGGAAATTTTTAATTTAAAATGCATAAATTGAAATAACAGGATGATATGTGGTTTGGAGACTCATTGCCATATTGCTGAATAAAATATGCCAAGTACTGGTCATATTTCTTTTCTAACACAATTATTACACAATTAATTCTGCAGGACCTGAGAAAGAACTTTTTAATGGGATATGTATGTATAAATGACATGCAAATTGGATTAATAAAAATATTCACATTTGCACTCCACTGTAAAAAAAAAAATGTCTGTAATTTTAATGGTAAAAGACGGTAAAAATGCTACAGAAATAATACTTTGATTAACGAATATTAACTGTATAATATACAGTAATTTATATATATGTGTTTTTTTTTTTTTTTTTTTTTTTTTTTTAAAGACAATACAGTAGTTTTTACAATAAAATGTTGTAAAAAATTACATATTTTTTTAGATGTAAAAAGTATGATTTTCCTGTATAATTAATGGTAAAAATTTACATTGTTTAACAAGACAGTACATGTACTTTCTACAGTAAATTATTGTTCAAATTACAGTAAAAAACAATAATCTGGCATTCCTACAATTCCCTGCATGACCCATCATATTTCATTATATTCTATGGGAATAGTTATGTTTTTTCTTATTTTTAATATCAGTTACGTACATTGGGGTGTTCTGTTTTAAATTTAATGTAGTTAATGTTTACTGCATTATTTAAATTTCACATGTGTTACCCTGATGGTGTTTAGTGTTTGTGTGATTGACACTGAGCACTGTCTCTACATGTTTATTGGTCATTGCTCCTGGAATAGACACTATTAGTGAACTTCATGTCATCATGTGCCCTTCTATCATTTTTACGATGATTAATAATACCTTATAAAGTAAAAAGCAGATTTTTACAGTTTCAGAAAGTTAATATCAAGTTTGACGTTTTTTTACTGTAAATTTAACCGATTTTTATAAAAACATTTACAGTGCCATCTTGGTCATGTAAATTACAACAGTTTTAAACTGTAAAATGTACAGGTTGTTCTGTAAAGTTGTTTACATTTTTACTGGGTTTTTTTTACATAATTATTCTGGCAGCCACAGCTGGCAGATTTATTTATTTTTTATTTTTTTTAAACAACAGAATTTCTTTACAGTGTACATTTAAATATTACAATAAAAAACAGCTTAATAATATGCATACACTGTTGATGTTACTGTGTAACATTAATTAATTTTTTGATGTGTCTGTGCGCTGTCACAATTTTTCTGAAACTTCTGATTATTTGAACCCCAAAGGGTAAATATTTGTACATCTTTTAAGTTCTGCAAATGTAAAAGGGTTTATATTGTAGATGCTGTAAACACATTGATATATCATATTCAGTGTCTTTGCAAATGTACGAAAATGTATGTGTGCTAGAACCACACTTTAATACGAATACCTATGAATACTAATGAGATCACGTTGACCATTTTTTCCTGTTCACTTGTCGGAACCAAACCGGAGAAATGTCACTGTGATCAGAGGAAACCGCTGACAAATCCTTCCCCGGAGAAGCATTTTAATGCACCATCAATGCTCCATCTTAATTATTAATTGAGTATGTGTGTTTAGTTTGCATTATCACGCAGGCCGCAGTATAAATGATGGATCGTTAGTTGCTGATCAATCACTGAAATGTTAGAGGGCCATTCAAGCGGAACGGATCAATCCATTGTTAAGTGTGGGCTTTTTTTCAGCATGCAGAAGATTGAAGATTTAAAAAATGCAAATGCAGAGCAAAATTCCTCCAACCACCAACAATGAATCATTTTGCAGGATGTGTGTTTTTCACCCTTTCCCCATGATAGATCTGCAAGAAGGTGACTTTTTGTTTTTGGCACACACCTGCTCATCTTGTATCAGTTGTTTTAAAGGTGCATTAAAGGGATAATTTACCCAAAAATGAAAATTCTGTCATCATTTACTGACTCCCCTGTAATTTGTTCCAAACCTGTGTGATGTTAGCTGTGTTCCAAATGACGCACTATACACTATGCACTTACAGAATATACTATGCACTCAGCCATGTGGTGTATTCATTTTCAAAGTGTAGTATTGTCCCAAATGGAACACTTATAGCCATTTAACAGCTTATGGAAGTGACGTTTAAATGCAGATAATGTCTTGCCACTCAGTTTAACACATATCTAAAATAATAAAAATATTCACAGTGCAGGGTGATGGTAAAATGTTCAACTCACATTTGTAAGGTGCTGTCTTCACTGAAGTTTCACTACTTGCCACATTCTCAATTGTTTACAACTGTTTTGTCAGAAAAGCAATAAAACTCAATCCCCAGTTGGCCTTCTTTGGCCCAAAGGTAATTGACAGGTCAAAGGCTCTTGGCCGTTGGTGTTTGGTATCGTGATACCAAATATATATGCTGTCATTAGCAAACATGATATGAGATGTGACAAATTTGAGATGAAATCAATGACAATTAAAAAAAAAAAAAAAAAAAACATCTGTATATGGTCAAGTGTGATCATTAAAGAGCAGAAGGATGTTATCTAATTAAATAACATACAGTCACATGCGCTGCACACTACAGAATGAATGAAACAGCCTCTTTCGCAATGTATGGCAAGCCGTGAGCGCTGAGTGCATGAAGTGTCCAACATTCCACACTCAGTTTTGATGGTTGTGCATCATCTGGGTACTCATAGTACACTTCTTTTTGTTGCATTTTCAGTGTTAGCATACTACTCACACTACTTACACTACAAAATGGCATATAATAGTGCAGAAAAGTGTGGCTTAGGATGCACTGTTTATTTTTCCTTGGAACACAAAGGAATGTTTTACGAATTTTCTCCCCAGTTTGGTATGCCCAACTCCCAGTGTGCTCTAGGTCCTCGTGGTGGCGTAGTGACTCGCCTCAGTCCGGGTGGCGGAGGGCAAATCTCAGTTGCCTCCGCGGCTGAGACAGTCAATCCGTGCATCTTATCACGTGGCTTGTTGAGCGCGTTACCGTGGAGACCTAGCGGGTATGGAGGCTCACGCTATTCTCCGCGGCATCCAAGCACAACTCACCACGTGCCCCACTGAGAGCGAGAACCACATTATAGCGACCACGAGTAGGTTAACCCAATGTGACTCTTTTTTATTTATTTATTTATTTTGTCTGAAATCAATGTCACTTTTAAAACATTAACATTTAGCTGAAAAAATAAAATTATTTCATTTTCATATTTTTCTATTTTGTTCTGTCACATATGTCACACCATTTAGCACGTCCAAATTTGAGAATTTTTGTAGGGGCGCCCACATGACCTTTCATTAAAGGTGAAGTGTGTAATGTATGAACCACTTGTGTCACTAAAAGGAATATTAAAAATATTAACTTTTTTCAAAGAGTTTTCCTGAACTCTTCCCCTGTCTGTCATCAGTCAAATAAAATAGATAGTCCTGCCTAAACTCACGCCGTTCAATAGGCGTGTTTCGACTATCGGGTCAAATGAGGCCGTGCTACTGCGTGGCAGGGCCAGTTGCATTCCCACTGTAGGGTGTTTGGTATTATATGTTGTCATTAGCAAAATGATATGAGATGTGACAAATTTGAGATGAAATCAATGACAATTTGAAAAAAAAACAAACAAAAAAACATCTGTTTATGGCCAAGTGTGATCATTAAAGAGCAGAAGGATGTAATCTAATTAAATAACATACAGTCCACGCTACAAAATGAACAAGAGGTGCCACTCTGCTCTGTCATATGATTCACACACACTTACACAAACGCAACACACACTGCTGGTGCTTAATTTTCATGCAGTGTGTTTATAGTATAAACGGCTGTTAACACTTAAAGGAATTCCTCAGGTGTAGCTCAGAGATTTCAGCTAGAGCGTGGCAACTGGCGATGGGAGTATCCCAGCATTAATGGGAAGCTTGATGTAACTAACCCGTCAAAAACAGGAAGAACTCAAAGGTCTGTCAAAATAAAAGTCCCGCTAACATTAAAGCTCTATTCAAATGGATGCATGAAATTGAAGACAGAAATGTACAGTATTTCACTACTGTATAAAAATGTAATATTCAAAAAGTAGCAATAATACTCATAATAACAATTATGTAATATTAAATGGTTGTATTATTATTATTATTATTATTATTATTATCTATAAGCAATATCACAAACGCAAGCAGCCTTGTGCCACAGAAAATCAGATTTTTTTCATTAATGTTTTCATTAATTCTGTGAAGCTCTGTTGTGCAGCATTCTATTTTACCAAAAATAAAATTGTAATTTCTTGATAATATATATATATATATATATATATATATATATATATATATATATATATATACTGTATATTTTTATTTTATTAAAACTGTACGTATCAGTTTGATTAAACACCATCTGATCATAACATTTAATTAAACATTTAACATGGAATCCAGAATTTTTTTTATGGAAAACACATCATTTGTATCAGTAAGACTTTATGCAGTTCTTTTAATCAAGTCATTTTCTGTGTAATTTCATAAAAAATCTGAGGCTTTTTTATTATTATATTATACCAAGGTACCAGAGCTGGTATTGTACTGAAGCCAAAATTTTGGTATCTGTCAATTAACTTTGGGCCAAAGAAGGCCAACTGGGGATTGAGTCAGGTCAGTGTCAAAGGCGGAGTTTAGCTGATTCAGGTCAGAGGGTCAGCACCAAGATACTTATTTCACAATTTTTCATATCTAGCTACCAACTTACCATAACAGATAATGGAGAATAGTCAGTACTGGTCAGTAGACGAAATCAGGGCTCTTCTGAATATTTGGGCTGGTGAAATAGCGCAACGTCAAATTTGACCAGGGTGGCATATTAAGGGTGGGTTTTAGGGCAATGCTGCAGGGCTATTGGCAAGATGGTGGGAATGCAGATCGATTTTGGTCTCGTGGCTTGAGATCCGAGGTTATTGGCCCCGGCTGACCAGTTGATAGCCCTGGCTTGCATTGGTCCAATGGTGGAAAAACAGCTAATGTTGCTTTAAGGCCAAAACACACTCTACGCCAGTACTTGAACACAGGCGCTTCTAGCTATGCAGGCTCGATTGTTGCATTCCAAAATATGTCAAACTGCAGTTCATAAAAGCGTTGCATTCTCAACGTTGCCACAAGATGCGCTATAGTGGACATTAGTGTGAACTCTCTGCTTCTACAGTGGGTTTTCTTTTTCAAGTCAACTACTGTCAAGGCAGAGCAGCAGTTTGTACAGAATATTGTTGAACAAGTAAGTTAAAGTCAGTATATTTATAGCAACTTACCTGAATAATAACACATCCGATAGACCTTTGAAGGTAACTCTATCGCCGTCTTGAGTACTGATGTTTGTTACTGCTACTGTAACACAAGAATGTCCTTTAAGCACATTCATTGTCAATACGTTGGTCAAGAAGATGCATCTGTGAACGTGTACTTGCGTAAAGTACGTTTCTGGCCTTATAATCTCGCATAGCCAAAACTTTGATGCAAAAGGTTTAGGCAAGGCAAGGCAAGTTTATTTAACACATTTCATACACCATGGTAATTTAAAGTGCTTTACATAGAAATGATAAAGAAAATACAAGATACATATCAATTAATTTTAAAATCAATTAAGTAATTACAAAAAAGTAATAAATATATGACATTTTTTATTTAAAAATGTATTTAAATGAATAAAATGGATGGAAAAAATAATACAGAAATAAAATGATACACTGCAATTAGTAAGTGCAGCACAGTGCTCAGTCAGTAAATGCACAGCTGAACAGATGTGTTTTCAGTCTGGACTTGAATGTGGCTACTATTGGAGCACATCTGACATCTGGAATCTGGTTCCAGCTGTGTGTGGCATAATAGCTAAACGTTGTCTCACTTTGTTTTTAGTGAACCCTTGGTATTTCTAACAGACTTGATCCTTTTGATCTGAGAGGTCTGTTAGGTGTATATTCTACCAGCATATCTGCAGTGTATTTAGGTCCTTGGCCATTGAGAGATTTATAAACTGACTTTCAGTGTAAAGACCTGAGCAATGGAGTAATATGCTCAGATTTTTTGGTTCTGATGAGACTCCTGGCAGCAGCATTCTGGATGAGCTGCAGCTGTCTAATGGTCTTTTTGGGAAGGCCGCTGAGGAGTCCATTGCAATAGTCAGTCCTGCTAGTGATGAATGCATTAACAAGTTTCTCTAAGTCTTAACTGGAAATGAAACATCTAATTCTCCCTCTATCTTTTAAATGAGAGTAGTCTAATTTAGTTATTGCTTTGATATGACTACTGCAACTGAGGTCTGACTCCAAAATGGCACCAAGATGCCTGACTTGATTTTTTGTCTTTAAACCCTGGTGTCAAGTTACAGTATGTGTTCACCTTGATAATTTCGTCTTTGTTGCCAAATATAATGACTTCTTTCTTGTTGTTGTTTTAACTGAAGTTTTGGCACATCCAACTGTTAATTTCATCAATGCACAGGCACAGGGAGTCTATGGGGCTGTAGTCATTTGACGATAGGGCTAGGTGGATCTGGGTGTGGTCTGCATAGCAATGGTAGTCAATAGAGATATTATAGTTTGGTTCTTTTCATAATTTGGCGTAGTGGGAGCATATACATGTTTAACATAAGCGGTGCAAGGATTGAGCCTTGTTGGACTCTACACATAGTTGCCTGTGTACACATAGGAACCCCTCCCTTCTAGACATGACCTGAACCAGCTGAGGATCATCCCAGACAGCCCTACCCAGTATTCCAATTTATCTAGGACATTGTTTCCCAATCCTGTCCTGGAGTACCACTAACACTACACATTTTCTCCCTATTTGACACAATCAAGAAGCATTCTACTAATGAGCTAATCATTAGAATCAGGTGTGTTGGATAAAGGATACATCCAAAATGTGTAGTGTTAGTGGTACTCCAGAAAAAGGATTCAGAAACACTGGTCTAGGAGTATGTTGAGGTTGACAGTGTCAAAAGCAGCACTGAGATCTAGTAATACCTGCACTGACACTTTGCTTGAATTGCTATTTATTATTATTTATTTATTTGGCAAATATAATTTATAAATGCTGTCTCTGTGCTATGATGTGGTTGGAAACCAGATTGGAAATCGTCCAAGTAGCCATTTGAAGTGCAGAATTTGTTCAGCTGTTTGAAAGCAACCTTTTCAATGATCTTGCCTACGAAAAGAAGATTTGAGATTGGTCTGTAGTTGTTTAATATGGAGTTATCCAGATTGCTCTTTTTAGGAGGGGCTTAAAAACTGCTGTTTTCAAGGACTTTGGAAAAGTGCCTAAAAGGAATGAGGCATTTACTATTTTGAGGATATCTGTTTGTAGACAGTTACACACATTTTTGAAAAAGGATATGGGGAGTGTGTCAAGACAGCAGGCTGTTTTGAGATGCTGAATTGCTTCTTCCAGGGTTTTGTCATCAATTTCCTTCATACTGTCTACCAGTGGCATGCCGTGCATTTAAAGGCTAGGCCTTCAGTGTGATTCATGCCATTAAGAAAGTTTCACAGTTCAGTTTCACAATGAATAAGACACCCTATGCCTTTGGGCATCATACATTATGTCGCAGCTAACTAGACAATTTAAAACACGTCCATGCACAAAAGCCAGAACTTGAAATGACACTTAATGCTCAAGCAAGCCTAATTTTAACTGCAGCATGACAGTTAAATGATTTTGTGAAATGAATGTCTCCCGAACAGACATTCAAAAATCATAATTTGTCATATGAATCTACCAAGGAGGTCTATAATACCTGGAAAAATCTATCTAATAATATTTGCGATTTAAATGCTGCTTGCAATAAATTTCGTTTTGTCAGGGTACACGGTTATGCTGCATTCCATTCAAGTTGAATGTGGGATATTCCTACTTGATATCTCCGACCATAAATGCATTCCATTCCCCAATATTTGGAAGATGACGTGTAAGGAAACAAAACTGCAATGCTCCCATTAGCTTAGCAGGGGTTTGACTCTCATTAGAGATGTCTCCTAGCAACCCAACTGATAAACAATGCTGCAGTGCTAGCATTTGTGCTTCAGGTGTACGATTATCAAAAGAGATTATAATTTACCAGGTTTTATACACCTGTTTCTGCAGGCATTTGTTAAACAAGCTTTAATATCATGTAATTTGGAAACAAACTAATTTATCAATATTGCTTAAAGTGAATGTTTATCACTTACTTTGTACATCTCCCTGAGTGTCGACATGTTTGTGTGACATCATGCACCTGCATCTCGGCAAAATCGGAGTTTTTCTGCACGAGCCTACAAGTTGTAATTCTGACTTAAAGATGCATTCCATTACACTTTTCCTAGTAGGAAGTTGTAAAATCCGACTTTCCGAGTTGAATAGAACACAGCACTACTTTTCAAAACTTGATCAGACACTGAAGGCTCAAGCAGCCTAATTTACACTTAGAAAACTCCTGATGTTGCTATAACAATGCAAAAAGCTCTTACCAGTTTACTTGAAGTAAAATCAGCCCTCCTTTCCTGTTTAATAAATTAAGCAAACACAAGGTCATGCAGAACATCTTGTGTTTTTAAATCCATAAGGATCTCTTTCTCAACAGCAATACCAGCAGTGATGACAGCCGACTCATCAGACAGCTTGATCTTATGCTTTTCGCTCTTGAATTACATACATCACTTAAAGTGTGATTGCATCACTCAAGGCCAGCTAGAAGGCATCGACCGGGACATATCCTAAAGATCACATACATTAAGAACAAATAAATCAATCTGATTGGCTGATGAATCTGACAATCTGACTTTAGTTGCCCATTCATTTGCACTGTTGAGGGATTCTGAAGAAATTCTGAAGGCCTGACAGGGTGGAGCTCAGGCTCACGCACTGCTTTGGACGTGCGATTTGTGAAACAGTTGTCACACTTTGCTTGTAAGCATCAAGGAATTCATTCTGACTGGATAAACTTTTCATTTTTCTCTATTTGTTTGTAGATTAATTAAGAGTGGAAAGTGATTAAAAATGTGATTGAGAATGAAAGGATGAAAAATATTTATTTATTTGGCATGTTAGGCCAGCAGAGAAGGCTTTGCTTGCCCTGAGAATTCGCCACTGCTCTCTACATATTTTCCACTCTGTTTCCGCGTGTTTTCTGTGCAATTGTTTGCGGAGTCTGCTGTGCCATTTTTAAGTATTATTTTTTTATTGTATTATTGTATAATAAATCTCAGATAACTCAACCCCTCAATGGCACATAATAACAAAACAAACTGTGATTGATTGTTTTAATGTTAGTCAGATGGCTCTTCCTGTCTAAGTGGGCGGTTCTTAGCCATTCAGTACATCTTAAACAACCTTCATTCCTTCAATGTGTAACTAGGCACAGCTAGACAGACCTTTTTCTCAAACATTATAATCAGCAAAATAAACACCCACACTCTGTTTGCTGCTGTTGAGAGACTAAAAAACACCCCAATTCAGTTTCCCTGTAAAATGCTCTCTGACAGCAAATGCAATGCATTTGCAGCTTTTTTCAGGAATAAAATCAATGACATTAGAATGGCGATCAGCACATCTTGATGTTGCGCTGAGGTCAGAAAGACCCCACCACAACAACTTTGAAATTTTTAGTCTTTTAGATTTTGAAAAAAATGTATGACAAAACCCTGGAAGAAGCAATACAGCATCTCAAAACGACCTGTTGTCTTGACACAATCCAGCATATCCTTTTTCAAAAATGTGTGTAACTGTCAACAAACAGATCTCTTCAAAATAGTAAATGCCTCACTCCTTTCAGGCACTTTTCTAAGTACAGTATAAAAATAAGTACAGACTATTTTACAGACATAACTAAGAAAGCCAAGCTGCATAATAAAGTTCTGCTCATTGATATCCAATTTATTTACTATGAAATTCCTAAAACGAAACAGTGATTATTTCATCCTCAAAAGTGATCGCTGTATTATTAATGGTACATTATATACCGGATTTTGTTTCCAGGCGGACTGAAAAAAACAAGACTGTGTGCTTTTACCCTTGGACGTTTTAAACCATTAAACCAGCTAACAGGTTTGCTCTTTTTAGATTAAAGAAGTGTTTTCAGGTTTTGTGTTCAATATGCCTCAGACAGTCAGTGAATGGACCGTGGGGTAGGTTTTTGGCCGTGCCGTCTGAGGCTGAGACTATTGTTGCTGTGTTGGGCTGGTCAGGATGCTCTTGAAATATAAAATATTTCATTATTTTTTTAGTGCCAAAGAGCGCTATCAATTAAATTAAATGTGTAATAAAAAAAAAGAGAAATAAAAGCTTTTATGATTTGTTGGTTAGTAATGGACAGTGTAGGGTAAGTTATTCAAAAATGTAATCCACTACAAATTAATAATTATCTAAAAATTGTAATCAGATTACTCATTACTTCTTTAGAAAAAGTAATCACAATACTAATTACTTTTACATTAGTTTCTAAAACACTTTTCACAATTTTGTTTGTTTTGTTTGTTTGTTTTTCTTTTCAACAAATACAAAATAATGTCTATATTTCCTCCTTGGTCACACAGAAGTCAGACACAGCACCACACGTTTCTCCCTTATAATTACTTGTTAGGGGCGTTTCGGGTTCAGCTGTCACAAAATTCAAGCAGACATACATATGAACATAATTTCTGTTTTAAAAGTATTCTACATAAATAATAATATTGCAGAAATACAGTATATGTACCCAAGTACTATACTTAAAAGTAATTAAATTATCTGAAAGTCAGTAACTGTAATCTGATTACAAGAATTCATGCAATGTGTTGTTACACTTTAAGTGTAACACAATTAGATTGCAGTAACTAATTACTTTGGAATCAGATTACATGGGTAATGAATCAAATGTAATCTGAATTATGTAATAAGATTACAAAAATCAAGTACCTGTAATTATATTCCATTACATTTTCCATTATAATAAGTACCACATTACATTTCAGAAGTGATCAACTCACAGGTGAATTGAGTAAGGTTGATCATCTCCTAACAAGGCCGCATGTCAAGGTCTGGGTAGATTAGATGGTAAGCGAACAATCAGTTTTCATTGTCAATGTGTTGAATGCAGGAGAAATGGGCAGGAATAAAGACCTGGCTGACTTTGTCAAGGGCCAAATGGTTATTGCCAGATGACTGAGTCAGAGCATCTCTGAAACGGCAAGGCTTGTGGGGTGCTCACGGTCAGTTGTGGTGAGTACCTACTCACAGTGATCCAAGAAGGGACAAACCACAAACAAGCGACAGGGTGTTAGGCACCCAAGGCTCATCGATGTGCAGGGGCAATGAAGGCTATCCTGTCTGGTCCGAACCGACAGTAGGTCTACTGTAGCACAAGTCACAGACAATTTTAATGATGGTTACAGGAGGAATGTATCACAACACACAGTGCATTGCAACCTGATGCGTATGGGGCTGCATAGCCGCAGACCAGTCAGAGTGCCCATGATGACCCTGTCCACCGTTGAAAGCACTTACAATGGGCACGCATGCGTCTGAACTGGACCTTAGGGCAGTGGAAGAAGGTTGCCTGGTCCGATGAGTCCCGTTTTCTTTTGCATCACGTGGACGGCTATGTACATGCGCACTGTTTACCTGGGAAGTGATGGCACCAGGATGCACTGTGGGAAGACGTCAAGCCGGTGGAGGGAGTGTGATGCTCTGAGCAATGTTCTGGTGGGAAACCCTAGGTCCAGTCATTCATATGGATGTCAATTTGACATGTGCCACCTACCTAAACATTGTTGCAAACCAGGTACACCCCTACATGGCAATGGTATTCCCTGATGGCAGTGGCCTCTTTCAGCAGGATACAGTTGTGCTCAAAAGTTTGCATACCCTGGCAGAAATTGTGAAATTTTGCCTTGATTTTGAAAATATGGCTGATCATGCAAAAAACTGTCATTTATTTAAGGATAGTGATCATATGAAGCCATTTATTATCACATAGTTGTTTGGCTCCTTTTTAAATCTTAATGATAACAGAAATCACCCAAATGGCCCTGATCAAAAGTTTACATACCCTTGAATGTTTGGCCTTGTTACAGACACACAAGGTGACACACACATGTTTAAATGGCAATTAAAGGTTAATTTCCCACACCTGTGGCTTTTTAAATTGCAGTTAGTGTCTGTGTATAAATAGTCAATGAGTTTGTTAGCTCACACGTGGATGCACTGAGCAGGCTAGATACTGAGCCATGGGGAGCAGAAAAGGACTGTCAAAAGACCTGCGTAACAAGGTAATGGAACTTTATAAAGATGGAAAAGGATATAAAAAGATATCCAAAGCCTTGAAAATGCCAATCAGTTCTGTTTAATCACTTATTAAGAAGTGGAAAATTCGGGGGTCTCTGGATACCAAGCCACGGTCAGGTAGACCAAGAAAGATTTCAGCCAAAACTGCCAGAAGAATTGTTCAGGATACAAAGAAAAACCCACAGGTAACCTCAGGAGAAATACAGGCTGCTCTGGAAAAAGACTGTGTGGTTGTTTCAAGGGGCACAATACGACGATACTTGAACAAAAATGAGCTGCATGGTTGAGTTGCCAGAAAGAAGCCTTTACTGCGGCAATGCCACAAAAAATCCCGGTTACAATATGCCCGACAACACCTTGACATGCCTCTCAGCTTCTGGCACACTGTAATTTGGAGTGACGAGACCAAAATAGAGCTTTATGGTCACAACCATAAGCGCTATGTTTGGAGAGGGGTCAACAAGGCCTATAGTGAAAAGAATACCATCCCCAGTGTGAAGCGTGGTGGTGGCTCACTGATGTTTTTGGGGGGTGTGAGCTCTAAAGGCATGGGGAGTCTTGTGAAAATTGATGGCAAGATGAATGCAGCATGTTATCAGAAAATACTGACAGACAATTTGCATTCTTCTGCACGAAAGCTGTGCATGGGACGCTCTTGGACTTTCCAGCATGACAATGACCCTAAGCACAAGGCCAAGTTGACCCTCCAGTGGTTACAGCAGAGAAAGGTGAAGGTTCTGGAGTGGCCATCACAGTCTCCTGACCTTAATATTATCGAGCCACTCTGGGGAGATCTCAAACGTGCAGTTCATGCAAGACGACCAAAGACTTTGCATAACCTGGAGGCATTTTGCCAAGACGAATGGGCAGCTATATCACCTGCAAGAATTTGGGGCCTCATAGACAACTATTACAAAAGACTGCACGCTGTCATTGATGCTAAAGGGGGCAATACACAGTATTAAGAACTAAGGGCATGCAGACTTTTGAACAAGGGTCATTTAATTTTTTTCTTTGTTGCCATGTTTTGTTTTATGATTGTGCCATTCTGTTATAACCTACAGTTGAATATGAATCCCATAAGAAATAAAATAAATGTGTTTTGCCTGCTCACTCATGTTTTCTTTAAAAATGGTACATATATTACCAGTTCTCCAAGGGTATGCAAACATTTGAGCACAACTGTAATTTGCCCTGCCACACTGCACACATTGTTCAGGAATGGTTTGAGTAACATGATGAAGAGTTCAAGATGTTGCCCTGGCCTCCAAATTCTCCAGATCTCAATATGATTGAGCATCTGTGGGATGCGCTGGACCAACAAGTCAAATCTCAATTGAGCCTCTGTGGTATGTGCTAGACCAACAAGTCTGATCCCTGGTGGCTCCACCTCACATCTTACAGGACTTGAAGGATCTGCTGCTAATGTCTTGGTGCCAGATACCACAGGACACCTTTAGGAGTCCATGTCTCAGTGGGTCGGTGCTGTTTTGGTGGCACATGGAGGACCGACAGCATATTAGGCAGGTAGTCATAGTGTTATGGCTCATCAGTGTATTTACTAATTTAACTTGAGATAGCATAATTTATTATCAATACTTAACCCTTCAAAGCCTGAGCCCAAAATTCCAAAAATTCCATTCTGTGCCAGAATATGATATTCATATCCAAATTCATATTATATTCATATTCATATAACATCACACACCTGAACTGTATATACCATATTGAAGAGAAGAACTAGGGCTTTCAAATTATATAAATATATGCATGATTATTTAAGGCTAATCATCCTTTATCAATAAGATTTCACACAGCAATTTTTACAAAAATCATCTCCGGCCACCATACTTCATCAGACAACTGCATTTTCTACCATTTTAATGACAAGCTAGAGGGAAACTTAGAGTGTATGAAGTATACATAATTTTGTGGGCAATGTGGAATAGCAGACAGATTAGAAATATAATATATTGTTTAAAAGTTATGACCATTCTAGTGATTAGTGGGAAAACGGAATAAAACAAACATTTAGAATGTTAAGATACATTTCACATGACCACTGCTCAATTACTCCTTTTGAGCACCTGCAATAATAAATTGAGATTGCATCTGAAATTGAAGGACACAAACACTGAAATATACATTTTATGTGTTCAATAAAACACACACTTTATTTAATTTGAACATTAGAATTACACACGCATTGCACAGCAAAACATACAAAATCAAACTTTCGAACTATCTACAGTAAATACATTTTTAATAAAGAGTGCAGGAACAGAATATATATAAATTCATAAATACTCAACAACTGCAATACCTGTGGAGAGAAGAGAGGGAGAAAAGAGGGGAGGGGGAGGACGACAACACCAGTAAACACAGCCCAACCTAGGCCTCTTCGTGAAACAGGTCACACTCTGAAGACTGAAAACAGTTCCTTTCACGAACCAAGCAAAGTCTTTTGCCATTACATTCCGGCAGTCAACAAGCTACTTTAGTTTTATTTTCAGTCCTACTTTTCCGATAGCATAGCCAACATCTCTTAGAGGACTCTTGAAATTTAGGGACATGGGCTGTGTGGAGTGATGATGGAGGTACTACAGGCTTTAGTGTATGCAAAGGGACCTTGCGTGAATATCGATACCTCGCAGCTGACGAGCCAGGTTTTCTCTGAAATCTATCTGGGTTAAGTTCACCAGTCTATGCTCATCCCCTGGTGCCGCATGAATGTGTTGCCATTCCTTAAACAATATGACTTTCAAAACTATTGACGACGGCAATGTCTATGAAGTGGAAAACGTCCTAGTTACTTTCGTAACCTCCGTTCCCTGATGGAGGGAACGAGACGTTGTGTCGATGTAGTGACACTAGGGGTCACTCTTGGGAGCCCCAAACACCTCTGCTTTTTGAAAAAAGGCCAATGGGAATTGGCGAGTGGAATTTGCATGCCACTCCCCCGGACATACGGGTATAAAAGGAGCTGGTATGCAACCACTCATTCAGGTTTTGTGCTGAGGAGCCGAGACAAGGTCCCAGCCATTTCAGCGGGTAGTTCAGTGTTTTGGCAAGAGGGACACAACATCTCATTCCCTCCATCAGGGAATGGAGGTTACGAAAGTAACCAGGACGTTCCCTATCTGTCACTCACTCGACGTTGTGTTACTGTAGTGACACTAGGGGTCCCTATACAAAACGCCACAACTAGCTGAACTGTGTTACGTGGACTGGCGGTGCGAGACGGGCAGACCACTGTGTGCCTCATAGCCAGCGCACTATGCTGTCACGTAACCTCCCCCAACACTCTGAGCATCGAACGGTCCTTCAGGAACAAGTCGACTGCCCAAAAAATAGGGAGCGGCTAGCCCAGCCATGGCCTCTTTTCCTCTTTTTTCTCCCCAAAAAGAGTGGAATTTGTTAACCGACTGGGGGCCATAAATTTCTACGTCGGGGGGTGTCTCTCCCAAGGGGAAGACACCACGGACACCACACCCTGCCCAGAGAAGGGGAGGGGGGGGGGGTATTTTGAGTGGAAATACATCACAGAGTCTTGTCAGAAGTATGTTATGTGGAGAAGTCCCATGGTAGGTTTCTACAAACATGGTGACCAGGGGCAGAGGGGCCTCTGCCCAAGGAAGACGCAGTTTACCGACAGGGAAATGATTTAGCGGAAGATATCACATGGGGTCAACTACGGGGAACCAGCACATGTGGAGTACCTACCCCAGTGCAGGGCCAAATTAGTACACGTACTGGGCTGGCAGCGAGTTTCTCCACAAACTCGTCTGCCACAGGGCTAAGGAGCAAAGTCATCCAGGGATCACAACTAGTGAACACGCCCATCTCAGGGGCACTTCGAAGCCTTCCTAAGGTTCTTGGTGGCTGGCCGTGAGACAGGTGGGCTCCATGCCGGGGCCGGGCGTCGGGGGCGGGCTGTGGTGGAGCCGGTGCTGTTGCTGCAGGAGGATGCCCTTGGCAACGAGCAGACAGGGTGCGGGGTCTTGCGCCATGCTGGGGCAGGATATGTTGGATAGCCTCTGTCTGCAGCTTCACCGGCGAGAACTGCTGGGCAAAGTCCTCAACGGTGTCGCCGAACAGGCCAACCTGGGAGATGGGGGTGTCAAGGAACCGTGCCTTGTCAGCCTCTCATGTCGACCAGGTTGAGCTAAAGGTGGCGTTCCTGGACCACCAGGGTGGACATCGCCTGCCTGAGAGACCGTTTTGTGACCTTCGTCGCCCAGAGAGCGAGAACGGTCGCCGAGTGCAGTTCCTGCATCAATCCCGGGTCAGAACTACCCTTGTGCAGCTCTTTAGCGCCTTGGATTGGTGTACCTGCAGGAGAGCCATGGCGTGCAGGGCGGAGGCGACTTGTCCAGCGGCACCGTAAGCCTTAGCCGTCAGAGACGACATAAACCTACAGGCCCTGGACGGGAGCTTCAGGCGCCCGTGCCAGGTGGTGGTGCTCTGTGGGCACAAGTGCATCGCGAGTGCCTTATCCACCTGGGGGATCACCGAATACCCCTTGGCCACCCCACCATCGAGGGTAGTGAGAGCAGGGGAGCTGAAAGATCGGGACCGGGTAGTAAAAGGTGCCCCTCACGATCTTGTCAGCTCCTCATGCACTTCCGGGAAGAAAGGAACCGGGGAGGGCCGCAGCCGTGAGTGGCGCTCTGGGCCCAGGAACCAATCATCAAGCCACGAGGGTTCAGGAGAGAGTGGAGGGTTCCAGTCTAGCCCGACGCTCGCAGCTGCCTGGGAAAGCATGTCCGTCATCTCCGCGTGTGCCTGAGACTGGGCGACCACACCCGAAGGGGAAAGCCCAGCCGAAGCCTGACACGTCAGAGTGGATGTGCCCGTTCTCTGATGCTGCGCTCGATAGCTCATCGTCTTCCCGGGCCCCGAATAAGAGGTCGAATTAGCCCTGAGACGAGCCGGCGGTCTCATCCGAGAGCCTGACCGGGGCAAGCGAGCATTCTGAGGAATGGGTGTGGCTTGTTTTCTTACGAAGGCAAGCCGCGACCGCAACATTGCCATGGTCATGTTCTTGCAATGAGGACAAGACCCATCCACGAATGAAGTCTCCACGTGGGCAGCAGCGAGACACGTAAGACAGTTATCGTGGCCGTCAGAAGCGGAGAGATAACGACCGCAACCAGGAATAACACACAAGCAGAAAGTCTTCTTTAAAAAGACGTTCCGTGTGTGCTGCTCTTTTAGAATTGAAAATATACTCTTTTTTTAGAATATACACTTTTGTTGTTCTGCCAAAGTGCCCAGGGGCGTTCTCTGCACTCCACGGGTGCAGAGGGGAAGAAGCCACTGAAATGCGCCATAAATCCAGCAGATGAGGTGAATGAACTCGGCAGATGAATTCAGCTCAATGAATAGATCCACTCAGCTCCGAAGAGAAAATCTGAATGAGTGGTTGCATACCAGCTCCTTTTATACCCGTATGTCCGGGGGAGTGGCATGCAAATTCCACTCGCCAATTCCCATTGGCCTTTTTTCAAAAAGCAGAGGTGTTTGGGGCTCCCAAGAGTAACCCCTAGTGTCACTACATCGACACAACGTCGAGTGAATGACAGATAGGGAAAAAGAGTCTTCCACCATTTCTGAGTTTTTTGTAGGACGTTGTAAGATTTTATCATTTGGTCTGACCTATCAACACTGCCCATGTTTTTGTTATAATCGCTGATGACAGTGGGCTGGAGGGCTACTTCTTTTGTTCAGTCACCATCATTTGAGCCATTCGCATTGTGGAAATTGGAGAGGTATGTAACTGCACGCGTGTCCTTCCACTGAATTACAAGTATACACCACCTCATATCTCCACGAGCTGTCATGCATTCCCATCTATTGATGTCTTCTGCAGGAAACAGTTTACGATTCACCCTGCATGTCCCACAGGCATTAGTTCCCATTTCTAACAACTTAATAATTATAATAATTTTCTTTATTTATCACATATTATACATTTGCACATATACAGTGAAATTCTTCTTTTTCACATATCCCAGCTAGGCTGGGGTCAGAGTGCAGGGTCAGCCATGATACAGCGCCCCTGGAGCAGATAGGGTCAAGGGCCTTGCTCAAGGGCCCAACAGTGGCATCTTGGCGGTGCTGGGGCTTGAACCCCCGACCTTCTGATCAGTAACCCAGAGCCTTAACCGCTGAGCCACCACTGCCCCCGCACTGCTTAACCATTAGAGCAGGGGATGTGTAAAAGTTGTCAAACCAAACATTGTGGCCCTGGTCTTTGAATGGCTGCAGTAACGATTCATCAACTTTGGTGGCCAAGTCAGTGACATGCCCATCATGACTACCTGTGTAAACATTAAAGTCGAGAGTATCCCTCGAGTCTGATGTTGCAATTACCCATAATTTAAAACCCCACCGAGTATGCTTGCCCTTCATATATTGTTTAAATCCTGACCGAGCTTTAGACTTGACCATACATTCATCTATTGCGAGATATTGGTTAGGCTGAAAGAGCTGCTGGCATTTTTGCTTGAGGTGGTCCATAAGATAACGCAACTTCCTAAGGCGATCCTGATTATCCTCTGTGGTAGGGTCTACAACATGTAGAGCTGCTTAAAGAGCCTTGTAGTGGTAACGCGACATAAATCCCCTCGCCCATGAGCCCTGAAGTGACTTAGTTCCCCAATGACGATGGGAATCAGGGTGAATTGAAAACCCAGTGTAAATAAGCAACCCAAGAAATTTGTAAAATTAATCAGGGGTCACCTCCATCCAAGATCCTTGGTAGCTGGAATATGATGGACACTTTGGGCTCTGAGCTCCCACCCCTGACGGTTTGTAAAGCTGCATATCTCAGCAACTACAGCCTGAGTAAAAAACAGCTTGAAAAAGTCAATTTCTCACAACATCACATTGGAGGTTGACCACACAGCCTGACGCACGCTACCTAAGTCAATACCGAATGGACGGCTAGGCTTAAATGGGAGAGGTTTTGGTGCCTGTGAATCGATGTCAGAGTATGAGGGATAAGAAACAGAGTCAGGGAAGCGTTTACACTTTCTAGCTGACTTGGGACCTGAGTGAGAATGGCTAGCCATACCCAAAATAATAAGAGTAACAGTGTTAGTGTTACTGTGAGTATCAGTAATATGAGAAATAGAAACAAACAATACATGCACATTCATATATACTCATTTGATGGTCTTGGCTGGGGATCAGGTTCCATCTCATCTTCCATCTCCTCGTGGTCCGGGTCTTCCTGCAGTAGTTCCTGGTCCAGCAGATCTTCCTCCTGTGTGCTCATGCCCTCATGAGCCATGTCCTCTTCTGCTATGAACCTAAGCTCATCAGCAGTCAGCTGCCTCCTCCTCTTAAGGGTGCTGAGCAGGGAGCCATAGTCTCTATCCATCTCTACAACAGAAAAAAGTACACAATTGGTAGCCAGCAGTGTTCTTCACAAATCCGTACACTGAATAGTCACCAAAGGCTTGCAGACTAACCAGAATGTCTAACTGCAGACAGCCCTCTCACACTTTCCTTGTGAACAGGAAGCTATACACAATCTAAAATAATGTCTGTGTGATGGATGGGTAAGGCTATCTGCTAAATTATAGAAAGATACACTCACAGAAATATTTGTAAGATTTATGTAATTTAATTGCATATAAAATTTCCATTCATTTGCATTACATAGTTTTAATATAAACAAACTTTGTTTATATTAATTTGAAGCAGTAAGTCCAACACTGAAGGTAATCTCCTGGTATATCCTCTCTGGCTCCGCTCAGGCAAATGGAGGATGACGCTGATGACGATACATTTATAATTCACGCCCAGTAACCCCTTATCCAATCATATATGCTTTTAGCTTATATTGTCATGAGTATCTGGCAGTTTTCAGAAATAATATCGGTGATTGGACAGTGAAGATATTGAGACAGGAACCATGGGAATAATTGTTCCCAAATTTGAATGCTCCGGCTGGAAAGGGTTAAAGACATTCTTAGTCTGAATGAGATATAACAGAAATGTACTTTAAAAATCACTTTCTGAACGTGCAAAAGGCACCTGTTTCATAGAACATGACAACATGTAAGTGACGGCAGTGATCTTTTCAACTACAAAGGCAATGCTCATAGGAACGGAGAGGGAACAAAAGCTTTTGTTTGTGACTTGAACCCACACAAAAACAATCCCATAGTTTTTTACTCAAGACTCAACTGTAATGTAACATTACTGCAACAACTGCTGCAGCTGGCAGATAATTAGTGGTACTTTTGAACAACAGCAAGCAAATATTTGACTGTGGTGACTATTTAGCAAAGTTTTCTTGGGTCATGTACTCTGCAAAATAACTGAGATGTCAAATTAGCCTATTGTTAAGATTTTTGAAGTGTTAGTGCCTCATGTTTCATGAGTCTCCAGATGCCCTTGGAAAAATACATCAGTGCGCTACAGAGCAGATGAAGCTGCTACGCTGTGATCATGGCAGTTGATCGAGTCTCTGAGGGGGCAGAGATGGGTTCATTCAAAAGCTTTTGTGGTTTTGATCAACATCTTGTCTCATATATCTGAAGTACGGTGTAAGCATGCAATACACTGCTGATGCAACAACCCTGCAACAGAAAACCTATTGAGATCCCATTGTCAGAGTTAAGCCATTGGTGTATTTATCAGGATTATCTTGCAAATGTTCACAGGAGTTAAAACCCCTCTTGTAAATGAGTGAAACGTGAGATTACTGTGTAATTACTCTTTTAACCGATTAGCACAAAAATATTGTGCACTACAGTGTGGGGAAGCTAGTTCCCAAGCTCATAACTTAAAGAAGCTAAAATGACCACAGTTAAGCCATGCAACTCTATATGGCGCAAGCTTATATGTTCTTTGACATGTTATCTGTTTGCCAATCGGCTCGCTCACATGTGACATGTTAAGCCAGTTGGCTCACATGGTGTAAGCTGATAGGTTCTCTGACTTCTATCGGGTAGCCAATCATCTTGAGTCTCTCAAGTTTTATCTTTGAAAACGCAATATTGCTCAGGTGGTATGCTGAGGATTCCTTCTATCAGCTTGTACAGTAAGGTCAGCTTTGGCCATGACACATAGAAGCACGTCTTAATAAGGTAACCCTTAGCCAAATCTGGCTGGCACAGATTATCTTAGGTCATTAGATTAAATAAATCCACACATAACTAGTTTAAATCACTAGTTAAATAATATTTGGGCTTTCCTAGCTCAGTATACATGAGTTAGGTCACTAGCATTTAAGCTATTAAGCAGGTCAAGGCACACATAGAAAATTAGTTCATTAGTGTTACGCTATTTGGCCTGTGGCCTAGGCACACCTAGCTAGCATACACTCAGTGCACATGGCTCTTCAGAGCAGCAGCAGTACATATGCCTTGGTGATAGATCTGCTTGGTTGGGGGGTCAGCTTCCCTTCTTTGTTGGGGGACTGTTTATGTCTATTTGTGCAGTGGCATATATGCTTGATGCAGCATGTCTTTTGTTTTGGCTCACTGTGCTGCACCAGTAGTATGTCCACATGCTAATTCAGTATGTATGTGTTTTTCTAGCAGTGGCAAGTCTCCGTACTTGCTCTGCTGCAGTAGCAGCAGCAGCGTAACAGATCTAGTTCGCCAAGACCAATATCCTATCAATAAAAAAAAATATGTAAAAAGTAGTTAGCTACACTACAAGCTACTAACAAAATAGCTAAATACTTTGAAACTATTAAAGTAATAAAATGTGTTTTAATATCAGATGATATTCAAATGATATATCAGATGGTTATTTAATTCTGAATCTCAATTAGGGTGGCAACATTAAATTGAACAAATACATACACTATATTGCCAAAAGTATTCGCTCATCTGCCTTTAGACGCATATGAACTTAAGTGACATCCCATTCTTAATCCATAGGGTTTAATATGACGTCGGCCCACCCTTTGCAGCTATAACAGCTTCAACTCTTCTGGGAAGGCTTTCCACAAGGTTTAGGAGTGTGTTTATGGGAATGTTTGACCATTCTTCCAGAAGCGCATTTGTGAGGTCAGACACTGATGTTGGACGAGAAGGCCTGGCTCGCAGTCTTCGCTCTAATTCATCCCAAAGGTGCTCTATCGGGTTGAGGTCAGGACTCTGTTCAGGCCAGTCAAGTTCTTCCACACCAAACTCGCTCATCCATGTCTTTATGGACCTTGCTTTGTGCACTGGTGCACAGTCATGTTGGAACAGGAAGGGGCCATCCCCAAACTGTTCCCACAAATTTGGGAGCATGGAATTGTCCAAAATCTCTTGGTATGCTGAAGCATTCAGAGTTCCTTTCACTGGAACTAAGGGGCCAAGCCCAGCTCCTGAAAAACAACCCCACACCATAATCCCCCCTCCACCAAACTTCACAGTTGGCACAATGCAGTCAGACAAGTACCGTTCTCCTGGATACTGCCAAACCCAGACTCGTCCATCAGATTGCCAGATGGAGAAGCGTGATTCGTCACTCCAGAGAATGCGTCTCCACTGCTCTAGAGTCCAGTGGCGGCGTGCTTTACACCACTGCATCCGACGCTTTGCATTGCACTTGGTGATGTATGGCTTGGATGCAGCTGCTCGGCCATGGAAACCCATTCCATGAAGCTCTCTACGCACTGTTCTTGAGCTAATCTGAAGGCCACATGAACTTTGGAGGTCTGTAGTGATTGACTCTGCAGAAAGTTGGCGACACCTGCACACTATGCGCCTCAGCATCCGCTGACCCCGCTCTGTCATTTTATGTGGCCTACCACTTCGTGGCTGAGTTGCTGTCATTCCCAATCGCTTCCACTTTGTTATAATACCACTGACAGTTGACTGTGGAATATTTAGTAGCGAGGAAATTTCACGACTGGACTTGTTGCACAGGTGGCATCCTATCACAGTACCACGCTGGAATTCACTGAGCTCCTGAGAGCGGCCCATTCTTTCACAAATGTTTGTAGAAGCAGTCTGCATGCCTAGGTGCTTCATTTTATACACCTGTGGCCATGGAAGTGATTGGAACACCTGAATTCAATTATTTGGATGGGTGAGCGAATACTTTTGGCAATATAGTGTATATACTAAATACTTAAACCAAATCCTTTATATACTTCATACATAAAACGTCTACTAAATAGATATATACATTTGCTATATAACCTGTCTGATGCTATATAATGAGTCAAAAACAGTGATAAACAGCTAAATAATTTGCTAAATTATTAGCTAAATAATTTGCTTCAAAAAGGAAGGTGCTGTGACTTTTTGCGCAGGGGCCGCGAATCATTTTTGACAAATACTTTACAATAAGGATCTATTTGTTAACATTAGTTAACACATTAGTTAACATGAACTAACAATAACAACTAACAACATTTAATAATCTTCGTTAATGTTAAATTCAACATACTGTAGCCTAATACATTTTTAAAATTAAAAGTTGTATATGTTAACATTAGTTAATGCACTATGAACTAACAAAGAACAATTTTATTTTTATTAAATAACATTAGCAAATGAACAAAGACTAGTAAATACCACAACATATATATTGTTTGTTGTTAGTTTGTGATACCTAATGCATTAACTAGTGTTATCGAATGGAACCTTATTGTAAAGTGTTACCCATTTTGGCACAGTAAATTGGTGAATCACCTATTTGTACTGGTTTATTTACACCCAATTCACTTAAATGAATTTGACTTCACATTTAACTGTTTCATTTACATGAACTATCCCAAATATGAGAGAGGAGGGTTTACGAGAGCATGTTTTATTACTTCCTTGGTTTGCTCCACTTTATTGCTGTGTGCGCAGTACAGAATGACAAAAATTTAGCGATTTGTGACACCACACTGCTACTAGTTGGAAAAAGCTTGCTACTGGAAAAACTACACTCCTGTGAAAACAGCAGAAATACTGTACATCTAAAATTTGGTTAAGTTAGTAGCATCAGCACTATTAGTTAGTAACGCCTTTCGCACAGCACGCACAAGGTGTATGGAGTGCTTTTTTGTGTGTGTGTCCACAGTATTTACACTGCGTGCTTGAGCCACGCAGTGCCGCACACTGAACTCAGCAGAAAACTCAGTGAAAATGCACTATAAAACTATTCAGCCACATAATCTTTTGTAATATAGCCTTTCAAGAAGCAACGCAAAATACTGTAGCAAACTATTGACCCACTGTTTGAAATCTGACATCTCTGTTAAGTTGGATGCAAGCTTCACAAACACACTTTCTGTTCATTAAAACTGAATGAATCCAGGCAACTTAAGCAGTTTATAACTCCATTTTGGGTTTGTGTTTCCTTCCATTTAGATTAATAACCATTTGCATATAATGTGACGCAAATCCATGTCTGCCTTTTGCGCCAGCCGAGCAACAGCAATTGAGATTAATTTGAATGCTAACGGATAGCTTTCTCCAGGTATTATAGACCTTGTTGAAGCTAACAAACCAAACCCTGACCACCTGCTCTGGCATGCATTGAAATGGCTTTAATGAGCTTTAGGTTTAATTATTTTATTATACACTTTAACAAAATGGTATGAGAGCTTCCGCTTCCATTAGACAGCGATAGATTTCTTTACTGTCTTTCATTGGTTGTACAAACAGATAGTCCCGCCCTAAACTAATTCCATTGGTTGAGCAAATATTGCTGTTTCAGGTTGGACAGGATGCACAAACAAACAAAGGAATTTTTAATAGAGCCACAGAGCCACACTGTTATACTTTTAGGTGATATACTATGCGATTTATGTGTTATACTATCAACCGACAAATGGCTTATTTATTGCTGGCTTTGCATATTAAGTTTTAAACACATTTTAAACCATCTTACCTGCTTCTTGAAACACAAAACATAAGATAATTATATGTGGGTGTTTCTTGGGCACTTTTGGCTATGTGTACATTAATTACAATTTTAATTAAACACTCTTTTTAAAAAAAACACTTCAAGCTTTGACTAATTTATTCAATTTGTCTAATAGCGCTAAGCAGTGACTATACGTGCGTCACTGGAGAATTCACTCTTTTTTCATTTTTTTCAGAAAGTCATGAATATTTCCACTCCAATTATGAATTGTGTTTTAAAGCACATTCCTGGGATAAAATGGCAGACTCCTTTATGGCTAATTTCATTGCTAGGATTTTACATCCTTGATACACACAATAAAGTGTTATTTTCACAGTTTTTGCTTGATTGGAAAAGATGCACAAAAAACTATTCTGTATTTTTCTTTGTTTTCTTCAAACATCGCATGTCTCTTATTTAATCTCAAGCATGCTCTTCACTGACAATTTTGTCAACTTGGTAACCAAGTACACTAAAAAAATTCATTAGTAGCAACATTGTTGGTTTTGGAGGAAATTACGTGTGAGAGAAGTGAGAGATGATTGTAATTTGTATAAAAATTATAATAATTCTCACACAGTAAATATTTAAATGATACACGCCTTACTATTTTTATTGTTTTTAGATAATAATTGTAGATATTTTACAAAAATGTATAAGATTGTAAAGCCTGAGACATGGGTGAAACAATTTTATGCATACTGTAAAAGGTGTTTGGAAAAGTAGCAAAAATTAACGAAGGCTTGTTTAATAGGATTCAAGACAGTTTTAATGTTGCCTTATAACAAATTGAGAATTTATCAAAATCAACCCCTGTGACATAACTACCCACAGTGCAAGAATCACCCATACAGTATATAGAAAACCTGACGAATTGCAAAATACTGTGGAAGAACTTTCAGCTTTATGAAAATAATATGCAAATTAAATCAGCCTATTTCCATAAACCATAATTCATTGTTCTATCACAGCAATACATTAAGCTCCTTGAAATATATATGGAAATAAATCAAAACAAGCTAGTTGTTAACTAAAATTTGCACCATAAAAATCATCTGAGGGATTTTTTTATTATTTTTTTTATTTTATTTTATTTTTTTATTTTTTTTTGGTCTGATCTGTGTATAAACTGATAAAAGATAGCTGTTGACATAAGAAATTGAATGAAAGATTTATGTGATAGAAGCGAATAGGAACATTTGATTTCTATCTGTTAAAATGACTTAGTATTGCCAGTATGGTTCTGAAGGAGTTAACCGTCACAACACAATCACTTTGCTTTAAAAAAATAAAAATAAAGGCTAGAAACAGATGAGATATTGTGCCTATAATCTACAAAAGAGGTAAAGCTGAACAAAGTGAAATGATGTAGCTACACAGTGTGAGGATAATAATGCAATTATGCCTATACAATTTTGTCTGAAATGTGTTACATTAATAAACTTGCCTAGCCTTGCGTACTGCAATTAATGAACAAAAGAGTTGCTTTTTTACCCCGAGTAATAGTAAAGCATCCACGACAACATGCAAACTCCTGCTTGTTTGTTTCTTTATTTGGAAAAGCTGTAATGGTGTGAATGCTGTTCAGAGCAAATCTTATTTTTAAGGAATAATTCTCCCAAAAAGGAAATTGTCATTTACATGTTGTTCCAAACTCAACACAAAAAAACTCAAACACATCAAGAGAATTTTTAAACCCCCTGTTTTTCATATAGAGAAAGTAAATTAGAACGGACACAGTCAAGAACCACAAAGTTCTTCTGAAGTCAAACAATAGCTTTTTGTGTGGAACAGACCGAAATTTAAGTTGTTATTCACTGAAAAAACTTGACATATAGCGCATGAGTAATATGAACTAGTTATATGATTGTAGAGTCGAGGAGGGCGGGGCCGGGCTGGAATGAGACACACCCGGTCCCCAATCAGCCTAATGGGGTGCGTGAGGGATAAAGGCGGCCGGGGACGACAGTTCGGGAGAGAGAGAATGACAGACAGCTGTACTGTGTGTTTATAGTTGTGTGTTTTGTTTAAGTTATTTATTAAATTATTATTTAAGTTGTCAAGCCGGTTCTCGCCTCCTCCTTTCCACTGAACCCCTTTACAATGATACTTTTTTTTTTGGATGAACTATTCCTTTAATCTGGCTATAATCAATTGGCTCATTAATGGGACCAAATAATGTTCACTAACATGACAAACAGTCACAAACATCCACTATGTGATGCATAAAAACAGAAGAAATGAGGAGCAGAGAATGGAGTGCTTAGAATATGAAAGAAAGCCTCATTAAAATGTGAGGAATAAGTAAAATGTCACATTTAAGAAACAGCGACTATGAGCAGAGTGACTTGTGTTTAAAATACAGCCCACATGCCGATTGTGTGGCTGGATTGTAAAACTGTTTATCATGCCAATCTATTGTGCTGGTGACAGCTGTAGGGCAGACTGCCACAGCATACGTGATGCAGATGATAGTTTTTTTCTTTGTGGGATGCTCAAACAGCCTGCACATAATGAAATGGCCATATTTTCACGAGCACAGCAGAGCTGTGAGTCATTTGCACATTTGTAGTGGGTGTAACGCTTTGGGCAAAATGCAGATTGACAAACCAGGGATGACTCGATTCCTAACCGAAGTACTGTGAAGAAAAGGTAATATTGGTCTTACATCAGTGCAAAGGGGAAATCATAAACATCACCACAGTTAGAAAGTGTTGTTTGCAATGTAACCTGTAAATCAAACAGTTTTTAAGTTACATGGTATAGTTTTCTTAGTTCTGGATAAAAAAATTAAAAAAACAGCCCTGATCTGGGGGATTAATTATGGGCCTTTTTAGGTTCCTTTGATAAAGTAAATAAAAATAAATAAATAAATAAAAACGCTTAAACCAGCTTAAAGAAATGGTTCACCCAAAAATGAAAATTCTCTCATTTACTCACCCTCATGCCATCCCAGATGTGTATGACTTTAGTTCTTCTGCTGAACACAAAGATTTGTAGAAGAATATTTCAGCTCTGTGGGTCCTTACAATGCAAGTGAATGGTGATCAGACCATTGTAGCTCCAAAAATCATATAAAGTAAACATAAAAGTAATCCACATGACTCCCATAGTTAAATCTATATCTTCAGAAGCGATATGATAGGTGTGGGTGAGAAACAGATCAAAATTGAAGTCCCTTTTTACTTTAAATCTCCACTTTCACTTTTACATCTCAAAGCCACATGCGGTGCCTGTTTAGTTTCATTTTTACATCTGAAAGTGAAAGTGGAGATTTAGAGTAAAAAAAGGACTTAAATTTGTATCCGTTTCTCACCCACACATATTATATCACTTCTGAAGATATGGATTTAACCACTGGATACATATGGTTTACTTTTATGTTTCCTTCATATGATTTTTGGAGCTACAAAGATCTGATCACCATTCACTTGCATTGTATGGACCTACAGCGCTGAGTTATTTTTCTAAAAAAATCTTTGTTTGTGTTCTGCTGAAGAAAGTCATACACATCTGGGATGGCATGAGGGTGAGTAAATAATGAGAGAATTTTCATTTTTGGGTGAACTATCCCTTTAAGTTGACCAGCTCAGGTTGGTTGTGATTCGGCCGCAGGCCGAGTGCCGTAGCTCATGGCTATGCTCATATTCAGAACAATAACACTCTTATTAGCTTAGCAACATGCTAACGCCAAACTCTATAGAAATCAATTGTGAATCAAGTCTTGGCATGAGGAGTGCTATTTAGTCTGATGGACTATAAAGACAACTTTATGGGTCTAAACTTCCAAAGAGAAAGTCTAGTATCTCATAGCAGTCGTAATGTGCATCTGTCAACTACCTGTGTATGCGCGCACAGTAAAATGGAGTATGAAAGGCTGAACGTTCTGCTGTATGCATACGCTAAACGTTTGCGTCGAAGCCAAAGTATACTTTGGGGTTAATCTGCACAGAGTTGCTGCCTATGTAGAGTATTCCAAATTAGTCACATATTAGATTCCATTTAGGTTAGGATGCTGCCTAGGAAGCAGCTGCCTATGGAGGCAATATCCCTGCTGAAAAAAAAAAACTGCTTTAATAAGCTGAAGGTGGTTTGCTGATCTTAGATGGCCACTAAGCTGGTTTTCTTTGGTCAGGCTTGTCTAGTTTGCTGATTTTAAATGGGTTTTGAGCACTTTGTCAGCTGGTCAGGTAGAAGAAAACTTAGACAGGTTTAAGATGGTCTTTTCAGCATGGTAGACAGCAAGGCAGCACACTGTTTTGGAGGAGAGCCAATATCCTGTTTTTTCTTCTTTTAGAAATGAAAACAGCTGCATACTGCATTCTTTGTACATGATTGAGATTTCATAACATAGCCACCCAGAGGCGAATGACTGTCAAATACAGTTTCATCATCCTTTCCTCTGGGATAAGAGATGAGACCATCAGGCATAGGTTCTGAGATATAAAAGCCTACCAAGCAGACACAATCTTATTCTCACCTTTAGCTACAACACATATATTGTCAGTGGAATCAACTGTAATAACGAGAAACCATGGCCTGTTTCGTGAAGGGAAAGACACATCACTATGAAAAAAATCAAGCCTCAATCTGGGACTTTCTGAGACGGAGGACTTTTAAATGCATTACATTCAAAAGAAAGAGTGTTGATTTAAAGGAATAGTTCACCCAAAAATGAAAATTTGCTGATAATGTGACCATACGTCCTCTTTTTCCCAGACATGTCCTCTTTAAAAAAGCATCTGGCCGGGATTTCTAAATTTGAGAAAATGTCCGGGATTCAGCTTTAGTTGCATTATGATGTGCATCTGGTCTAATACGTCACTGTGTGTGCGCGCATATTTGCATTGCTTTAACCCCTCTTTGTAAGTCCCGCCTTCTTGCACACCAATTGGTCGATTATAAGAGGCTTACAGCAACTATTGACCAAATTCCTGCCTGTCAATCTCTCCGCGAACTCCCCGTTGTGTTCGGCTTCAAACAGTTGCTTGACAGTAGCAGCAAATGACAGCTGAGTGGAAACAATGCCCAAATGAAAGTGCAAATTTACAGAAGATTTGCACAAAAAATTCCCATGCTTTCGTCCAGGAAGCAGAATGTATGACAGTTGCTAATAAAGGTGCAAGTGATTTAGAAACACACATTAGCTCTGCGAAGCATAAAGGGTCAGCAAAAGGTGAAAGTTCATCAGGTAAATTAACCAACTATTTTTTGCGACCAGGTAAAATTGTTAACACATTGCTTCATTTTCCATGGCCATTTAAAATAATAGCAAATGAAGGTACACTCATGGTATCAAATATTTTAATTTAGTACATGGACATTCAAAAGAATGTTGGAAATTTGTATTTATTTATATATATTTATGTTATGCTAATAGTGTGTCTTTTTCACTGTATTAAAGTTTGCATTCATAGTAACACTGTTTTGAACCCTAATATTCCCCCCTAAAGAGGTGTCCTCTTTTTGGAAAACCAGAAATAAAACAATACTTATAAACTTTTTAACTACAAACGCGTCACAGAGATGTACGGAAGCGAACATTTGTAGTTAAAAAGTATATAAGTATTGTTTCTCAAAATAATCAATCATTTCGACTGGACTCGTGTGGATTATTTTGATGCACCCTAAATATGCATTTTGGACCGTCACAAAATGGAGTACATTCACTTGCATTGTTTAGAGGAGGTGGCCTGAAATGAAATCCTAAAAGTCTTAAATTCTGTTTTGATGAAGAAAGAAACTCAGATACATATTGGATGGCCTGAGGGTGAGTAAATTATCAGCAAATTTCCATTTTTGGGTGAACTATTCCTTTAACACCCCATGAAACTTTACAACCACAGTTTCTTTTCTGTGTTGACATATTTCCTAAAGAGGGCAACAGTGCCCACCCACTTTTTTTTAGCTGTCTTGGTTCCGGAAGTATTTTTCCTATTTATTATACCAATAGAGATTTCATAAAATTCTTCATAAAAGAATGCCATGAACCAAACTAACCAGCTCGATATATTACAATTTCATTGCAAAATATTTAGATATTTGCAAATATTTAAGTAGCCTAAGAATGTAGGGAGAACGACCCATCATGTGAGTGGGTGGTTACTGCAGCTCTCATTTTTTTTAGAATGAAGATGAAATAACATGGACTGATAGCATCAATAAAAGCACATACCATGGATTAACAACCTTGGAGCACACGGCAGGTCTATAAGGTTTATAAGTTATTGTAACAAATTAATTTGCCTGTGGAAAAAACAAATAGGATTTTTACTTCCTAAACCCCACTGTTGCGCTGTCAAAACAGAAAGCTGGGGCGGTACATATCAAATGACTGTGAACCAGGGGTTCTTCAAGGATTTAAATCTTAGGGGGGCTCAGCCACCAATGACCCTATAAGATGCGTGCATGCAATGTATTCCACCCTGTTGCATAGATCGTGTTTTGTTCTTTATATCATTCAAGCTAGCCAGCTAATATTCATTCAGAATATTGTCATTTTCAATAATAAATATTTAAAAAGTTGTAAAAAACCGCATGAAGATTATAGACAAACCATATATTATCATTACTCGTACTTATTGTCAATGCATTTAATCTGTCCTAATATTTTTTTTTTTTAACATGAATCAATAATTTCACAACTTCTATAATTTAAAGTTTATTCAAAAATCACAACCTTTTACTACAATAAGTATCACATTTAGCTTGGTCATTATTTAGTGGAGTGAATTAACTCCAGGAGATGTTTCTTTGTGTGTCATTAACTTGTGAATCGAGTCTTTTGAATCCGTTCAGATTTGTACTGATTCTTCAGTGACCATTTTTTGGAAATCACACCTTTACACCAGTAGTTGGCAACAAATTAATGTTTTTCAAGTGTAAAGAGTGAGTCATTAAACCATTGATAAAACACTGAGTCGTTAACAAGCTAAACAAGTTTAAGTATACTTTATTCAAATTTGCATGTCTACAAATCTACCAAGAGACTTCAGCAAAGTGTTTAAGCATCATAAGTGTTTTCCCCACAAACGACAAAGCATATTTATCATTTTGTGAACTGTTTTCTATCAAGCTATAACAATATTGGCCTAAAACATAATTAGAAGTTTCAATTAGGCTTCATTGTAACATCATCAGTCACTTTTATTCATAATTTATCCAGCCATTTTACTAAACGAACAACATGCCTCCTCCTCTCGTTCAGTCGGTCAACAGATCCAAATCCTCGATCATTTACGATTGAGATGGCTGATTTGTCCCATTCAGACTCAAATCAAAGTTTCAGTGAAGGGGCGTATTCCTTCAGTGGGTCAAACCAATGATGTGCTCCTTCTCAGTTTGCACTTAAATTCTATTGGATCACTCTATAGTCAGTTTTACCGGCAAGAAAAGCTAGACAACTAGTGCAGTGCTTCTGCTGTTTAAATGAGGTCACAATAGGCAATCACAGATGCATGCTGAGACCCCCTTAAATAGGGTCTAGCAACTCTTATGCTGTGAACCATGATTTGTTACTTGCTTTTGTTAGTCAGTATGTCAGCAGGTCGTAATAGAGGGAGGGACATTCTCATTCTAGAGAGAATTTAATTGAATACAAATCTGTATACGCCACTCTGAGCAAGATGAGTCATCAACATTTTTGGTTCCTTTTCCCGAAAGAGAATGACTGTACATATTTAATGCGTATATCTGCTAAAAGGTAATTTTATCAACTTTTATGAGTGGCCTACACTAGAATATAACTGACCTCAAAGCTAACAGACATGAACTCTAAGCAGCAAAACTCCAATTTTGATTTTAATGGGGTCTTTCATAATGTTTTTTTGACTCATATGAGTTAATGATAAATCAGCTCGAACAGAGACCAAGCTTTCTTCAGACATCATCTGAAGATTAATAACATCAAATTAATACTTCATCCGCTGAAGGACTCCAGGTGACAGCTAAACTGATGGAGCCCTGAAGCTCATTAGAAGCAGCAGTGAATTCATCATCTCAACAACAGTATAACGTTTTGCAGCAGGGTTGGGCAAAATAAAGAAATAGATAATCGGCTTTCTTTCAGTTCATGAGTTGGGGGATGTTTGAATTTGAATTGGAATAACAGGAAGAGTAAATTAGTTTAAGATTTAGTCCAACAGGTTTTTTGAAACTAATAATAATAGTAATTACATCATTAATTCTGACTAATTGTGCCTATTTAATCTCTGATATGTGAAATATATTTTTTTATAAATATAAACTTAGGGGTAGCTGATGAATAACAAATCTGTGAGCTTGCTTTTTCATCAAGTTTTCAGGTTAATATATGATTGTATAGTATAAGCACAAGTGTGCTGTAACTGGTTATTGTTTAATTTATTTTATTTTATTTTATTTATTTTTTACTAATATTTATTTTTGACACCATACATTTTTCACCATTTTAATCACCCTTTTACCTTCACTCATTTTAATTGGTCCTGCGGTGTGACAGTAATTTTTAAAAGTACAAAAAGTCCATGTAGTCAGTCATATTGTGAGTTCATAAAACCTGGGGGTAGTACATGTCAACTACCATAAGACATTTGTCTATACATTTAGTTAAATTCTATTAAAACAACATGGTCATTAAAACAGAATTGAATTTTGCTATACAGCACCATAAAATACCCAGCAAAATATGAATCTATGTATTATGGAATGTATTAATTAAATTATTATTATGTATTATGTATATAATAAAATATCAGTAATAATTTACAATAAGGTTCCATTTGTTAATATTGTATACTAATACATTTTTTAAATCTAAAGTTCTATTAGTTAACATTAGTTTATGCACTATGAACTAACATGAATTAACAATGAACAATTGTATTTTTATTAACTAACATTAACTAAGATTAATACATGCTGTAAAATATATATATATATATAGTTCATTGTTTATGATACCTAATACATTGGTAATATTGGTAATACATGTTACCAAAATTTCTATAGGTGGGATTTCAAACATTGACTATTAATATAATTTACTGATTTATTTATATACTCCATATGTTGTATGATAACATGTTTTTTGGGTTAATTCATACTGACAAATGAAATGTAATAAAATCTACACTTACAGTAGTAAATATCTTGCAATTAATTCCAACTAAAAACTACTTCCTAAATGTACAATTCTGTATCATATTTTATCTCGATGTTCAGTTCTGAATAGCGGACAGGCCAGCGTTGAAGAGGGCTGTGGTTATTATATTGCAGTGATCCTAAGAGCTTTAATAATAACTTTGGTATGTACCGCCAAAGATGAACAGAAAACATATGATAAGGCAATTTAGTAGTAAGGGGAGTGCAGTGTTTATCTAGACAATGTATCATCACAGATCATGGGTCAATGGAAGAGGAGGAAAGCCCTGCTACTGTTATTGATGAGGACCTTGATGATTTATTGCCTTCTAAGGATTACTCTAGGTTTAAAGATGCAGTGTTAAAATACTTGATCCTCTCCAAGTTTAACATTCAAAGATAACTATCAGTAAGCCATTCAAAAGTTGATTTTACGATAAAGTGTAACAATGTGGCTTTGTGGTGCTATCAAAATATATTTTATTTATTTATTTATTGCAGATCTGTTTGGTGATGCCAGAGGCACATAAATAACACTTCACTTTTACTGTGCTTTCACATGCGAGCAGATGTCAATCAAACCTCAGTTTCTCCCTCTGCTGTCTTGATAATCTATCATATGGTCTCTTTGACAGATACTGTAATTTCTAAGAATACTCAAGAGCGTTGACAAACTAGGATTTTTCAACAAACATTTCTGTCAGCTAATCCTTTAGCATTCTGACATTTATTAAATCCATAAATCTTGTTTTTCTGTCTCTCTTATCTGTTGCACAGTTTTCATATCTCCCTGGTGAATAAAAGGCTGTGGGGAAAAAGACGAGACAGGTCAGCTGGAAATTCACAATTATTTTAAATGGTTGAGGCTGAAGCTAGTTGCTGTCATATTTGCCTGGTGAAGCCTGATTTGAACCTAGAGTCATAATTCATTATTAAACTAGTTCGCAAGCCTCTCCACCACTTCACACATCAAGTTCATTGATAAAAATGAGGGCTGTCAGTTAAAATATTTAATTAAGTTGATGATGTGCAGATTAATCGAATTAATCGCAATTAATCCCATATATCAATATTTATTCAGAATGTTGACCATGAACATTTTTTAGATTAATATTGCACAAGAGAGACCCAGCATGTGCGAGATGGAGACTGAGAAGGGCCTGGCCAAAAAAACAAACAAACAAACAAAAAAACATTATTACAAATGAAAATAAGTGATGTCTAACCAATTTCTTGCAAGTTCTTTGAGACACAATATAAAGTAAATACAGTATATTTTTTATTATATTTTTTCATGTTTGTTGTAATGTATCATGCAACATGATTAATTACAATTAATTGCGATTAATAACAAAAACTTTGTTTAATTAAATTAATTAGTTAAACATTTTAATCGATTCACAGGCCTAAATTTCATATATAATAATATTATAATTTAGATCATTCAAATACATTACATCTTATATAGTGGCAGCAGATCAGTAAAGCGTTTAGACAATACAAAAAGTTGTTTTAAAGTCAAAATATTGTTTGTAACCCTAATATTGGCCTACTTTTGTCTGCGGTCTATGCACTCTTGCGTCAGATGGACGCTTTTGGAGTGTCTCACCTCGTTTGCGTCATGTCTCACTTGTTTTTAGCATCTTTATCAGTTCAAACGTAGTTTAAGAAACGGTGTACAAACGGTGTTCATCAAGCTTGAATTACTCAGATGGTAGGAACATTCATACTTATGGAATTTACATACGGGTTGGTGGCATGAATAATTGTGTGAATTTTTTTTTAACATGTTATTTTTCCATCTAATTAAATCACACTAAATTAACGCATTCAGACAATAGCCCCAATAAAAATAGGATTTTTTTCCTCAGATTCTATATAGCAGAGCCCAAAAACACAGTATTGATTGGCTTTAAATAAATAGTTCACCCAAAATGTAAAATTCTGTCATTATTTAATCATTATTTAATAATTTAATAACCCTTGTTATTTTTTTTCTGTGGAGCACAAAAAGGAGAATTTTTGAAGAATATTTATGAAGCTCTTTTCTATACCACAACAATTCTGTTAAGCTCCAAAGCACCATAAAAGTAGCCAATTTGACTTATATGCTATATTCCAAGTCTCCTGAAGCCAAATGATAGCTTTGTGTGAGGAATAGACTGAAATTTAGGTAGTTATCAACTGAAAATCTTCCCTTCCATTGCAGCTGTCAAATATGAACTGGCGCGTTACGTTTGGTTATGACACACACACACACAAACCAATGGCATTTGGTGCCAATGATGTCCAACCTGCTCAAAATTTTGGCCTTCATGTTCCACGAAAAAACAAAACAGCATACATGTTTGAAACTATATGTAATCTAGTTTTTCATTTCTGTTTGCTATTATTGCAGCAATATTCTCTTTAGGTAACACGGCCAAAAGCGGATGCAGAGTATTTTACTGCATAGAGTATTTGTCTTGTTGAAGAGAAACACTTGAAAGCAGACCTTGACAAACCACAACTTTACTCTTTAGCATATGTGCTCAAAATAGACTGCAGCAGATAGCACTACTATAAAAATAACTTGATTTTTGATCGCCATACAATGACTTGGAGATCACGTGTGGAAATTTTAAATGCAATTTAAATGTAATTAATTAATGTCATGTTCCTTTTTTTCCACTGAAGTGAAAAATCTTTGTGTCTCAAAGCATGAGTGTCTGAATGTTTCAGGACCTGTAAATAATGAAATCATTACATAAAGGAATTGTTCACCCAATAATGAAATTCCATCATTATTTACTCACCATTATGTCATTCTAATCCTTAGGCTGTTATTTCTCTTTTGGAAAACAAAAGTAGCTGCTTCTATACAACGACGGTTCATAGTGGCCATGGCTGTCAAGCTCCAAAAAGCTCAAATAAATAAAGAAAAATCAAAACACAAATAAAACAGTTCATATGACTCATGCACACTATTCCTCTTCTGAAGGCATACGATAGCTTTGTCTAAGGAACAGACCAAAAATTTATGTTATTTACTGAAAATAATCAGTGAATAATGACTTGCTATCATATGGCTTTGGAATCTACAGGAAGACTTGCAAAATAGTATCTTTGGAGCTATACAGACATCACCACTATTAACTTTTGTTGTATGTAGAAGAACTGCATGATGATTCTTCAAAAATTATTTTGTGTTCCGAAGAGAAAAACAACAGTGTACAGGTTGAGTGAATAATGACAGAATTGTCATTTTTAGATGAACTATTCCTTTAAGCTGATAAAAGTAACTATTCACAATGAGGTCATGCAGCTGAAGTGGCCAAGGGTTTTTATTAATGCGTACTTCTTTATGTATATTTAATTCACAAAACCTCTGTGGAGCCAATCAATGAACCCTAATTAATGCATTTATGGCATTTGAATAAAGTGCTATGCACATTTTATGACATAAAAAATCTGGCCTTGTCAAACATCCACAAATTAAAATCCCCCGTTATATTTACAGTGACTGAAGCACATTTTCAGATGTGTGCACACAGAAATCTCTCACAGGAATGCTTCAGACATTATGTATCGTGGAGAAATGTCAGTATAGAGCTTGCATGGCTGTCCCAGAAGGACCGCTACGCTGACAGGACTCTATGCATTTGAAGTTGCTATGAAATCCCAGGCTGAATTACAACTTTTTATTCCAAGCAGCATTCCTAGTGAAAAATCATATTTACTAGATGTCCCTCACAGATGGCCACTACCTGACAAACACTCACAGTCCATTTACTGACCATCTGAAGCAATAAGTGGTGGGAAGCAGCAGCCAGGGACTGGTAATCCAATATCATATTGATATCTGGACTAAACTAAAATTAAACTAAAAGGCAAGTGCTGGCTAGGACTTGCACCGACTAGTCAGGTAGTTCTGCCACTGCAGTTTAGTTGTGGATTACATTACTTCAATTCTGGTGGTTTTATATATGCCAACAGCTGGAGGAAAATTATTCTGTCCCAATGTCATTAACTTTGTTGGGTCAGTCCATTTCAAGTGGTCCAATACAGGTTGCTTTTTTGTGTGTGTGTGATTTCCTCTATGTATCGGTATTGCAAAACCACCAGTATTTTATTTTTATTTTACCTGGTTTAACCATGACAGCCATCTTTGTGTCATGGTACACTACACATTTTGGTCATACAGCTGTTTACGGAAACCTCAATATCTCTGCTCAGGATGGTCGTAGCTCCTTGGAACAAAAACTGATCTCTAGAGCACATTACAAGGTACATGAACATATATAAACATTTTGCACGTTCTTGTTCCTTAGACTTAGAACTTAAGTCCTAATTTAATGCTCAAGATTGCTCAAAGTTCCACTTTTAGGGTCAATTTATAATGGGATGGGTTCGAGTCTGTCTTAATTTTTTTAGGGGGTACCTATAGTGTGCATGCAGAACATTTCAGGTTTGAGACTTCTCTTATTTATTCATTAATTTTTTATTGGGGCGAGAGTGCAATTTTTTTTTAAATCCCCCTCTCTTTCGGGTTGAATACTTCTGGTGGGGCACCAGATAGGTACCTGAAATTTTCACCGAAATAAGTCCTCTATAGTAGCATTCTGATGTAAAAATAGAGTTTGAGATTCCACTGGTTACAGAGCTAGGGCTAGTAGAAATCTGGGGAAAAGCCTACTTCATTCATGCATTTTGAGAAATTAACAGATGTAATACAAGCATAACAAATAATAAAAATGAACAGTATTTTACATGTAAATGTTTTATTAGAAGCTGTGAGAAATAAAAAACTGGTGGTTTTGCAATACCAATACATAAATGTAATCTCTCAAAAAACAATTAAAAAATAGGAAAATTAAAAATGGTCAAGCAACCAACTTTACAATTATTGGACCACTTGAGATGGACTGACCCTATAATAATCTAACAGCCAATTAGGTGTGGAATTACGCAAAAGTGAAAATAAAGTAAACCTGGAGCACTTTGCTTTCAAGCAAATTATGAGTGAACCGCAGTAGTTGCCTGACTGGCTGGCTTCCGCTTTTTTTCTGTTTTCTTTAAAACTATTTATCAAATCAAAATCAAATCAAATCACTTTGTCACACAGCCATATACACAGGTGCAATGGTGTGTGAAATTCTTGGGTGCAGTTCCGATCAACATAGCAGTCGTGACAGTGATGAGACATATACCAGTTTACAATAACATCAAATTAACACAGCACAATTTAAACATCTGATATACACATAATTACACTCAACAATATACAAATAACAACATGCACTGTACAGTATACAATACACACTATATAGATACACATTATTCAATAAAAATAAAAATATATAAAAAAGTATATATAGTATATATAGAATGTACAGTATTGTACTGTAGTGACATTCAG
Source organism: Myxocyprinus asiaticus (assembly GCF_019703515.2). Lineage (NCBI taxonomy): Eukaryota > Metazoa > Chordata > Actinopteri > Cypriniformes > Catostomidae > Myxocyprinus > Myxocyprinus asiaticus. The sequence continues at coordinate 9,545,407 of NC_059375.1, read as the reverse complement.
GCTGTCGGTTGATAGTCAGTTGTTAAGAGAGAATATAATATAATAATAATATAATTTATGACAGTCCGGTGTGAGATATAAGAGTAAGGGTAATAAAGTGCAGTGCTGATGTATTTGATCGTGGGAGATCAAGAGTTCAGAAGTCTGATTGCTAGGGGGAAGAAGCTGTCATGTAGTCGGCTGGTGCGGGTCCTGATGCTGCGATACCGCCTACCTGATGGTAGCAGTGAGAACAGCCCATGGCTCGGGTGGCTGGAGTCTCTGATGATCCTCCGAGCTTTTTTCACACACCGCCTTGTATATATTTCCTGGAGGGAGGGAAGCTCACCTCCGATTATGTGTCTGGCAGTTCGCACCACCCTTTGCAGGGCTTTGCGGTTGTGGGCGGTGCTATTGCCGTACCAGGCGGAGATGCAGCCAGTCAGGATGCTCTCTACAGTGCAGGTGTAGAACCGTGTGAGGATGTGGCAGTTCATTCCAAACTTTCTCAGCCGTCTCAGGAAGAAGAGGCGCTGATGAGCCTTCTTCACAACAACTTCAGTGTGGATGGACCATGTGAGTTCTTCAGTGATGTGGACACCCAGGAACTTGAAGCTGCTGACTCTCTCCACTGGTGCTCCATTGATGGTGATGGGACTGTGTTCTCTGCCTTTTCTCCTGAAGTCCACCACAAGCTTATGAAGACTGCTGCACCATTATTTCAGTCAAATATGGTTTTTCAGATAAACCCGCCCTAAAGGACACAAAACAAAGATGCATTCGAACGTTCAAGATTTTGGGGGACCAAATGTAAACGTTTGAGAACAGTGTTTTAGTCAGAATTTTAGTGTTTTGATGAAAACGTCCTTCAAATTGATTCAATATTTTGTCATGTCATATTGATTAATTTTAGTCAATTTTACTCTGTCAAAAATGGAATATAATTTGTGTCAATGAAAATAACGTTATAGTAATATTTAATAATGTGCAAAATGAGGGGGCCTGGGTAGCTCAGCAAGTAAAGATGCTGACTCCCACACCTGGAGTCGCAAGTTCGAATCCAGGGCATGCTGAGTGACTCCAGTCAGGCTTCCTAAGCAACCAACTGGCCCGGTTGCTAGGGTGGGTAGGGGCACGTTGGGTTAACCTCCTCGTTGTCGCTATAATGTGTGGTTCTCACTCTCGGTGGGTGTGTGGTGAGTTGTGTGGATGCCGCGGAGAATAGTGTGAAGCCTCCACATGCGCTACGTCTCCGCAGTAACGTGCTCAACAAGCCACGTGATAAGATGTGCGGATTGACGGTCTCAGACGCTAAGGCAAATGAGATTCGTCCTCCACCACCTGGATTGAGGCAAGTCACTATGCCACCACAAGGACCTAGAGCACATTAGGAATTGGGCGTTCCAAATTGGGGAGAAAAAGGGGAGAAAATCCAAATAAATAAAAAAAATAAAAAAATAAAATAAAAAAAAACATTAAACTGCAACAGTCGAACCCTAAACCAAATTCAAACAGTTTATAAATATGTATAAACTTATATAAGACATTTTGAAAACCTGAAATAAGCCCTGACGTCAATTTTGTAGGCAAACCCGGAAGTGTAATTCACCAATGGTTCCCTCTGGATTTTCCTATGGGTTTTTATAATAGGGGTTTTCAACTTATGAGTAAAAAAAGGTCTGTGGTTTACACACCTCAAACATAAATTTTGAAGCTGCCGTGTGTTTTTAAAAAACCTTTTGCAATCCAATTAGGCTTCAAAATTCACGACTGATGTATGAAAGTCTGTACTTTATGCTAGAACAAAATGTCCAGGTATCGTCAAGTAATGGTTACCACAGAACTCATTTTACTCTTAAGTTGAAAAACCCCATTGTAAAAATCCAAAGGACAAACCTAAGGGAACCCATGGTGAATTCTCTTCAAGGTTTGTGGACTACAACCTAAACAGCTCTATAGTGTATAATAAGTATAGTGAATATGAAGTACTGTTACTGTGTTGTGGTCTCTATAAGCATCAAGAATCCACATTTTCAGTGTTTTAGAGACTGTTTAGGATTTATGTTTGGGACTGTTTAGGATCACTCTTACAGCAATGGCTTATATATATACACTCACTGAGCACTTTATTAGGAACAGTATGGTCCTAATAAAAGTACCCGACGTGGCCTTCTACTGTTATAGCCCATCTGCCTCAAGGTCCGACATGTTTTGCATTCTGAGATGCTATTCTATTCACTACAATTGTACAGAGTGGTTATCCGAGTTACCGTAGCCTTTCTGTCAGCTTGAACCAGTCTGGCCATTCTCCGTTTTATTTTTTGTTTTTTTTTGGCACCATTCTGTGTAAACTCTAAAGACTGTTGAGAAAATCCCAGGAGATCAGCAGTTACAGAAATACTCAAACCAGGCCTTCTGGCACCAACAATCATGCCACAGTCAAAATCACAAAGATCATATTTTTTCCCCTATTCTGATGGATGATGTAAACACAAACTGAAGCACCTGACCCATATCTGCATGATTTTATGCATTGCACTGCTGCCACACAATTGGCTGATTAGATAATTGCATGAATAAGCACGTGTACAGGTGTTCCTAATAAAGTGCTCAGTGAGTGTACATTCTGACTAAAACATTGTGGATAGCTGATTGGCTAGTAAAGAACCAGTATTCAGGTATTTCAACTTCCACAGCTCAAACTGGGGAAACCCCAAAATACTATGACTGGATCATTTGAATCTTCAATATTCAACAAGGTTTTTCTTCTAAAAACATTGTTAGTGGATTGGTAAATCTTGCAGTTTTTAATTTCTAGTCATATTTTCGTCAACGGTATGTTTTAATCAAAATCGTTTAATTATCTTTATGAAGCACATTTTTCAATTAGTGTAAATAGCTACAAAAAGCATCTTCTTTGCACTAAGTGCAAATAATGTTAGATGCTTATTTGTACCAGGGTGCAAATAGTGGCAGATACTGTTTTCACTCCTAATTAAATACTAACATACAGTATAGTGGCATCACTGCAGCATTTTTATTGTGTTTAGAGTCCCAGAGACACCCTACACCAACTCCTACCCCTAAACCTAACCCTACCTTACAAAAATTAACATGGTTTTACAACAGTAACCATAGTATGACCATGATATTTTGTAGTAAAATCATAGTAACCACAAAATGAATATTAAATTCTATATATATATATTAACACCATATAATCTACTAAAACCATGGTTAATTGCATTAAAACTATGGCTTCTGCCAAAAAAATATGGTTACTATAATATTACTATTAAAACCATGGTTAATTTTATCCGGATCATAAATTTTTTTTTTTTTAAAAAACACTTTCAACTCCCGACCGACTAAGAGTGGAAACAGGATGGAAAAAAAGTGGGACAAAAGGGGGAATCGAAACCAGGTCGTCCACATGAAACAAAGCTCTTTCATACTGTCTGTACAAACTATGCCATCGAGCATCACTAGGGAGTTCATAAATCCACACACAGGCACTCACGTGGCATTTCAATATTAAAAGCCTTTATTATAGGGGCTACATCTTAAAGCACCAATGCGTATCAGCCCAAACAGGCCTTCATCAGGGTGTCACAAAATGGAGAAACAGGAAGTGACTTAACGGTCTCACCATAGTGCTGTACTACAGGTGCTAGCCATTAGAGGCCTGAAATTATTTAACACCAATAATCAAAAACAAATTAAACACTTAGACATACTAACATTGCAATATAAAGAAAACAGTATACAAAGAGAGAAATATATGTACAACAACAAACAAAAAAAGAACACACAGAATCAGGCACAGTTTTTACATTTACCATAGAAATCAGACCTCAATATTAACAAAACACAATATACAAGTTCAGTCCATGAGTATAGGAATGGAGAAAAATCAATGTCCTCATTGAGACCAGGATACTGAAGAGCTTTTAAAGTGTGTATCCAGTAAGTCTCACGCTGCTTTAGTCTTTTCAACCTGTCTTCACCCCTGGTACCAAGAGACACCTGTTCTATACCCTTTTGAATACTTTCAAAGTGCTGTCATTTCCATGTTTGGCTTGGATGTAGTGTTTAGCCATTGGGTAGTTTTGTTGCCAGTGTGTATTGCGTACATGTGTTCTGCCTCTCTGTCTCTTAACCTCCTCTTGGTAAGACCTATGTAAAAACATATGTAGTATATAGACTGGAATGCCCCTGCATAAGTGGAATTACAATTAATAAAGTCCTTGATGTCTTGTGTCCTCAAAATAATTGCTTTTAACCATACTGATACAATAGTTGCAGCTGCCACAGCTAAAATTTTCTTTTGTTTGTCTTAATCAGGTGTTCCATCTTGGAGCTGGAAGGTAACTTCTCACCAGTTTATCCTTTATTGTTGGGGCACGTTTCAAAGGTAAATCCAGGAAATTCAGTGAATATGTCCCTTCAAATATAATCCGCTTGGAGAATATTCCAATTCTTTTTGAGAATTTCTTTGATTTGCACAGCTTTTTACTACCTTGTGACAAAGTAGGGCTTTTGATTTTGTGCCTGGTCTTGTTTTTTGTCAAATAATTCATTTCTCTTGAGCGACTGAGCTTTATTATATGCTTCTGTAAGTACCAGACGGCTGATATCCTCTCTGTTGAAAGCACTGTGTAATAACAATTGATTGTACATCAAGGTCTTCATCAGAACCACATATCCGTCTCAGTCTCTGGAACTGGCCATATGGAATATTTTTGATAAGCCATGGTGGATGAAAACTGTCCGCATGTAAAATGGTATTGCGATCAGTGGTTTTCCTATAAATAAAAGTGTGGAGGTTTCCACAACTATCATTTGAAATAGTCAAATCCAAAAAAATTGATTTTGGTCTTAACATATTCCAAGTTAAATTTTTAATTTTCATTGGTTGAATTAACATAGGCATGGAACTCCCAATTTCTCACAACCTTGAATTGAAATTGAAGTTCAGCTTGTCTTAAATTTCTGTTTCCATCAGACTATTAGAGTGCAAATAGTGGCACTGTGTGGGGCAGTCTGTACGAGGGCACCAGTGTTAGCCACCACATCCTGCTGTTAGGAAAAAAAAAACAACATGATTGTCTGTCTCACAGAGATCAGTTACAGAAGGCAAATGTTAACTGCACATACTGTAAGTTTACTCATTTAATTGGCTTTTATTAACATGACACTGCGTTTCTCGTTGTACTGTTTGATCTTCCCTGTAAGTGCAAGATCCTGACTGCCTATAGCGAAACTTGACTCGACTGGACTGACCAAATTTAGACATGTGAATAAAGATTTCTGCCATAGACATTCTTTTTTTACACGCAATAATCATGTTTAATAAATCGAAAGAACAAATTTGTTTGGAAGTTCAAAATAATCCATTCAAAATCCACTTGAGGCAAACCACAATATAATTTCTACGCTCTTCAGGAACTACAGTGTTCCAGCAGGCTCAATCTCATTGATAAAGTCAGAGATTTAGGCATGTTCAAGATCACAACTGGCTGTATATCAGGTCAAATCGCAAGCAACCTCCTTTCAAATGCTTCAAAAGTTCCCATGGTGGTAAAGCACCTGTGAGTTTTAGTCAAATTTATGAAAAACAGCTTTGGTGTGTCCCCCTTACTGATGTAAAAAACAGCAAAGTGCTTCAAGTTAACATTCCTTTCAATATGCTTTACAAGAAAATAAGTAGAACGGGTAAAGTGCAGCAAATCCTCAAAACATATAATACATTTTTAATGACATTTGCATAATCTTTGAAATTTGTAGAAAATTAGAACCTTACTTCATGGAAATATTTTGAATTAATGCTTTCAAAAATGCTGGAGTGAAATACATCTGTTATGGAACCTTAAAGCTCAATATGGGGGCTACAGGCATAGCCCACTGCCTTTTTGATATATTTTTTTAAATAGTTCAAAAATGTAAATTCTGTAATTTACTCACGCTCATGTTGTTACAAACCCAAATGACTTTCTTCTGTGGAAGACAAAATATGTTAGGCAGTACGTTTTTATTTTTTCTTTTATTTTATTTTTTTCTCCAAGCAATAAAGTGAATGGTGCATGAGGCTGTTATTCGACCCAACAATTTCACAGAAGAAAGAATATCACTCCGTTTTGGAACAGCATGAGGGTGAATAAATGGTTTCAGAATTTAAAATTAAGTGAACCATACCCATCATAACATAAATTAAATGGGTGAAAGAGTACCAGCTCTACTTTATAAAAATCAGTGTTAACTGATCAGAGCTGAAAACGATGACATTGACGAGGAAGTGAAGGCAGAGAACAGAAATAAAATCAATGCTCAATTGACACCCTGCAGCCAAGCTGCATTACATATATAGCCAACAATTTTTCTTGTAGAGATCTTTTTTGACTGTTCTGAGATCTTATTTTATCCTTTTTTTTTTTTTTTTTTTCCCACATCTTTTTGGCATCACTCGAGAAATCGGTTGACAGGATTTCAACTTGGAAATCAGAGTATTATTAATATTAGTATTTTTGGCCTTGATGAACCTTAATTTTTGGTTTTGGCCTTGATTTGAGGTGACAAGTTGATATTTTTAGATGATCCATCTTATTTGGGTGACATTTCTGAGATTTTGTTTATACATTGCTCAAAAATATTCTACACTTGTGAAATGCAAACACATTGGGCATTATTCATGAAACACAAGTATAACTAATATCGGAGTTAATTGTTTGTAAAACCATTTCACCTAAATTGTTTTGCTCATGTTCATGAATGAGGCCTATACTAGTGTGTATTCACCTGTGTTAGTGCAACAGGCAGGGTTGGGGAGTAACGGAATACATGTAACGGGATTACGTATTTAAAATACAAAATATAAGTAACTGTATTCCACTACAGTTACAATTTAAATCACTGGTATTTAGAATACAGTTACATTCAAAAAGTATTTTGATTACTGAAGAGATTACTTTGCATTTTATTGTCATTTGTTTCATTTAATATTTAGTCCTTTCAGATGGAAAACATTTATACATATAAATGATGCAATCCAAAGTGCATTTGAACAGCGGTGAAACACTTTCTTATGATGTATTACATTCATACGAGCAGACAGAAGTTTGAAGTAAGTTTGGAGCAGAAGAAATAGAAATAAACCTTGTGTAAATTGTCAGCTTTACGCCAAGCTAAAATGCTATTTCTAGCCATTTTACATGCACGTTACCAGGCATGATCATATTGTCTTTTTTCTAGTAAGCCCTTTATTAGGGCAAAAATTGTATTCTTGATGATAATTTTTGTATTGTTTTCCAGTAAAAATATCTAAAAATCCTTAAAACAAGATCAGTTTGATTGATCTTGTTTTAGAAACAACACTGCATAAGATATTTAGGTTTTTCAGAGAATGTATTTTTAACATGTGTATTTTGTCTTACTGTACTGGCAGGGTTTTTATAGTCAAAACAAGTGGAAAAAATAAATAAATCTACCAGTGCTGAAGTAGTAATCCAAAGTATTTAGAATACTTTACTGACCTTTGGTAATCTAACGGAATACGTTACAAGTTACATTTTGCAGCATGTATTCTGTAATCTGTAGTGGAATACATTTAAAAAGTAATCCTCCCAACCCTGGCAACAGGTATGAAAGTACATTTACACATTCTTATACTGTATGTAGAATTACATAAAATGTTCAAAATATATACCTAGAGTGCCTGTCTGTGTGTGTGTGTGTGTCTCTGCCCATTACTTTTCTGACAGCAAATCTGTGCATCACAATAATTTCCTGTCTTGTCTCCTTTTTTTTCCTCCCATTTTGTCATTATTAAAGATTCCCTCATTATCCCAGCACTGCATTTGAGTCCTAATCTTCCACGTATCCTGACAGAACAATTCAGCGAGTTCTGGACTCAGCGGGTATGGGAATTTTTCAAGGGAAGCTCCAGTTCGAACGTCTGCTCTCTCCGTTTCCTTCATGGGCAGACTCCTCTCTCTTCAGAAGGGGGAGAGATTGAGGAGTTTGCCCAGGTGTTTTTGAAAAATCTCCTCAATTATGGTGAGGTGACACTCAAGGACATCTTCAGCAAGGGTCTTAAAATCCCATCAGGTCTCAGATGCCTCGGTGAACCATGACCAGGAGCCAGATGGAGTTAATTATCATTGTCACCCGTCATAGAGACTTTGTTGCCGAGGATTTCACCTTAGGTGACCACTCCCTTCCTCTGGAGTAGATTCTGCAGCCATCCTCAGTGATGTGGAGGCCTCCTTCCACTGCCCTTAATTCCACCCTTGCTGCCGCAGCTGCCCTGGAGGCACCTGCCCTCGCAGCTAAAACCCCTAGAGGCACCAGGCCTCGCTCCCTTGTCGGCAGTGTTGGGGAGTAGCTAACTACAAGTAGCGACGCTACTAACTTAACTACATTTTTCAGTAGCTTGACAGTAGCTCAGCTGCTTTTAAAACAGAGTAGCTTTTCCAGTAGCAAAACTACTTTTTCCAGCAAGTAGCGTGACCACACGCTACATCATGTTGGTCAGATTATAACTAATAGCCTTCCTTATTGCATAGAAGCCAAACCTTTACCGGCAAAACGTCCGACAATCTGGCAGCATATTTCTGTCTGCTGATCAGAATCTGACAGCGTCGTCTTCTTTTGTAATGGCTTATCACTTGGATAAGAGATTGTCTGATGATTATGCAAAGCGAACAACCACAGTTTGTTTACCTTTACAAGATGTACAGGGGTAGGTAAATCCAAAAATAAGAACACCATTTTATTCTTCTATGTAACAAAGAATGTTTCAGACACTTTGTTCTTAATAGATCACACAACAGCATATTTACCTTTACTATTTTAAATAAAATAATTCAAAAAGTTATTGCCTTTGAGGGATTTTGTTTCTGTTCTAAATATGTTTATTTCGCTTATCATCTGTGCTTTATTGGGAGCAGCGAGTGAATTATTATTTATAAATATACAGTATATATATATTATTATAATAATTACTATCATGCAGAACTATTTGATTTCTCCATTTCTTAGCATTTAAACTTTTTTTCATGAAAAATAAAATGATTGGTAAAAAAAAATCATTTATGGCATGTATTATGCAACAATCTAGCTGTCACAGATCCACCTGACCTTCCCACTCCCCCAAATACTGACCACCCGCACCTGTCACCAATCCCCGTGTCAATCAGCTCCTCTATAATACACTCCACTCTCTCTTCAGTCTTCGTCTGGTATCAAAGCAGTATACAGATTCACTTACCTTCTACTTACCTGACACTTCAGACGCCATTCCAGCGTGCTCCCTCGACGACACCTCTCCAGCGCTATTCCGAAGTTTGTTCCAAGTCTCCTCTCCTGCGTCTCCTTCCCTTGGTGTTATCCTCCAACCCAAGTAATACATCTACCTGCAAATACAATAACCTCCATCAAGAACTGTTGTCTGTTCCAGAACCAATCTGCTCATTCACCACTCACCTGACATTTGCTGTCTGTGTTTGTGTTTGTTCAATAAATACCTGCTTTTGGGTTCACCACCATCTTAGAGTCTGGGTTACTGTAACAGGAATCATGAACCCAGCAGGTCCGTATCCCAACCAGCTCCTGGATGACACACTCTGTCGAGCACTAACCACCTCATCTAACCCCACTGCCCTGCTAATCTTGAACCTCACTTCCGCAATTTCTTCACCGGTCTATTCTGCCAGTCCCTTGGTCAATCCAGCGCCATACTCCGGATCAGCAGGGAACTGCAGTGGCTTTTTTCTTCAATGTTCGCTCGCCCTAGAGGTGCGGCCACATCTATTCCCCAAAGAGCGGTCTAAGGTGGTGTACATCATCAACTTGCTCTCTGGACGAGCACTGCAGTGGGCCCAACCACTTTGGGATCAAAACAGTCGCATTATTCATACTTTTGAGAGCTTCACTTGATACTTCAGAGGAGGTTTTTGGACACCCTGTGGGTGATACTTCCGCTGGTGAACAACTCTAATCTTCGTCAAGGTAAAGTCTCTGTCCAAGATTACACTCTCAAGTTCCGCACCCTAGCAGCCTCCAGTGGATGGAATGAGACTGCTCTACTCACCACTTACCATCAGGGGCTCAACCCAATGCTGCAGCTGTATCTCTTCATTTGATGACACCATGGGGCTCAAGCGCTTATTCCAACTTTCCATCCGAGTCGCCAACCGAATGAAGCCCTGCCTCAATGAAGTGCCCGCCTTGCAGTCTCCACCTGTTCCTGCACGATCACCCTCAATACAATCTTCAGAACCAGGTGGGGAGCCTATGCAGATGGATGCTTCCTGGCTATCATCAGAGCGCCAGCATCGGTTGACCCAGCGGTTGTGCCTGTACTGTGGTGGTAAAGGACATGTCATCTCGCCGTGTCCCATTCATCCTCCATGCTCACTGGTGAGTCATGTTAATTACTCTAAAGTTTGTTCCTCTCCCTTGTCTACCAGTGTGATGCTTACTGCTCCCAACTTTTTCCTTACAGTACTCGCACTCCTCGACTCTGGGTCAGCCGGCAACTTCATCTCAGATGCGCTCTGTCACCAACTCAGCTCCATCCACGGTCATGTCAGCCCAACCTAAAGATCCACTCCATTATTGGCAAACCCATCAGCAGAAGTGTGATTAGTCATTGTGTGGGTCCCATGATGCTCCAAGTCGGGTGTCTGCACCACAAAACCATCACCCTCCTGGTTTTGGAGAACTCCACCGCTGACATCGTGCTGGGATGCCCATGGTTCGAACTGCATTCCCCCATCATTTCCTGGTCTTCTGGTGATGTCTTGAAGTGGGGCTCCCAATGCTTTCCTACCTGTTTCTCCAATATTCCTATTCCAAGGCCCTCGACTAATCGCCAAGAAATCTCCTCCTCAGTCTCAACTCCATCTCCATCAAGAGTCCTATCTGTTCTACCTCTGTGGAAATCCCATCCTGTTACTCCCACTTCCAGGACGTCTTCTGCCCACTCCGCGCCTCACAACTTCCTCCTCACAGACCTTGGGACTGTGCGATAGACCTTTTGCCCCATGGCAAAATATATCCTCTCTCCATCCCTGAACCAAAGGCCATGGAGAAGTACATCGAGGAGGCTCTCAACCAAGGCTACATCCGACCTTCCACATCCCCTGCTGCTTGAAGAAAAAGCTTGGTGGCAAAGGACGGAGGTCTCCAGCCCTGTATTGATTACCACTCCCTCAACAAGGTAGCGGTAAAGTTCCGATATCCACTTCCCCTCATCCCGGCTGCCTTGGAACTGTTGAGAGGAGCTACCATCTTCACCAAGCTGGACCTGCGCAGCGCATATAACCTCATTCGAATCCGGAGGGGAGATGAATGGAAGACTGCCTTTGTAACTCCAACCGGCCACTACAAGTACCGGGTGATGCCGTATGGCCTGGTCAACGCCCCCTCCTTGTTCCAGGGCTTCATGAATGAGGTGTTCCACGAGTACCTCCACTGATTCGTCCTCGTTTACATCGAGAAATGTTCCTTTCATCAGTTGTCCCTCCAGTTCCTAGGTTACAATATCAGCCCTGAGGGGAAGGTAGAGGCTGTGCGATCCTGGCCCACTCCTTCTACCATCAAGGAACTCCAGCACTTCTTGGGTTTCGCCAACTTCTATCATTGCTTTCTCAGGAATTACAGCTCCCTCACAGCCCCCTTAACATCTCTTCTCTGATCCAAGACTAAATCTCTGATCTAGAACTCCAAGGCTTCCTACGCCTTCTAACATCTGGAGGAGGCCTTCACCAAGGCTCCACTTCTCATCCACCCCGATCCTAGTAAGCCTTTTGTGGTAGAAGTAGATGCCTCCACTAACGGCGTAGGAGCTGTGCTTTCTCAGCAGCAGGGGAAACATCTAAGCTCCATCCATGTCTCAAAAACTCTCCCCGGTGGAGCAAAATTATGACGTCGGAAACCGTGAGCTCCTGGCTGTCAAGTTGGCCCTGGAAGAGTGGCGGCATTGGCTAGAGGGGGCCCAACACCCCTTCCAGGTTCTAACAGACCACAAGAACCTTGAGTACCTTCGGGAGGCTCGTCGTCTAAATCCTCGCCAAGCACGTTGGGCCTTCTTCACACGCTTCAGGTTTTACCATCTCCTTTCGTCCGGGGAACAAGAACGTCAAGGCGGATGCCCTTTCCCGACTTATGCTCCAGAGGAAAGCCCTGAGAAGTCGGTCACCATCCTTCCTCCTCACATAATTGTAAGCCCTATCCAATGGTCCCTGGACGATAGAATCTCTGATGCCGCCGCCACCACCACTGAACCTGCTCCGCTGGGCTGTCCCTCCAACAGAACCTTTGTACCCTCCTCTCAATGTTTATCACTCATTGACTCAGTCCACTCCTCCTTGGGCACTGGCCACCCTGGGACCAATAGGACCCTCTCACTTATCCAGGACTGGTTCTGGTGGCCGTGCATGGACAAAAGATGTCAGAAGGTTCATCCAGGGATGCCAGGAATGTGCCATGTCCCGAACTCCTCAACATCTACCGACCGGCAAGCTCCTTTCACTACCCATCCCATGCCGACCCTGGTCACACCTTGGGGTCGACTTTATCATGGACCCGCCATCCTCTGAGGGATTCACCTGTGTTTTGGTGGTCGTTGACCGCTTCTCCAAAGCTTAAGTTGATACCTCTCAAGGGTCTTCCCACCACCCTTGAAATCACTGAAGCCCTCTTCAACCATGTGTTCCGAAACTATGGGATTCCTGAAGATATCGTCTCAGACAGAGGTACCCAGTTCATTTCCAGAGTCTGGAGAGGTTTCTTTTCCATCATGGGAGAGACCATCAGCCTCTCTTCCGGGTATCATCCTCAGAGCAACGGGCAGACAGAGGAAAATTCAGGAGATCAGCAGTTTCCTTCAAACCTTCTGTCATCGCCGCCAGAACCGTTGGAGTTGTTTTCTGTCCTGGGCCAAGTATGCAAAAAATTCCTTATGTCAACCCTCCACTTAACACCCTTCCAGTGCATACTCTGCTACCAACCTCCTCTTTTCCCCTGGTCCGGAGAACCATCTGATGTCCCAGCGGTCAACCATTGGTTTAGAGAGAGCGAGAGGGTCTGGGATTTAGCCCACCATCACCTGCAGAGGGCTGTGCACTGCCAGAAGATCCTTGCCGATGCCCGGAGATCGTCAACCCCCAGTTACCAGGCAGAAGGTTTGGCTCTCCACGAAGGACATCCGGCTGTGCCTACCATGCAAAAAGCTAAGTCCCCATTACATTGGTCCCTTCACGATCACCAAAATTAATCCAGTCACCTAGCAACTCCAACTTCCCCCCGAATACAGCATTCATTCTACTTTCCACATCTCCCACCTGAAACCTCACTATCCGTCTCTCTCCTCACTCCTCAGAACCTGATCCAGCTGATGGACCTCCCCAGCCGCTAATCCTGGAAGACAGACCCGTCTACGCAGTTCATGACATCCTGGACCCAACCCTACTCACTAACTTCCACAACATTCACACAGACCATCCAGATCCTCACGGATGAGGTTAGCCACAGCATCGGGAGGCTCATCCCTCAGGTGCGTTTCGTGGAGGGGGTAATGTCACAGATCCACCTGACCTTCCTGCCACAAACACTCAACCTTCCTGCTCCCCCAAATACTGATCACCCGAACCAGTCTCCAATCACCATGTCTTCACCACCATCTTCGAGTCTGGGTTACTGTAACACTAGCATGACCATCCATCCACCTTTTTTTTTTGGACCTGAACAAAGCGAACAAATATATGTACAGCAACCTGTATGTGACCTGTAAAGCTGGCACTTGCATGTCAATGGCAAAAAAGTCAGAAAATACAATGAGCATGAACCCAGGTGAGGGAAGAAACAAGCCCGGAGTCTTTATTCACATTATCCACACTAAATATTATGTGACAAGAACAAAAAATGCCAGCCTAAGGAGAATCTGTCATACAAATTTGAGCTTTAGGGAAGTAGGCTACACCTGGCCATGCCAGACTGAAAAGTGTGAAGTATAAAAATAATTTTTAAATGGCATCTGAGCTTTGTTTTATACTGTTGTATTTTATGGGCATTATTAACTGTATTAATGTTACTATTCATTAAATGTATTTAATACATTAATTAATAAATGTCATTAGTGTAAATTGTTATTATTGGTTTGATAGTAACAAAAAAAACTGCCTCATTAAGTAGCTAGCTACTTTTTCAAAAGAGTAGCTTGACTGTAGCCTAACTACTTAAAATTATGAGTAGCTTGTCAAACTACAGTTTTAAAGTAGCTTCCCCAACACTGCTTGTCAGTCTGCCTTTCTGTCTGTGTGTGCTAATTTCAGTCTTTGTTTTTGTTGAATTCTGTGTCAAGTGTTTCTGTGCCCTGCCTGCTTGTGTGCTCCCTGGCCACACACCCTTGTTAGTCCTCATTTATTACTGGTTCCTACCTGTTTCCCCATTACCCCTTGTGCATTCATTTGTGCCTTGTTCCTAAACTCAGCAAAAAAAAAAAAAAACCCACACACACACACCCTCTCACTTTCAACTGCTTTTATTTTCAGCAAACTTAACATGTGTAAATATTTGTATGAACAAAGATTCAACAACTAAGACAAACTGAACAAGTTTCACAGACATGTGACTAACAGAAGTTGAATAATGTGTCTCTGAACAAAGATTTTATCTAAAAATCAAAAGTAACAGTCAGTATCTGGTGTGGCCACCAGCTGCATTAATTACTGCAGTGCATCTCCTCCTCATGGACTGCACCAGATTTGCCAGTTCAGGGGGGGGGGGATGGCCCTAGCCCTCACCCTCCGATCCAACAGGTCCCAGACGTGCTCAATGGGATTGAGATCCGGGCTCTTTGCTGGCCATGGCAGAATACTGACATTCCTGTCTTGCGGGAAATCATGCACAGAATGAGCAGTATGGCTGGTGGCATTGTCATGCTGGAGGATCATGTCAGGATGAGCCTGCAGGAAGGGTACCACGAGGGAGGAGGATGTCTTCCCTGTAACGCACAGTGTTGAGATTGCCTGCAATGACAACAAGCTCAGATGATGCTGTGACACCCCGCCCAAGACCATGACGGACCCTCCACCTCCAAATCGATCCCGCTCCAGAGTACAGGCCTTGGTGTAACGCTCATTCCTTTGACGATAAACGCAAGTCCGACCATCACCCCTGGTGAAACAAAACCATGACTCGTCAGTGAAGAGCACTTTTTGCCAGTCCTGTCCGGTCCAGAGAAGGTGGGTTTGTGCCCATAGGCGACGTTGTTGCCGGTGATGTCTAGTAAGGACCTGCCATATAACAGGCCTTCGAGCCCTCAGTCCAGCCTCTCAACCTATTGCGGACAGTTTGTGCACTGATGGGATTGTGCGTTCCTGGTGTAACTCGGGCAGTTGTTGCCATCCTGTACCTGTCCCGCAGGTATTCAGATGTACCGATCCTGTGCAAGTGTTGTTATACATGGTCTGCCACTGCGAGGACAATCAGCTGTCCTTCCTGTCTCCCTGTAGCGCAGTCTTAGGCGTCCCACAGTACGGACATTGCAATTTATTGCCCTGGCCACATCTGTAGTCCTCATGCCTCCATGCAGCATGCTTAAGGCACATTCATGCAGATGAGCAGGGACCCTGGGCAGCTTTCTTTTGGTGTTTTTCAGTAGTAAGTTCTCTTTAGTGTCCCAAGTTTTTATAACTGTGTCCTAAATTGCCAACAGTCTGTAAGCTGTTAATGTCTTAACCATTCCACAGGTGCATGTTCATTAAAGGTTCATTGAACAAGTATTAAAAACATTGTTTAAACCCTTTAACTTTTACAAAATTCTCTTTAAAATACAGTGTCCTGAAAAAGGGATGTTTCTTTTTTGTGGAGTTTGTTCACTTGCTTAATAATTACCTTACTCGTGGTATTCAGTCTTGTTTCAATCAGTTTGTTGAATTTCCCTGTTTATTTTTTTTGTTTGTTTGTTTTTTTGTACTTGGTTACGTTTTCTCCTGTTTTGTTATTATTAAAGATTCCCTCATTATCCCAGCCCAGCGTTTGAGTGCTATTAGCAAACTATTCAAACTAAATTTTAAATATAATGTTCAGTGATATAATTTAATGAGAAGTCTTTTTCTGGAACAAAACATCTGGAATCAAGTGTAACTGTCAAAAAGTCCTCGTTGAAACTTGAATTTCTGCAGAACGTCTGAATCTTTGTGACTCATGCACTACATTAACTTGACTCAGCGCAACAAATGAAACCGAATACAGGTGTCTCGATTTAAGTCTTTAACTCAATGCTGTCTAAAAATGCGGTGGTCCTGCTCGAGAAGCTGAAAAAAAAAAAAACAGCGAGATCAGTTCAATGACGTTTGTCCAATGCATGTTTACAAAGCAGTATAGCTGAAAAACAGTGCGGATGCACACAAACACATGTTTGTGTGAACAGCCACTAACTCGTCTTTTTGCACACTGCATTTTTCATTAATTACAGACTCGACCAAAACCCAAAGTTATAGCCTACTTTGTCAGGTCCCAAAGGGGTCGGGCTGGGCAAACTTCGACCCTTATTTAATGGATAGAATTGCATAAGATTCACTTTTTGGGATGCTCAAAGAACCAAATCAGTTTGAAATCACACAAGAATATAGCAAGTTGGATTTCCAATTCAAATGGATGATCTCATTGGTCAATGGAAGTCTCATTGTTTAACAGATGCCAATGTCAGAGTGAGTTAAAGCAAAAGTTAACATTTTCTCAACATGGTCATGTGGCAGACTATCACTTTTGCAAACACTTGCGCTTTTCCTCTGTGCAATGCACCACTGCCTTTTGAAATCAATGGATTTGCTGTGCTTTATGTAGTATAAACTGTAGTAATGGTGTCAACTCTTAATTTGTTACTCTCCAACACTGTTATTTGTATCAATTAAACACTGGCTTTCAATTTGCACAGTGCTTTTGTTCATTTCTGATGTCTCATCAGCAGGATCTCTCCTTGAAGACTTACTATGTGATGGGATGTTGAGCCTCGGCTGGACCAACTCACAACCGCCTTGCTTTGCTCATCCATGTTTAATGAGGGAGGTGATTGTGGCAAAGGTTGAGTCATGAAGCAAAGGCCTCGGAGATGACAGATGGATTGGGAGCCAATGCTGTGCTGCTCTCCACAAATATGATTTAATAGAAGGGAAAATAATTTTGAAGTGGTTAATGAAGTTGGTCAAAAGTTTCACATGAACTTTATGAAAAAAAAAATGAAGGATGTTAAGAAAAGTTCAAACAGCACTACTAACTTTCCCCATTGTTTGAACATAAAACTTGTAGAACTTTGAGCGAACCATTTAAATCTGCCCCAACAACATTAGTCGACCAATGGTGCGAGTTGGCGGGGGGGGGGGGGGCCGAACTATCTGACTGTTTTAACTATGCAAACAAGAGGCGTATTCGAAAAGCTGTTTGGAAAATTTTTTTTTATTTTTGCAATTCCGTTCGGTGGCACTAGTGTTGCAGAAATTGCATACTTCAGCTTTAACATTAACAATGAACTATATAGTTTTACAGCATTTACTCATCTTAATTATGGTTAATTACTAATACATTTTTAACATTAAAAGCTGTATATCTTAAAAGGTGCACTCTTTCAAATGCAGTAGTTTTTAGTTAGATGCCATTGTAAAAAAAAAAATCCCATTTCACATTTGGCCATGATTAATTTGATCCATGAGTGAAAGTATCCAATGACATGCGGTAACTGAGATTACGCTTTTAGTATTTGACTGGTCATGTGAACCTAACGTGGCAGCCCCCATAAGGAGACCCTCTCAATGTAGAATTTTGCAATTCATTTAAGAGTAAAATTATTAAAGGAAAAAAATACCGAGTGCACCTTTAACATTTTTGATATCTATGAAAGTGTCCAGTGGCATGCAGTTACTGAGATTTTGGATATCAATAACTTGGAGTAATTAAAGATATATAAAAGGCTTTATTACTAGTTACAATTACATTACAGATCTTAAATTAACATTGCCTCTAGTGTAAACCATATTACGAATATCAAATGAGCATTTTTACTAGTCGTAATTGTTGATTATCAAGAACAGACATTTGCACTAGAAACAAAGTACTTATTCAAATAAAAATTATCATTTTTACTAGTAATAAGTGCTGATGAGAAATGTTAATAATCAACTAGAAATGAAGATATTGATATGTATAATTTAATTTTGAATAGAAGTGAATGACAGATCATTGTAAAATGTTACTAGCAAAAATGCAATTAAAGAGAAATTTTACTAGTTGAAATTCCATTTTTGAATAAAAATATTTTGCATTTCTGCGAGTGATGACGCCATTTCTGATATCAAGAATTAATTTTCACTAGTGCAAATGTAAATTACTAAAACAAAAATTAACACTTTCACTAATAGTAATTCCATTCCTGATATCAAGACTTGGTGTTTTAATTAAGTGAACACTGAATTGTTAATATCTATCATTTGAATCCTGCATGTGATTAAAATTCAATTCAGCTTGCCATATGGCCTCTCATGGTTTATTTTCACGCACATTCAGTTTCTCACTTTACAAAATATATAACACTTTTACTAGAACTGGTGCGGTTCATTTTAAAAAAAAAAAAAAGAGAGATAATGAGATCTAATATCTCATTTCGTTTTCTTCTTTTTGACAACGATGAGATTAAATGGAGAGGAAATGTGACATTTCTGCATAAATCTCCTGCTTCTCAGATTTTTCTCAGAGAGAGAGAGAGAGAGAGAGAGAGAGAGAGAGAGAAAATTACCCCAGTAGTTTCCCAAGTGCCTCCAATAGTGCTCATGTTGACCAAGATACCAAAGTCTACAGTACAAAAAGTCAGAGATTTCACTTTACATTAATGCACCAATTGTAAAGGATTTATAAAGTCATTCATTAATGGCTAAGAAGTCATTTACAAATACATTATAAATCATGGATAGTGTTTATCATGGATATGCATGTTATTACAACATGGATAAATAGAGCAACTTTAATATAGTAGTTGCCCATGGTGAGCATTTTAACTTACATCCTGTAAATACTTTATAAACAATTATTCATACTTTTATTCATCAAAAACATAAAATGCTCAAATTCATGATTTGTCACTATGCATCAAAAAGAGACTATATTGAGATTAAAAGGGGGATTGTCATATTGCTACAGTCTGCTTTGCATTTATATTACTGTAATGCCTTGACTCACTTGTGTTGTCACTTTTCTTGTCACGTTAATGTCAGAAAAATGGTGTTACTCCGAGTGGTGTCTTAATTTACCTAGTCCAAAAACACTTTTCAGGTCTTCATGCTCATTCACAGTGTGTGTGTATATAAGCCTGGTGACCATTAGACCATACTGAACTTTGTGTACATAGGTTTCTAATGTTGGCAACTCCTTAATGAATTCTTCATGTGTCCATTTTACATTAAGGTACATTTTCATAAATTTCTAATGTTGAATAAGTGTTTAAGCATTTACAGCATGCGAGGTAAAATTTCTCACTATTTGGCATATTGCATGAAAGTCTCCTTTTGTATCCATGTTTTCCACATATCAATGATTAATAATGCATTTGTAAATGGTGAATAAATAAACCCCTTTATAGACTCTTAAAGGGAACAGATTTTAACAAACTCAAAAACTTTTAATCAAATTCTTCCAAGACCTGAAGCTATGCTAGCCACATCCTCATTAATTTTAATGCTACTGATCCTGTATGTCAACAATTGTTTCATTTGGGTCTACTTTTATTTCTCCTAAGGAATTTTAGGTTTCATTTAATTAACCACTAACTAAGAACTCCATAAAGTCGGAGCATTAAAATATTCTTCTGGGTGGTTATATCTCACATCACAGTTTAGAGATATATATTTATATTTCAATATAAAGTATCCTAATGCCTCCTCTTTGAGACAGTGGTTTAAGAATATAACTGGACTCTCAATTCAAAATCCCCAAGAGCCCTGTGAAAGCCAGAGAGCATGAGACATGCCTTGCCTGCGACAGCGGCTCTATGTTCAAGCAAGGTTTGAAATGCCTGCAGACTTTTCCCTGCGATATGCTGGGAAAAGATGCACCACACAGGCTCCGCAGTTTTGGGTCCCAAAATTCAATCACCCAGAATCATTAAGAGTTTACTGGCAGCTGTATTTGTAGGATGTCACTCTTTTGGCTCCAGGGGCACAGTGAGTAAATTATAAAGCTCAGTTATTAAGAGGGGCTCCAAACAACCCCCTCAGAGCAATTCCCATTCCTCATACCTCATGCACGCATGGACAGGACACCATGGTGGGATGATTTAACTTAATTGCTCATTATGTTTTCCAAGAGACAAATCTACTTCTGAAATATTCATTCTGCTAGGGAATCGGAGGCTGCATTTGCTCGTGACACTGTTCAT